>NC_137871.1:18066452-18351452 GCF_963924005.1 Protomyctophum bolini | reverse complement strand
GGGACATACATACTCCCAGCGGGGGGACATACATACTCCCAGCGGGGGGACATACATACTCCCAGCGGGGGGACATACATACCCCCAGCGGGGGGACATACATACCCCCCACTGGGACATACATACCCCCAGCGGGGGGACATACATACTCCCAGCGGGGGGACATACATACCCCCAGCGGGGGGACATACATACTCCCAGCGGGGGGACATACATACCCCCAGCGGGGGGACATACATACTCCCAGCGGGGACATACATACTCCCAGCGGGGGGGACATACATACCCCCAGCGGGGGGACATACATACTCCCAGCGGGGGGACATACATACCCCCAGCGGGGGGACATACATACTCCCAGCGGGGGGACATACATACTCCCAGCGGGGGGACATACATACCCCCAGCGGGGGGACATACATACCCCCCAGCGGGGGGACATACATACCCCCCAGCGGGGGGACATACATACCCCCAGCGGGGGGACATACATACCCCCAGCGGGGGGACATACATACTCCCAGCGGGGGGACATACATACCCCCAGCGGGGGGACATACATACCCCCAGCGGGGGGACATACATACCCCCAGCGGGGGGACATACATACCCCCAGCGGGGGGACATACATACTCCCAGCGGGGGGACATACATACCCCCAGCGGGGGGACATACATACTCCCAGCGGGGGGACATACATACCCCCAGCGGGGGGACATACATACTCCCAGCGGGGGGACATACATACTCCCAGCGGGGGGACATACATACCCCCAGCGGGGGGACATACATACCCCCAGCGGGGGGACATACATACCCCCAGCGGGGGGACATACATACTCCCAGCGGGGGGGACATACATACCCCCAGCAGGGGGACATACATACCCCCAGCGGGTGGACATACATACTCCCAGCGGGGGGACATACATACCCCCAGCGGGGGGACATACATACTCCCAGTGGGGGGACATACATACTCCCAGCGGGGGGACATACATACTCCCAGCGGGGGGACATACATACCCCCAGCGGGGGGACATACATACCCCCAGCGGGGGGACATACATACTCCCAGCGGGGGGACATACATACTCCCAGCGGGGGGACATACATACCCCCAGCGGGGGGACATACATACTCCCAGCGGGGGGACATACATACTCCCAGCGGGGGGACATACATACCCCCAGCGGGGGGACATACATACTCCCAGTGGGGGGACATACATACCGCCAGCGGGGGCCATATGTATCCATGGCTATGTATGGGAGCCTGTCGCAACAAATGTCTTGTCTATTTTGGTTGTAACAAATGGAAGCTTGTGTGTTTGGCTTTGTAAGCATTTTCTTTTTTTTAGGCTACTCACAATGTAATTTGTGTTTGACTTGGTAGCGTAGGAGTACGGTCAAACATTTACGATCGAACGGGATTAGCCAACAAATGCTGAGGTGTCAAACTGCTTCGCTGTTGTGCGAGGTTCATCATTGTTGTCATCATTTGCCGCATCACGTGATGTGTCAAGGCACCGCAACCAGAATCTCCACCTCTTCACAAAGAGGTGGAGAATGGAAAGAATGGAAGTAAACGGCTGTTTCAGTCACCCATGTGTTAGCCTGCTGCAGTGGGATTTATGGTCTAGAAGGGTGTATTCAAATTTGCCAGTGACTGACGTTACCAAATTTGGAGTGACACCCCTCTGCACTGTAGTTGGTTAGTGAAATACAAGGTTCACTCCCACTCCTATGCCAGATTTCCTGGGTCATTCTCCAAGGCTTTTCTTTTTGTTTTTCTTTTTTTTTACAAAACACCTGCGGTACACATGTGTACCCTAATTGGGTTCATTGGCGTTACAGACAGACAAACAGACAGACAGACCTTTATTGATCCTTCAGTTCAGTTGTCACGGTAGCTTTTGTGTTGACATTACAACAGGATTTGTGTGGTTCTGTTCTGATATACGTTGCATTTGATTAAGGCTATTTGGGAGACACTTGTTTCAGCCATGCTATTTTGTTGTGTCAGTGTGAATATTTGGAGTTTTAGTCTTTCTGCTTGTACAAGGTTGAGGTTTTTTACAACTTTTGTACAAGTACATAAGAGTAAGATTATTTTGTTGTTGTTCCTCACATTGTAGCAGCAATGTCAGCAATGTCTTTGGGAGACGAACAGTTTGTCCGTTGGATCGAACATAATATTCAACAATAGTTCCTCTAGCAGCAGTTATCTCAGGACCACATCCAAGGTTGGAGGAGGTGCAGGTTTACCAGCCACCTACAGTATATAGTGCACAAATATGCAATGGAACGGAATGGTTCAAGTGGTTTTCTTGTGCCTTTAAGATTCATTTCTGATTGTTTTCTCTTTCTTTTTTCTCATTGTTTGAGCGTGTTGTGTATTCTAGGAAGTGGCCAGACACACTCGCTCATGTTACCAGTAGGGGTCAAGTTCTGCTCTCGGAGTAGAACACTATAGTTCTCAAACGTGGGCTCAGGGACCGGACCCTCAAGGGTCCTTGAGGGGAGTTCCAGGGGGTCCTCAAAATCAGTTTAACCACGAAAACCCATCTGTTATTATCAAAAACAAATCGTGAAAGAATGTGAAACATTTGAAATATTTTTTTCTGGTACAAAATATTTTCAGATGGGGGTCCACAGACAAATATAAAAAAAATACATTAATTTATGCTTCTATCATGTCTGTGCTATTAGAGGCAAATTAACTTGTGCCTGTGAACTAAAGTAGTATTTAAAGTAGAACCATCAGTAGTATTTTAGGTACTGGCAAAAGAAAATGTAATAGTAAACACATTTGGAGTTTTGCTAAAGAGCTGATCAAACGTTTAAATCTATGGTGTTCTTTGGTGGATATTAAACTTTACCGAACTCAAACTCAACCATTTTTCTGGTGACAGATACAGCCCTCCTATGAGGTGCTGTGTTTTTTCAATTACTTTTTCATAATGGAAAATGAGCATCAGGGAAAGAAAAGTAATTGAAAAAACACGGTCACCTCACATATTAGGAGGGCAGTATCAGTCACCAGAAAAAAGGACGGGTGTTTTCGATGAACCTAACATGGTTAAAATGGAGTTTGAAGTTACAATGGGTAATTCATTTTGTATAGGAACAGGGCATGGCAGTTAAAATGAATACCAAATATCTAAATACTGTATTGAGCAACTTAAAAGTTTTGTTGAAAGTTAGGTGAAATATCCCGTTAAAAGTTGAGGAAAATTAAGACATTGATGAATACATAATTCATAAAATAAGATACAGAATGGGGTTGAGCACACGCCTGTTCCCCAAAATGACATTGGTGTGTGATTATGAGTTCATGTAATTGTGGGGATATGTCCTGCGTTTCCGGTTAAGTCTAATATCATAATTTTTTTCCACATCGCAAATGAGATGAGTGACTTACAAATGTAAGTCTCATCTCATCTCATTTGCGATGTGGAACGGTGCCAACAAAATGACAATAGATAGGTCTGCACTATCGTTAGATAAAGATTATTGCAATGTGATGCATTTGTATGTGACTTTGTTATGGTCCGAAGGTATAGTATGACAGGAGATACAGACGCCCCTAAGATGTATATATATATATTTATATTTATTATATGTCTTTTTAATTTGTGGACACTGTCCTGAACTCCAAGGCCACTGAGCTTGTCTGCTTGGTTCTGACTGCATCCTACAAAAGCCCTGGCTACATCATGCATGTCATCCACTCACATCATTGGTTCTCAAAGTGGGGACCCCCCAGGGGTCCGTGGGGGGGTTCCAGGGGGTCCCCAGTAAAAGTATGGTAGTTAATGTAGCAACAGAAGTAATTTGAACTGTACAAAAATAATCAGAGAAATACAAGCTTGTATATCTGCTATATTTTTGAAAAATATTGAAAATGTTTGGAAACCTTTTAATAATTTTTGTCTTCTCTTCTGGCACAAAACATTTTCAGATGGGGATCCGCAGCCAAATACATAACTATTTTGGGTTTCTTGGCACGAAAGCGTTTGAGAACCACTGACATATACCACTGATGAACTGCCTGACATGCTCCACAACATCCTCTTCTGTTATTTCTTGGATTGATTGTTTGTTAATTAATTTCCCTTTATTCCGTATTTTCACGGTCTCTGAGCGTAGTTGTAACACCTCTGTTTGTCTGTGTTGTCATTGTCTCTCCACAACATTTTCTCCGTTTTTGTGGCCCACTGGCGTATTGCACAAAATGGCCCCCAAATAATGCGACGGTAGAATCTGTTCTCCTATATGACAGTGAATGCTGGACCCTGAAGCCAATTCAGCAGACGGGTGCTACACCAGAATATTACGTGTAGTGCTCAACATCAGCAAGAGCACACATGTTACCAATGAGAATCTGTATGCTGGAATATTCAGGAGCTGCCAGCCAGCAAACTGGTGCTGTGGGAACCAACACATGGGCACCGGTCACGAGGACGTCCCATACTAACATATGTGGATGTACTCAAGAAAGATGCAGGAGCGCAAAACACCAACGAACTGGCCGGATGTATGAAGTACCGGGATGACAGGAAGCAACGATGGAAGGCTCGTCTGAGGACGACCTAGAAAGAGAGAGAGAGAGAGAGAGAGAGACCACAAATAATTATTATGTGTGGCCCACTTACATTACCGTAATACTCTTGTGGTTTTCCAATTCAATGATAATATAGTTATCATTGAAGGTTAAAACCTTAAAAATGTATTTTCATTGTGATACCGCTAAATGTCAACGTAAAGTACTCCATTTAGTTCAATTGATCCAAGCTGGAACACAATCAATTGATTGATCATTCAAATAAAAGGAACGCTTTCATGATTTTCAAGTGGGTCCTGAATTATAACATAACAGAGTGATTCTCTGTCCTGAAAACCCTTTAAGGTGCGTTCAGATGGATGGTTAGAGCGGCGCGATTGCATACAACGGGCGCAGCGTGACCTGACGCTGCACAGGGACAAACCAAAAACGGGACAAACCGAGGCGAATATATATAGCCCTATATATATTCAGGTCTGAACGCAGCTTTAGACACACATTAACACTTTATAGACACATATTGCCACTCTATAGTTCTACAGATAAACATAAACACATTAGACTTTAGTTACTAACTAAGATTGTTGTGTATCCAGCCCTGTAATGAAAGTTGAACATGAAATGTCGCAATTATTTAACCATATCTCTAAATTGGGTGCTGAGGGGGAAATCTGTGAGCATAAATGGAACTTTTTTTTAATTTGATAGTTTATAGTCTTTATAAGTCACATTATTTTGAACTATGCCGCAATATAGCAGAAAACCCAAACTCCCTGACATTTCCTTTCTTTTCTGTCAAACATTTTATTTCCATGTTTTTATTTTCCCTTTTACTTTTACTTTACTGTCTGGAAAAGTGGAAGCCTGCATAAATAAGAATTTCACCTCGCTTTTTTTGTTGTGACAATAAAATGTGATTTGGGTTGATTTGATTTGGAACTGGCTCGACAACTTTAAACAACATCTCTCTCTCTCTGTCTCTCTCTCTCTCTCTCTCTCTCTCTGCTTCTCTCTCCGTCTTTCTCTCATCCTCAGTCACCTAAGTCTGCCTTCATAAGTGCAGCCACCAAGGCCCGTCTGCGAACAAACCCGCCCAAAGTGCGCTTTTCCGAGCAAGTGTCCATCAGCGACCCGGACTCAGTAAGTTTTTCTTTGCTGATATATTGGCCATTATCATGCAGCTGCATGATACGTAGTTGTCAAAATATTGTATTGCTGCGTGAGCTTGTAGATCGGCTATTTTATTTTGTACTTAAGTACAATATTGAGGTATACTTTTACTTTACTGGAGTATTTGCAATTTTCAATACTTTTACTTCTACTCCACTACATGTGTGTGTATTCCTTCAACCTGACATTCCCATTTAATTTGCCTATTTATAATTTCCATAGTCTACATGCCCTTACTTGGAAATGGAAATGGAAGCTACAGTATATTACAGTATACTCATAAAAGTAAAACATCCAACTATATGCTCTCATATTATGTGCATTCATTTAGAGCCATCTACACCACTTCTGCCCAGTGCCCACACAACACAGGCACAGCTAATTAGTCTTTTATTATTATTATTATTGACAAACAGTTGCTTTATGTTATGTAGCCTAAGCCAGTTGCTAGCTCTGACCCTGGCTGAGATGTCTCGAGTTGGTCCCGCCCACGTCAGTAGGTTGTGTCGGTTTAATGTCGAATTATTACCATCTGAACATTGTATGAAAAACCTGAAGGCAGTCGTGGTAATCTACGTGTGTCTGTTGCCCCCGGGCTGAAAAAACACATCCATTCATTTCTTCACGCCGTTGTAACAACAGACACACACAGGTTACTGCTCCTACCGTTACATTTTTAATACGATGTTCAGAAGTGATCGTAAAGAGAAGAGAAAATAAATCCTGCAGCTAAAGGGTGGGGGTGTCACAGACAGACAAAGCGAAATGACGTGCAGTCAAACCGATACTGTTCACCCGCGAGGTGCTGCCTGCTGCTTTCTGGGCATTAATGACAATCGATAAAGAACACCCTCTCATGTAATATTGCTTATTTCATCCATTGATCGCGCCTGCTGTCAAATGGCAATGTGTCAAAATCAAATGACTGACAGGCTGCTGTCGCGGCGTCGCCTGTCACAGTTTGGTACAGACTCAGAATGCACACGTGGCAGCTCCGCCCACAGAGGTTGTCGTATTTAAAGATATATATAATGAGGGGGAGGTGCGTAGGTGCGTGCGATAGTTATACATTACACTATCAGTCTTTATTTCATTGGCCCGTTTCACTGTCAAGGGTTCAGCCTCCAGGAAGAAACCCTAAATACAAAGGGAATTTACCATTGCACATAAAAACGAATGAACGAATGTCTAATGAACACATGAAAAACTGGAAAAACGTCTCGCGATTTCGTCCATTCATCTTCAACTGCTTATTCGTAGTCGGGTCTCGCTATATCCATTTCATCTTAATCAAGGCAATGAAAAGCACAGTTTAGGACATGTTAAGGATGGCATAAATAACACAATTAACTGGTGTAGATAGTATATATCGAAGCTAGCAGTAGCATTGCATATCGAGACTAGTCACTGACGTGCCGTGCTGTGCTGCATGGTTAAGGTGCAGCCAACTTCCGGCCCCCTGAGCTCCCACAGACTACTGCCACCTTATTTCATGCGATCTGATCTGACAATGTGCCGTCGGCCTGACAAATGTGCTGAACTAAATCTTTTTTTTTTTTGTTCGCCTGACTGACTGTTGTAATCTGAAGTAGAATCTGTTTGGTGTAAGGCTTTATTCATGCTGTGTTGTGATAAAAAAAAACCTGCTGGGTAAGATGTGTTCTAGCTGATAACACAAGCCTAATAATAACAGAAACCTCATCATTAAAAAGGGAATCATTCAGGGCACAACTTTGACATGTTCTTGTAATCTTGATGTGAGGGGGGTTTGAACAAAGATCCACAGGTGACAGATGGGAAAACGGATCAAAGCACTGTCTGCAGCACGGCTCTTTAATGGTGTAATTTTTCATTCCTCCTCACGTGTTTGCGCAGCCCAGAGTATAATATTGAATATTTTCTTCTTTGTACTAGTGAAAATAGCTCTGTAGCTTTTGGTTAAATTGTGGAAATAGCTCAATAGATCGATGGTTCTCAACCTTTTTAGGACCACAGTTTATTATTAGTGATGCACCGAATATTCGGCCACAGAATATATTTTCGCCTTAAGGTCGAAAAATATCACCGAATAGTCAAAACACCGGGGTTACCTATACGTAGCCTAATGTTTTGTTGTGATGACGTGATCAAAATACAGCTACAAGCACGGCGCGTCGCACACACATGCCTGGCTGGCAAAACACGTATCAACAGATCAACCATGTTGTAGCCAGTTGATATAAGGTATATCGGTTTTCGGCCAACTGTTTCCGATATTTATGTATTCAGTTTTGGCCAAGAATTATCCTTTCGGTGCATCCCTATTTACTATGCATTATGGGCCACCCATGGACCCACATGATATAATTGTATACTCTCAGGGCTTTACTAGAGCATACTGCAGTGGCGTTTCCAGGAATTAAATTTTGGGCAGGCAAGATGTATTAATTGTTGTCTGCCCGCGCACAATCGTAGCACTAAAGGTTTTCAAAGAGATATATCTGCCAGACGAGTAGGATACAAAGGCTGAAAGGCATGCATTTACATTCCAATGGGTGATTGAGGGTCGCGCTCTACCGCAACGGCCAATCAGCTGTCCACTAATATATAGTTCTCAGGTCTTGTTTTTGTCCTCTTTTTTTTCTCATTGTATGGATTTTGGCCAGGCAGAAAATGGATTTGGACGCCTGTCCTCGCCTTATTGTAGATAGGCCTCTGGCATACTGTACAAATGGAACCAAATGGACCTGTACAGGTCCATTTGGTTCCATTTGTACACTCTCAGTGTTACAGATCCATATGTTGGTTGGTCCCCCATGTTGAGAAACAGTACTGCCAACAAAGAGACACAGTGTGGCTATTTGTCATTGTCATTTTTGTTCCCCTCCCGCCTTATATTTTGGTGCAACCCAGACGACTAGCATTTTAATAGAAGATGAGAAGCAATGGCTCATCGTCATGTACCTGCTAAGCCCTGGATTCATCCAGCATGTCATTATTGCTACCCATGGAAGTCCGAGCCTTCCAGGCAAGCTACCTGTCAATACGGAACACAACCAGCAATCAATATCACACGTGTTGCTAATGCCCTAGATCTCAACGGGATCAACCCGGTGTAGTGTTTACAGTGATATACTGTAAAGTACTGTTCTGCTTCAATAGAAGTAGCAATACCACAACGAAACATTTTCTCTGTTACAAGTAAAAGGCCTGTGTTCAACATTTTGACTTGAGTAAAAATCTAAATCTGCAAAGTTAACTAGCCTATAGTAACTAAAACTGTCAAGTAATTGCAATACTAATAATTGAAATACTCAAGTAAAGTGAAAGTACCTGCTACTTAGTTACCTCCCACTACTGCCCTGTGTGAGGGTTTGATTATAGAGGAGGGGGACTGGTCCCTTTTCGTCAAGACACCACACCACACCAGCTCAATTAATATTTAGAGTAACGAGTGGGGGGTGGACTAATTCCTCCTCCTCCTGCCCTGATTCCGTCTCGTAGTTGTAACTCTCATTGATCAGAGGGTCTGAAGCAAAAGACACGTGGCACAGCATGGGGCAGAGACGATAATGGTGTCAACTGCACCCAGACCACAGTTTAATCACAGCTATCCTTCCCCTGCTGCCGACTACTATCGATCTGGACGAAGACCTTCTTATCAGCATGGGCCACCTAACCCGCGCACGGACCATTATCGACATGGCAGCAGAGAGAGAGACAGACAGACAGACAGAGAGATTCTCATAACACACCATTTCACCGCGTGTCACAAATCGGCTCCATCTCAACCCTCAGCCTGTGCGCTCGCCGGGCTGATGGCGTTGGCTGGTAATGGGAAATAGATAGACTCTGTTAGTGGTGTATCTTCTCTGTGTCGGGCCGGCTGAATGCTAAGTCACCAGGAAAACGCACAGTGCTCTGTGTCAACCTAAGGTCCATTTGACAAGACCTGTCCTTGCATGCCTATCGTTCGATAAAATGGTGACTGAACTGTAAATGGTGCATTGGAAATTAAGTGTCTTTATCCAAAGCACTTTAAAATGTGCATTACATTCACACCATGTGGAAACCATGGAAGGCACCAACCTGCTCATCAGGAGCAGTTAGTGGTTCAGTGTCTGGCTCATGACACAATAACGCATGGAGAGCCGTAAATCGAACAGAACAATAACCATATTTGAACTGGCGACCCCCACCCTGAAAAGCACTTGGAAATGCAGACAAATATCATGAAAACGGACCTACAAGCTTACCTTTGGGTCTTTCTTATATAATTTGTCAATTTTTTTCTTTCACTGCCATAACTAATGACAAGTTACGCTCCACAGTGTAACACAGCAATGTGTGTCCCTGGCTGCCTGGGTCTGTCCCAGTGTCTGTCCGTCCGAGTACGGAAATAGCGTCCACTGTAGTACAGCCTAACACACACACACACACACACACACACACACACACACACACACACACACACACACACACACACACACACACACACACACATAAACACACATAAACAACACAGGCCAGGGAGGAGGGCTTGTACAGTACAGTACAGTACAGTACAGTACAGTACAGTACAGTACAGTACAGTACAGTACAGTACAGTACAGTACAGTACAGTACAGTACTACAGCACAAGTACAGTACAGCACCACTCGGTTCAGACTGATTTTTCCCCCCAAATTATAGCTGTCGTAAAAAGGCGAACTAGCGTAAAACCCGGGATTCCAATCGTGGTCAGCCCGTGTAGTGTAATGTAGGAGACCAAACATCTAGCACTGAGAGGAAATGTGTCCTTTGATAGGAGAGATACTATGAGCTTCAGGCAGGGCTACCTGCTTTCAGCATTGGTGCACCTGATTCTTGGAATCTCTTGCAACAAGAACTTAAACTGGAATGGCTTATACTGTAGCATCAATTGGCTATTTTAGGAACTTACTTAACTTATTGTTTTTCTTTGTTGGTCTTGTGTTGTTGTATCATTGTTGTTTATACAGTATGTAATCTTGGCATCATTGTAAATGAGGGTCTCCCTCAATAATAAAATAATAATAATAATAAAACTTTATTTGTATAGCACCTTTCATGACATGAAATGCAGCTCAATGTGCTTTACAGAACAATGGAGAATAAAAGAAAAGCAAGGCAACGACATTAAAAAACAAGCAGTAATGCAATACAGTGAGGGCATGAATAAAAATAAAAAAAAAGATCAATTAAAAGCAATGTTTTAGAAGTGGGTCTTGAGCTGAGCTTTAAAAATGTCTACAGAGGCTGCCTGACGAAGGTACAGTGGGAGCTTGTTCCATGCCGACGGCCCGTAGAAGCAAAAAGCTGCTTCCCCGTATTTTTTTGTTGCCATTTATTTTGGCAAAGCGAGCAGGCCAGCAGTGGAAGACCTTAGGGGGCGGTTTGGGACATATTTAGGCAGGCAGTCATGTAGGTAGGATGGTGCGAGACCATTGAGAGCTTTATAGACAAGTAAAATAAATTTAAAATCAATCCTAAAAACAACCGGAAGCCAGTGCAGTGATGCCAAAACCGGAGTAATATGTTCTCTCATATTATTTCTAGTTAAAACTCTGGCTGCTGCATTTTGGACAAGTTGTAATCTGTCAGTTGTTTTCTTAGGCAGTCCTGAAAAAAGTGCATTACAGTAGTCAAGCCGAGAAAAAACAAAGGCAAGAAAAAAGGCAATCTTGGTAACATGATTAATGTGTGAATTAAACAATGATCTCTCAGAGAATTCAAATATAGGT
The DNA here is from genome assembly GCF_963924005.1 of Protomyctophum bolini. Classification (NCBI taxonomy): domain Eukaryota; kingdom Metazoa; phylum Chordata; class Actinopteri; order Myctophiformes; family Myctophidae; genus Protomyctophum; species Protomyctophum bolini. Next base: position 18,339,976 of record NC_137871.1, on the reverse strand, counting down.
AAATGAATATTGTATTAACATACTCTACCATACAGATGTACTAGTGATATTGTATTAACATACTTTACCATACAGATGTACTAGTGATATTGTATTAACATACTCTACCATACAGATGTGCTAGTTATATTGTCTTAACATACTCTACCATATACAGATGTACTACTAGTTACATTGCATTAGCATACCTTAACCCTGTCCACATGACCCGTGGCGTGGTTTAAATCCTCTGAGAAATCATCTCAATAATTGTTCAATAATGTATATATTATCAATGATTTATCAATGATTTACCCCTCCCCCCTAGAATTTACTATTCTATATCCTATGAATAATTCATTCATTGATCTGAGTCTGGGAATCAGAATGTCACTGCATGGTTCACAACCTCTAAGTGTCCCTGAGCAAGCACTTGACCTTGTAAGTGCTCGCTGGGCGCTGCCCCCGTTGCGCTCAATGAGTTGTGGATTGCAGCTTTAGAGGGCTATTTCACCGTGAAACACTTTACCTCAGGCTTTTGTGTTCCCCCGGGCCCAGCCCAGACAGGTCTGAAGTTGTTTGATGTTTATTTAAAAGGTAGCCTCCTCACGTCATCATTCACAAATTAGGTTCTGAATGTCCTTTTTCAAATTGTCCCGAAGAAAGACATTGACCTTTTTCTGGCTTGTTCTCTCACACACACACACGCACGCACACACGCACGTACACACACACACACACACACACACACACACACACACACACACACACACACACATACACACGCCATTTGTCAAAACACTGCTGACAGAAGGGCTGTCGTTCTTACTGTGTTGTCTCACCTCTCCATCTCTTTCAGACAATGCTCAAGGACGATTCCTTGCTGCTCATACCAAATGTGTTGAAGGTGTTCCTAGAGAATGGACAGATCAAGTCCTTCACGTTTGACAGCCGAACCACTGTTAGGGTACGTATTCGCCCTGTTAAAGGTATATCCACCCTTTTAAGGGTACGTATTCACCCTGTTAAGGGGAGAACTGTATTCACTCCTGTAGTCAACATTGTACTTGAGTACCAAGGTATTGACAGTGTTCAGTGCTCATTATGCAGAATGTCCCATTTCAGAAGTTGTTTTTTCCAAGGGTGTCAATTAATCTTTCAAAAAGTAGCAGATCTAAAAGAACGTCCTTCTTAATGACATACTGTACAACAATGCAGAGCGCAGACAGAGGAGTCATTACTGCATGTGACTCTCCTCCTCCTAGACTCATTAACTTCACTCTATTAGATTTCAGAAATCTTTCCTCTGCAGAAATGGAGCAGGCCTTTAAAGAGAGCCTGTCAGCCTAATACAATAGAATTACAGTACAATACTGTCACTATCGGGTGGAAACCTTGTATGTCCGCAACAGTTACTTTTCAGGACATGAAGAAAAAAAGAACCTGTCTTCCAATGAATCCAATGCAGTTATTATTTAAAAATAGAAAAATAGAAGGGCTACTGGAATCAGTCAGTGGCTCTTATAGATGGGTGCTCTTTGGTGATACAGGTAGGATCATAGACATACATGTTTGTTTGTTTTCTCCAAAGTTAATTCCCAGAAGGTGTAAAATGCAGACTTGCAAAGAAAATAAGAATATGAATATGATGTATTTTATGAGCAATTATTTGTAGTTATGACTTAGTCACAAGCTGTTACTTATTCAATATTTCTAAAACCCCCAGACATTCAATCACTTTCACTTAAAATATATTTCCTCTCTGTCAGGTATAGAAACAAATTATGTCTGAAATTGTTACTTTTCAGGATTCAAATTCATAAACAGCACTTTTGATACCTTAGTGTTACGCTGTAGTACGATTAAGTATGGCATTAATTTATGAAAAAAGCACAAAAAGTTAAAACATGGATATACAGTAAGAGGTTTCTGCCTGACAGAGACGATAATATTGTTCACTAGCAAAAATAGCAGATCTACAAAGTCACATTTTGAGCTTGTAGATCAGCTATTTTTGGCTGTATTGTCTGATGATGTGGTATGTATTGACGAAGTATGAAGATACAAGGTTTTCCACCCAACAGCAACGATATGTAATACAGCTCAATAAAACATTGGCAGGGCTTAAATGGCACAGCATGCAGGATGCCTGGGCAGATATTTACAGAGTAATGTATGCCGTGCATGCTGTTCGTCGATGGCGAGGAAGCCACAGCTAAAATCCATAGCATTGTGTGTCACCCGCTATTGATTGGGCCTAGTTGGTCTCCCCAAGCGGATTCATTTAATGTGAAGCCTGTTGGTCGATATGGGTAAAACTAAACGAAAGTAAAGGGACGGAGGTATGTGACTTCTAGACAGTGAGCTAAACACATTTTTTGAGTGGTGCAACCACTCCCTTATGGAGCTATGTGTGTGGGTAGCTGGCTGGCTGGGTGCCTGGCTGCGTATTAGCACGAAAACAGCATGGTTGTTTTTCACCACCTGTGCGCAACCTAATGCACACAAAAACACACACGTCGTACGTATTAACTATTATGGGGGTGCCAGTACAGTACAGTGACAGTACAGTACTGTACAGTAGAGGGTACAATAGAGGGACCACCACACGGTAACTCTGTCATTTCTCAACCGTTTTGGACGCAGGTTTTTTTTTAATACATGACAAACTTGTGAAATGGGACAAACCCATGTAATGAGTAGGCCTCTTTTGGTACGTTAAGTATATTTTGATGCTAATACTAGCTCTTACCTCAAAATGTTTAATACCAGACGTTTACATACTTGACTATTGTGGTATTGATACTCTTACTCAAGTAATAAATGTCTACTTCTTCCACCACATGGACCAAATATTTCCAAAGATGAATTGCAGCATCTGCAATTCAGAAAGTGCAGTAGATCATATTGTGATATTTTTACAATCTTTTGATGAATTGTTCAACCCTTGTTCAGGCTGTTTCTGTACCTTTACAGCTGTGACACCATGTTAATGCTTGTGTTGTTTGGATAAACTATTAAAAGCATATGTTGTTTTTTTCACGTCAAGGACCCCAGAGTATTATTTTTTTTAGTTTGAAGATTGTTTTAAAAGTAGTTAAACTGATATTGATGCTGAGTGCATGTGTTCGTTTTAACCTGCCACAGGTTAGTTTTAACCTGCTACGCATGTCGGGAGCCAGTCAGTCAGTCAATCAGTCAGTCAATCAATCAATCAATCAATCAATCAATCAATCAATCAAAAAAACAAAAGCTGTGTTCAGCTGACACTATATAGAAGAGTGTCTGTCACTGTATTATCTCTGAACCTCAAACACATTTTGACGTTTGGGATAATTTCAAAATCCTATACAGTCTCAGCCAGCCATAGCCTGACACTCAGGCTATGGCTATCGCCGTATAGTAGCAAGGAGTGTGTGCGCGCGCGCACACACACACACACACACACACACACACAATATCCTCTTATTGGCCTTGCAGAAATAGGATATAGGAGAAGCCCCACAGTTAAATCCTGAGTGATCATTTAAGTTAAGGACCTAAATTAAGGCTGATTACTTCACCGTGCGTGTACTCAGAGTTGTGCGTTGTGTAGTGATTTGTGTGTTTACACTGTGTATTGTGGACACTTTTATTTTGTCCGCTGCTCCTCCCCCCCCCCCCCCCATGGGAGCACTGCGGTAGATGACAAGTTCATTGTTCTCTATAAAGCCACTCAAATTAAAATACCCACAGAACAATAAAAGCACGTGGCGTAGAGCGCTGTAAGTGCTGTCCCCACAACTCCATCACACAGTTTTCTGTCCACCCCACAACAGATAAATATGATTGGTGGAACACAGTATATCCTGATCTGCCATGACGAAAGAAAATGCCATCTATTCAACCACCTCTCTCTCTCTCTCTCTCTCTCTCTCTCTCCCTCCCTCCCTCCAGGATGTAATATCCTCTCTGCAGGATCGTCTGTCTCTGCGTTACATAGAGCATTTCTCCCTGGTCCTGGAGGCCGGCGGCCTGGAACACGACCAGAGATTACATCTACTGCAGGACAACCAGCCTCTGTCGCATGTAAACACACACACACACACACACACACACATTATGTCAGTAATTTATGAAAAACATAAAAAGTTCAAATATGGTGCTTGTAGATCTGCTACTTTCTTTGCTGCGTAATTCAATTTCAGACACCTCCAGTTAAAAATGTTCCTCTGCGACATTGGCTGACAGTGAAACAGGTTGTTTCGATGAAGCAATCTGCTTGGTTGAAACAGCCTTCTAGCCGTGCTTCACACCAGCATCATGGAACGGCTAATCAAAACAAAGAATTCAGCTGCTCTGTACTCCCAGAGCGCAGCATACTCGATGGCTAAGCTAGCTAGTTTCTTGGGACATTTGTGGTCATAGTGGCTACATCTGTTTCAAGGGTAACTGTTGTATAATTGCAATATTACACTCGAGGGGGTGGTTTAACGTCATTAATGCACTTCTGCGTTGCTGTGCAGCATCGCAGGCGTGCATTAATGACGTTAAACCACCCCCTCGAGTGTAATATTGCTTAAATGTACATGCTTGCAGTGTGGCACGAATGCCGCGCTGTGAGCCAAGAGCTTGTATATCTGCTATTTTTTTATGGGATCTAATTCCTTTTTCCCAACTTGACAAAGCCTAGACGGCCGGAACGTTAAAATAAAGAGAGGACGGGGAGAAAAAAAAACTATGGGGATGTGCATATCATATTCCTTCTTTGCATCTAATTCTGATTCACATTAGTTCAAAAACGTGGCTTTGCGTGCAATTAGGGTTAGCGACAGCGTTTGTAATGGGGCGAGTCGGACCAACGCATAGTTAAAAGTAAACGCGACAATATCACAATGTAGAAATACTCTGTTACAAGTAAAAGTATTTTACTTTAGTCAAAGTACAAAAGTATTGGCATAAGATAACACAGCGCCAAAGTAAAAGTACTCAGTCATTATGCAGAATGGCCCATTTCCTAATTATTGGATTGTAATTAGTAACCACCAATGGGTGTTGGTATAAGAAGGTGGGGAAGGGCCTGGGCCGTGGCTCAGCGGTCCAGGCACCTTGGCTGGTAATCCTGTCTGGCAGTGTGCCGCGGGTTCGACTCCCGATCCCGACGGCCTTTACTGCATGTCATCCCCTCATCTCTCTCCCCATTTCCTGTCAGCCTACTGTCTGTCCCTCCATAAAAAATAAAGGCGAAAGCCACAAAAAATGCATTTAAGAATGTAATCACTGAATGTGCTGCTGGGTGGCTTTAACCTTTAATAATACATCATCATGTATCCGTCCATGTATATTTTGTATTAATATTCTAAATCTCTGAGATGTAGTGGAATAGGAAGGAAACAAAAGTGTTCAGTGGTTCTCCTCTTTTTAGCTTTTACCCGACTACAAAATGCTTAGAAAACTGACTGCAAGAAAATGTTGCTTCACACCTGTCAGCCTGTGATCTGTGACGAGGCCAAGTGATTGTGACTGTGAAGGTGGTCTCATGCTGTGTGTCTCCCAGTAGAGTCACGAAGATGCAAGGTACAGCTTAGAAGGCGTCTCTTCCGGGTTTTTAAACAGCTGCTGGTGGATGGAAAATGAAGCTCATGCTACTTGCAGTGTCGGCAAAGCGTTTCTGGTTTACCTTACTGTGTGGGAGTATCGTCAGGTGGTTGTGATTGTGATGGTGTTCTCATGCTTTGTGTCTCAGGTCGTGCACAGAACCTACTTCCAGGGGATGAAGTGTCTGTTCCGCATCTGCTTCTTCCCCAAGGACCCGGCAGACCTGCTGAGACGGGACCCCGCTGCATTCGAGTACCTTTATATCCAGGTAATAAGAAAACACTGGCTTACAGGCACTGAGTGTTAATAGGTTTTGCGAGAGAAATAAGCAACCACGTCTATCAAAACAAGCCCAAAAGAATGAGCACTTTAAACCGATATGCATCAGCTAATTTAAATCTATAAGCTTGGCAGATTGTATATCTGCTATTTTCAAAAAGTTCTTGAAAAGAATATATTTGAATGGGGGTATGTGGAGAACATTTAAAGTGGGGGTGAAATGGCTTTTATTTTGTAGTTTCACTCTGAAACGGAAGCCTCTGTGTTTCTGAACCAATCAGAGCATTGCATCCCTTCAAGCTATGTACGTTAGCTACATCCGTATAGTCTCTTTGTCACAAGTTAAAGTCTGAGGGACAAACGGTGGATCTCAGCATGTGTGGCTTATTTCTAACCTATAATGTTTTCAGATACATATTTTAGCGTGCTGATTAAGTTTAAATTGAGTAATACACTGTCTGGATGTCTGAGTGTCTGAGTAGTTCTGTAATCAAAACAGCTGTGTTTGGAGGAACATGCAGTAATGGGAAGAAAACAGGTGAATGAAATTAAGATTCTTTCAGGTCATTTTATGGACTTTTGACATACAAATAAAATACACAAAAATGGAAATTCCCCATTTGCCATCTACCATTCTACCATCTACCAGCATACCATTAGATGCCCATATGATGACCACGGATATGCTCTAAAAGTGTGTGCGAGATTTATCATTTCCCTACGTCTTATTTTGGGCGTTTGTTGTTTTTTTTTTAATGAAGAAAAAAAAGGAAGCAAGCCCAAATAACTACACTTTAAAAACAAGCCCAAAAAAGCTATGTATAGAAAAACAAGCCCAAAGTAAACACTGCTTACAGGCAGATGTGAGGTGTACCTTTGTATCGTTGCAGTGTCAGTTGGTCCAAAACCCTCACTTTATAGGAAACGGAAAGAGTTCTGTGTTCCACAAATGTAGTTATTATTTAGTAACAACTTAGCTGTTAATACTATTCTTTGGCTCAACATGAATACTGTAAAACACACAGACAGACTTACCGGTAACCACTTTAAAAATCAAACCCGTCTGAACTGAGTGGTGTTAAAAAATAACAAAAAAGAATAGCGGTAAGCTCACAAGCATGTTCACAAGTAGCTGAAAACTGTCAGTAGTAGCTCTAAGCTCACAGGTACAGTATCTGATCTACAGTACAAGCTCACAATGCGTCACGATGCATTGCGTCTTGAGCTTGTAGATCAAAAGTAGCTTGTAGAGCAAAGGTTTCGATTTTTGCAGTGGAAGTTTGTAGTTACAAGATGAAAATAAAAGAAAAAAGTTGAAATATGTCCAACTATAGAGGTGAAGTTCACTGGTTGCCAATCCAGGCAGATGTGAGGTGCAATCAGCCCTCATGTTGATGCTGAAGGAGAGCAATCTGCTGCCGGAGGAGAAAATGACGCCAACAGGGACACAATCAGAGACATATCACAAGCTGTTCCGACTTCCAACTCAATGAAATCATGTTTCCGAGAGTGATGCAAATACGTAGAGTTTCCCATGACCGTATCTAAACCCAAAAATACAATGTGTTCATAATAGGGCTGGGTATCGAAATGCGGTTGCAAGTAGGAACTGAATCAGAATGAGAGTTATTTGTCACGTCACAGGTTCATCACAGCTCCATCATTTTGTTGTTTTCCAGGAAAGAAAGACACAAATCTAATCTACATAATACTATATAGCAATAGTATATATACATGATTGAGGTTTGACATACAAGAGTGGCAACGCATCGGTGCAGGATCCACATAGCATAAGGTATGACATGTGGTTTGACATGTAAGGTGCAAAAGGTAGCAGCACAACGGCAGGTCCACATAAGAAAGTATACAGCCACATCAGGCAAAAAGATAACAATCCACATGGTAGATCCACAAAGAAAAAGTAGTCCACACCTTATAGAGGAACAATCCACCCAAAGGAGGTAATCCTAATCCAACATTCCGACAAAACAGTGTTCCAGTGTGGCAGGCCAGCCTGGTGACAGGCGATGTTCAACAGTCCATACTGCCAGGTGCCATGTACCCATAGAAATGAAGGAATGGGAATCGGTACAATCCTAATCATTTTAAAAGTTCTGGTGGGTTGCCTTTGAGTAAAGATTGCTTTAACTGCTATTGCTTTCCATTGTGTTGTTGAATAAACATACCAGAGGTTATTCATTACATTTCTTTTTCTTTAATATATATAACTTTATTTATTGGATTTTCAATTTTGATAGACAAACAACCCCACATATACCCCACCCTCCCTGGTTCCCTCACAAAAGAAGACGACAACAACACAAGCAACAATAATAAAACCATAAACCACGATAATAAAAAACGGGTAATAAAGGATATAAATAATAAATGAATAAAATAATAAATAATAAAATAAAATAAATACAATAAAAATTGCATTTTACTAAGGGGCTACACAGTGAACCAACCAGACTCTAACCTTGACAAGCAAAAATGAAAAACTTTTAAAGAGTTAAGAGTGTACATCGTTTCTAGAAATCAAGGGAAACAGAAAAATGACAGTAGGAAAACACTTATAACAGCTAGGATACAGCATCAAAAGATAGTGAAAGGGTGAATTCAATGAAAGGGGACCAAGCCTTTACAAATTTCTGGCGAGATTTGTACCTGTTGTATCTGAGCTTCTCCAATGTACTATAAAGGATAGAACATCCTTGACCCAACTTGTGAATGTTGGAATTCATTCATTACATTTCTTGACAATTACTGATGTAAAAGTAGTTGACAGGGATGATTGCAATAAAAACTATATTCTTACAATAACTGCTATGTACCCCGCAGAGTCGCAACGATGTTATCAAGGACCGATTCGGCGTGGACTGGAAGTCTGACGTCACGCTGCGATTGGCTGCGCTTCATATCTACATCACTGTGTCCTCAGCCCGGCCCAATCAGAAGATCTCCCTCAAACACGTGGAGTAAGTCTTCCCCGCCTCCAAGTTTAAAGGAGCCTTCAAATTAACCTCACAGATTTGCACATGCACAAAGTTTAGTAGCCAGTTATTTAGTCAACTAGTCCTTTCCCGTTCGAAGATAGATCATAGCCTATTATTACTTGCGCTAGCAGAGCGTGCAAGTACTGTGATTGGCTGGGTATGTATGTTGGTGTTGTACACCGGCCAATAAGTATGTATGTATGTCGGTGTTGGCTACCGGCCAATAAGGGTACCACCATTCTTGATGACGTAACTAAGGTACGTTTGGTGATCGGCTGCGTATGTATACTGTATGCCGCGGGAAGAATGGTGGTCACTTATTGGCTGTTGATGGTGACGTAACTAAGGTACGTTTCAAGGTTGGTATAAGGTCAATAACGGGTCTAAAGGATTTAGAACAGCAGTTGTAATAGACATTAGTTAATAGCAGTACGTGCACGCTCTGCTTGTGCACAAGTAGGCCATGTATGACCTACTTGTCCATACATACTACTCACAGTCACAATAAATTATCTTTTGGGGCTTGTAAGCAGCAGACATTGAGGCGAGAGCACGGGGTATTGTTGTGCGAGGTGTGTGGAGACAAAGATATGCTAGTTTAGTCAGATAACTCACGGATAGAATGAACCAATATGTTATTATAGTGTGATGTACAAGTGTGGATATATTTTTGCATTCAGGCTCGGCTACATTTTTCTCCCTGCTCAGCACAATTAGCCCCATGCATGGTCACTGAACTGAATATTGGACCCATTCTTCACAAACATTCGGACACTAAAATGGCTTTTTTTTCAGATAAATCAGAATAAAATCTATTTTATCGATGTTTCTCTACAATGCACTATTGCAATTTCTACCAACGGGAATCATTTGCGAGATCTGATGTTAAAACGTAAAATATGCAAAATGTTTCACATGTTTCCAGATTTCTTGAAAATGGCCAATGTGCAGTATGTGGGGTTAAAGTGGTTCAACGGTTTTCGGTTAAAGTGTTTAAACTGACCACCTTGAACCCCCTCAAGGACCCCTGCATGTCCTCGGACCACACTTTGAGAACGTCTTCTTCACCTCTTGCACTACCTGCATGTGCACCCTCAACACGTGGAGTTGGTCTGCTGCTTCCGAACTAAGTGAGCCTCAAATTAACCTCCCAGATATTACCCGCCCCAAGTGAAGAATTACATTTGTAACTTCATTAACAGTTTCCCAGCTCCCCATATTACTCATAACCAAGTTTGTTCATTAAATAATATCTAAGTGATTAATAATGAACTGGTCCGGTATAAAAAAAAAGAAATTACTCAAGGATAATTCTCCATTATGACAAGTGCACAAAAGAAAATCCTTTGCTCTGTGAAATTGCCTTCTCCTTAATTATTTTTAAATTTCATCCTCAAAACCAACCTGGCAACTCATTATGCTTGTGCCCTCTCATCCACGGAGCCACAACATACTCCATTGTGCTCATAACAGTCTTAAGTTATGGTGGTTGGCTGTGTCACGCCAGCCAAGAATGTATGCCAGTCGACTGGCAGGGGAGCTTATGGGTGATTAATACTTAGTTGTGCAGCGGTGTTGCGCACTGTGAATACGTTTGACTGGCTGGCTGGCTGGCTGGCTGGCTGGCTGAATGGATGATTCTGTAGGTAGGACGCTACTACGTAGGTGGGCAGCAGCCAGCAGGTATAGGCAATAATCTGTTACAAGCAAAGGTCCTGCTTACTTAATTGATTTTCTGCAAGAGTAAATAATCCACCCACCCATAAGCATGTGCACGACAATCTCACAGGGCCGTGGTCGCTTGCGTCAACGCCCCTCAACTTCACCAAGGCGCATCAGTCTCTTCCGGTCTTAAAAGGCTTATAGGCATTACGGTTTCCAAAAACTCACAACATGTTGCATCGTGAGCATTAGATGTGAGCTTCTAATACATACAATGCAGAGTCGACCAGCTCCTGTGATGCACTGGGCGTGGCTTCATTTGGTTGAGGCCCTTCCTTTACAATATACAGTACAGTATAATGCAAACAGTGGGTCAAAACGTTTAAGAAGTAGTGAAAATATCTGATCCATAAGCTCTTCGCGGAGCAAAGCGACGAGTTGCGAGCTTGTAGATGTGCTATTTTCACTAGTTTGGGTCCTCAAACATCTCATTTCTCTTTTGAGTCTTGAGCTTAACAGTTTGGGGATGTATAAAGTATAACAAATGGAAATGGTCAAGTAAAGTAAATGTACCTGAAAATTGTACTTTACAGTATTGAGTAAAACGTTGATTGTGTTGTTCCCGTGTGCAAGAACTAATTTGGACTCAGTAAAGCGAGAACAACTCTGGAACTCTTTGCCCATGGATCTAAGACTACAGGTAACACATTTAGGTTGAAATCAAATCAACAATGGTCACATATAGCTCTGATCCATAGCCTTCTACTGCTTCTACGATTCTGCCCTGCAGTAAGGCTATGGGACTTTCAGTTTTAAATCTCAAATCGAAATCAGACCAGCCTCTCCTCTTTGGGGTAAATTAAAATAACGTTTTTGCTACTCACCAAAACAAAGGCGGGTTGTGTCAATAGAAAGACTACTTTCCTTAGTGGAAGCACTCTGAGCCCCCCACCACACGTATAAACGGTACTTTTTGGCCAAAAAGGGATTTTTTTTCACCGGAGGAAAAATATTCTCTATGAGGCAGTTCTCTGGGCAATATCAGTAGAGGGCGCAGCGGAGTAACTAAAAATGTTTTTTTCCGGTGGAAACAAAATCCCTTTTTGGCCAAAAAGTACAGTTTATACGTGTGGTGGGGGGCTCAGAGTGCTTCCACTAAGGAAAGTAGTCTTTCTATTGACACAACCCGCCTTTGTTTTGGTGAGTAGCAAAAACGTTCTTTTTATTTACACTAAAGAGTAGAGGCTGGTCTGCATTCATGCAAGCGGCGGAAGTTGATAGTAACATAGCTCTAATGCAACGCATTAGAGCTATGGAACAGAGCTAGGTCACATATAGATTCTGACTGGTTATTGAATGGTTAGGTTGCTTATGTTTCACAGTTGTATTGTGTTGTGTCAAATTTTGATCATAATGATGTTTCTATTTAGAAAAACCTCCAGTGCACAGGTGTGGAAAAAATAAATCTCTTCTGGGAGGTCTCTGACACAAAACCTTTACAAATGGGGGTTCGCAGCAATATCAATGTGGGGGCTCCTTGACTTGAAAAGGTTTGAGAAGCATGCACTGCTTTAATTCCAGCCCATATGTTGCAGGAAGGAGTGGGGTCTGGAGCCGTTCCTGCCACTCAGCCTGCTGCCCACCGTCAAGGAAAAGAACGTGTGTAAGACCCTGTCCCAGCTGCTGAAGACCTACCAGCACCCTCCTCCGTCTGGCAACAAGGTACGTGTGTAAAGCCCAAACCACACCAAAGGGTCGAGCCGGGACGTTTTAGCGTTCGTCCCAGCGGTGTGATATGTCCTGTTGCATGTCAACCCAAGTCGTCCCAAGTGATGCAACTCCTCGCAGCCAAACAAGGTGCATGGCGAACCATTGGTGTGGTTTGGGCTTTAGACCAGTGGTGGAAGATGTACTCACATTTCGTACCAATACCGCAATGTAGAAAGACTCTGATACAAGTATAAGTCCAGTATTCAGAATTCACTTGGGTAAAACTACAAAAGTATTGGCATCAAAATGTACTTAAAATACCAAAAGTACTCATTATGCAGTATGCTGTTTCACAAGTTTACAAAAATCCTTTGAAAATAGCATAGAATGCACAGCGGCACATTGTGAGCTTGTAGGTCTGCTATTACTGTATGTCCTACTGAAGGAAATACTCCATTCAAGTAAAAAACAATACCTCAAACTTACGCCAGGGCTCCACTGGGCGCGTCTGCGTCGCGTCAGCGTCACCGTCACAGAATGTTCCCTTTTTATTCAATGAAGGGTGGCTCCACTGCCCGCGACGCCCCGCGTTGCGTCGCGTCTCCGTCACCATTAAAATTGAACCGGTTCGTTTTTTGACGCACGCGTCGGAGACGCAACGCGACGCAGACGCGCCCAGTGGAGCCCTGGCGTTATACTGCAACGTCAGTGAATGTACTTAGTTACTTTATACCACTGTGTAAGACCCTGTCCCAGCTGCTAAAGACCTATCAGCAGCCTCCTCCGTCTAGCAGTGGGAACAAGGTGCTTTATACCACTGTGTAAGACCCTGTCCCAGCTGCTAAAGACCTATCAGCAGCCTCCTCCGTCTAGCAGTGGGAACAAGGTGCTTTATACCACTGTGTAAGACCCTGTCCCAGCTGCTAAAGACCTATCAGCAGCCTCCTCCGTCTAGCAGTGGGAACAAGGTGCTTTTCATTGATTAAATATTTATAAAACCCACAGACATACTTAATCACTTTCACTTGATTGAAACAAAATGAAAAAAAATAAGCTGCAATCACCGATCTACAAGCTTATATGACAAATTAGAGCAATTCATTTAAGTTTTTAATATGGAGATACAAGGTTTCTGCACGACAGCAACTATATACAGTATCTAAGCATTCCCTTATGGGAGTAATTATATCTCTGCTGTAGTCCTATAAAAAGAAAACATAATTATATAACACATTTATGGCTGTTTGGTACGTCCTATATGATTAAATCAAACAAATGTTTTAAACAATTTTTCAGATAGGTGGACAAATACATACATACAATTTGGGGGTCATTGACATGAAAATGTTTGAGAACCACACTGGTGGTGCTTGGCTTCATCAGTGGCTCAACAGTGCCCCCATGAGGAGATGTATGGTGTTACCGTGGATGAGATCAAGCATCTCTGTGTATTCTCATGCTGTATGTTGACAGGTGCCTCCACTCCAGGGAAAGCTGCAGTACATGCGCGTACTCAACGACCTGCCGCCATTCGGTGGACTGCTCTTCAACACTGTCGGACTGGTAAATTATACTGTTGTTCACACCTAAAGTCCAACATTATTCCAGTTAAGTCAGACACTTTCATCACAATGATAAACCAGTTATTGGAATGATATTGCGTTCGGTTTGACGGTGTTACTCCTGTGAGCCTGTCAGTTTAATCACTGACAGGCTGCTGGAACGGTGCTGTGACCAAGGATGAAGATTGAACAGTAGCCTATAATGAACTATCGTAGGTCTCTGTCGGGTGGAAACCTATGTCCAAAACGGTTACTTTTCAGGATTCAAATTCAAAAGTAGCAGATATAGATCTGCTACTTTTGATACGTTTATGTGAATAATGTGACGCTGTAGTAGTGTGATCAAGTAGGTCCTACTCATTTTTTTTGTAAATGAATATCCTACTTAGTAGGACATTCATTTACAAAAAATGAATAGTTAAAATATGGAGGTACAGGGTTTCTGCCCGACAACGACATGTAGATTAGTATGTGTTAGCTTGTTGGCAAATGAGAATGAAGGGAGATTGAGTATGGTATGACCGTGGAAACCATTTACTTGACTGCCGTGCCTGAATTATTGCAATACTCGATTTGCTTATTCACTGCACGAATCCACGGAGCCCTGCCCTGTAGGCCAGGTGTGGGAAATCAATACTGAGGTGTCAAGCTGTGCGTAATGGTACACCTCGGCAGTGCCCAGGGCACCCCTCTGGGGATTCGTAGCTGCTATTAGGCCTGTCACAAATGTTACATCATCGCCTCTTCGCAATTCATTTGAGCTAGTCGTAATTATTATTGCATAATCGTCAGAATTGTTTCCATTTACAATTAGGCATGTAGCAGACGATCTTAATATAGAGCGACTTACAGTAAGTAAGGGCTACAAAAGCCAAAAGGTAATACATCAAATGTATAGAAATAGTTATCAATGGTCATAGTTAAATCAAGAACCTATCATCAGTCTCACAGTCAAAATAAACACTGGTATCTGTTTATTTTTAAAGCAATCGATGGGACTTTACCGTTGTATATTAAAGCTCTGCTGGATTGGAATCCTGTAACATATAGGACACGCTCCAGTCACAGGCTCACTCTAAAGGTTCCAAATGTAAACACAGAGTTGGGGAAAACAGCCTTTTGTTTTAGTGCCCCAACCACGTGGAATTTAAATCTTTGATTGCACCCTTACCCCCACGTGTCTGCAACTGTTTTTAAGCATCTATTACATCACGCGATGAGGACATGTTGCTGTTCAGTTCTGTTTTTGTTTATTGCTTTGAAAATGTTGTATGTGGCTTTTGAGAATAAATAAAGGTTTGTTTGAATGAATGAATGAACAGTAGAATATCCCAAAAATATATAATCTGTACACAATGGGCCCTTTTTCCTTAATTTGGGGATTTAGTATTGTGTGAGAGGTGTGGCCCTGTAAAATTTGTTATCTTGTGCCACAGCCCAAGTCGCTAAAACACCTCCATTACCCCTTACATTATGCATAGGTGTGGTTTGGGCGTTACAATGATTAAACCAATCACAGTGCCACCTGCCATTGCCTTTAAGAGATCCATTATCCATTTAACATTATGCCCAGTGATTTACACTATGGCCCATGGCCATGGGAGAGCGACACACGTTGCTGCCTTGAAATATAGGCATAGCCTATTTATATTTGATACAACGGCCGGGTTGTTTTGTGTCCAGTAGCTCCAACACAGCCTCACTCGTGCAAATCTAATAACTTCTTTGACTAGACAATTAAACACAATAAGCACAAGGAATTGACACAGCTGATTATAGTAAAATTCCAATCACAGAGATTTGTTGAGAATTAAGACAGAACGAGACCTCTGAGCTGTGAATGTTGTGCAACATGACTCAAGCCGAGGCAGCTCCAACTCAGGTCTCACCGTCTCAGAGTCAGACGTGCATTCTTTTATCAAACAATACGCATTATGGGTGGTTTGAAGAGGCACTTTCCATTGTCCTAAACCTGTGTGCATAAGATAGCAAATTTAGGGAAAGCGCATCAACACGCCTACAGACACACCTCCACCCGCAAATATAGGAGTAGGCAAAATTAATAGTGGGTTGTGTGGCCGCAAGATAACGTTTACGCATAGTGGAAGCTCCTAAATGTGTAATTCACAGAAAATGTTTATTACTTGAGGATAACGCCTGTCATAAGATGGGTCATCGAGGCAAGGACAAGTGCTACGGGCTAAAATGGAGTTCGAAGAGGTGAATCTTCAGATTACGGTGGAAGATTGAGAGTGAGTCTGCAGTTCTAATTGCAACAGTTCAGAAGGGAGAAGTCTGGGCGTTGGCCTGGATGTTTTAGCAAAGGTTCTGCCAGCTTCCCTGTCTTAGCTGAGCTGAGTGAGAGGGAGGGATATGGGGGACCTGGCGGTGCCGTACGTTTGGTTGCTTCGTCAGTGTGTTTTACGAACACTAAGCTAATGGGAGCGTTTCCATTTATTCATCTGTATGAACAATGAACATAGGTTTTTAAGTTGCAGTCCAATTGGCCAGTTCATGTTATAATAAAAAACTACTACTCAAGGTAAAGTTGCATGAGGAAGTACTGTATGTATGAGTGTAATCATTGATCAACAGGAAATTAATCCAGCATAAGAATACTAGACCTGCATAATGGAAAGCATTCCAGTGTGGCAGGCCAGCCAGCCTGGCAGCAGGCGGGACCCAAGATGCATGGCTCTTTCTGCACATATTGATTTTAGGTTTCTGATGAATTGACTGTTAAACAGAGTGGCTTTCTACAACGTAAACAAAGCCATCGATTAGCTGATGAACAAACACATTCTGTTCGGGGTTTTGTAAATACCAGTGGTGGACAGTAACAAATTACTACTGTACTCGAGTACTGTAAGTAGTTGTACTTTACTTGAGTATGCAGTTTATTGTGTGTGACTTTCAAAGACAAATATTGTACTTCTAAATCCACTGTGTTTTTAGGAAAGGGCCCTGGCCAGCACCTGGGATATTTTATTTTGAAAAATAGAAAAATAAATACATTAAAAAAAACATCAATCATCAATCAGAATCAATTCTGATCATCAAATTGGATTAGCTTGATTAACAGTTGCACTCCTATTTTGGCAGGATGAGAAACAGTCGGCCTGCACCACTCTGCTGGTGGGTCCTCGCCACGGTATCAGTCACGTCATCGACCTGAAGAACAACCTGACCACGGTGCTGACCGAGTTCAGCCGCGTCGGCAAGATCCAGCTGTACCGTGAGAACCAGGGCGTGGCGCGCGTCGAGGTGGCCATCCACGAGGCCAAGGTAGCCCACTGCAACACATTCATTATATTAGTAACTTAGTAATACATAGAACATATATACATAGTAAACTAGACAACCTCGGAGAGGTCGCAATTTTAAAAAATTGAGTGTGGTTGCCGCAGTGGCTTACATATATATACCCCTCCCACTGATATTGCCAGCCTGTTACAGTTTCAAGTCACACCTTAAATCGTGTGTAAGTAATTCGGAGGGGATTTAACCCCCGAAATTCTGGTTTTTCGACAAACGGTTACATTTATCGCGTTTGCGGCGCCCCCTATGGATGAAAATGGAATTGCTTGGAATTTGGAACTCGGTTGAACGAACCACCCCGGACATGTGATTCAAATTTTGGATGGATTGGACATTCCGTTCGTGATTTATGGCATTTTTCGTGATATAGGCCCCTCCTGACTTCGGAAGACGATTACGGCCGAACGATACGCACTACCGAAAATCTGCGTTTGTGTTTTAATCGGATGGGTCCAGAGATCACGTGTACAGATTTTTGTGAGATTTGGACAAAATCTGTAGGAGGAAAAGCAAAAAGTGTGTTTTGGACAAAATTCAAAATGGCGGAAAATCCATCATGGCGGAAATGGGCGTGGCCTATATGGGGAGATGCGTCATGACCCAAGGAATCCAGGGAAAAAATAATTTTGATTTTACGACATACGGTTCAAGAGTTATGAGCCAAAAGGTAAAGTGGGCTGTTATAGCGCCACCATGAGGCCGACCTAAAAATATATATTTTTAATTAATTTTAGTGATAATTAGGAAATATTCCTCCAAGTTTTGTAACTATAGTGCTTACAGTCTCAGAGGGAAAAATACTTGAATGTGATTTTTTGCATTTTTCCATTGAAGTCAATGGGATAATTTAATTCACTAATAAATTCATATCAATTAAACTATACAACATTTCTCTTAGCAAAGTACACGCCATCGATTCCCGATTTTTCCGGTCAATTTGACATATGGCTCAAGTGCGTACAGTCAAAACTGAGGGAGGGGTAGTGCGTCAAAATAAAGACTAGTGGAAGAAAAATAATAACTAGAAAGGCAGTTCCTGTAGAAACTGCGTGGGCTCGCATAAATTGCAATGTATAAAGTTTTTGCCGTGTCAAGTTTGAAACTCGGGGACCGGAGTAATAGTGTTCCCATTGGTGGTCTAAATCCATAATCAAAATTTCGGGACTGTAGCATATTGTAAACAAAAGTAGAAAATGTATTAAAGCTGAAGTAAAAGTTTTAAAAAGTATGAACATTTGGAAAAACTATAGTTTAAGCATAAATAACTGCATAAAGCGGAATAAAGTATGTGGAAGTTGTAGAAGTGTTTTTAATTTTTTTTCTTTAAAGGTAAAAAAAAAAAAAACTTTATTAAAAAAAAATTAAGTTTATTCTTAATAAGTAAAAAAAAAAAAGTTGAAGTTTTTTCTTAAGTATTTTTTTTTTTAAGTTTTCAATTTTTTCAATTTTTTTCAATGTTATATATTTTTTCAATTTTTTTCAATAATTCAATTTTTTCAATTTTTTTCTTCATTTTTTTCAATTTTTTCAATTTTTTATTAAAAAAAAAAAAAAAAAAAATGTTTTTATTTTTTTTGCGTGCGTGCGTGTGTGCGTGCGTGCGTGCGTGCGTGTGTGCGTGCGTGCGTGCGTGCGCTTGCGAGAGCTGTGTAAAGGCCAGCCAATAGGAAGACAGGGTGTGTGTGTGCGTGTGTGCGTGCGTGCGTGCTCTTGCGAGAGCTGTGTAAAGGCCAGCCAATAGGAAGACAGGGTGTGTGTGTGCGTGCGTGCGAAGACAGGGTGTGTGTGTGTGTGTGTGTGCGTGCGTGCGTGCGCGCACTTGCGAGAGCTGTGTAAAGGCCAGCCAATAGGAAGACAGGGTGGGTGGGTGCGTGCGTGCGTGCGTGCGTGCGTGCGTGCGTGCGTGCACTTGCATGTGTCTAGCCTAATTGCACAAATAGCAGACCTACAAGCTCACAAGGTATCGCAGAGCAACTCTTTGAGATCTTGTAACTTTAATGTCAAGCCCTGTAATTAAGCCCTTATATGTCTCAGCTGTGGAAGTAAAAAGAGTTCTACTACTTGCCAGCACTATGACTGGGAGATTTCAATGGTCCTGGATGGAGGAAACTATGCCCCGAACAAATTGCTCTATCGCAAAAAGTAAAAGTCGAATGCAAATATTTTTTTCGCTGTGAGTGGCCTGAGATATTGAGGTACACCATGTGCGATTGTGGTGTTGGTACGATTGAAAATGTGGTTATAAGAGCGAGTTAAGAATTGTCAGCGTGATAATTTCCTCGTAAGAATTATACAATGGAGGTCAATGAGCAGATTGACTGTTTTTGTGTCACTTAAAAGGCCGTAGTTCACATTCTGTATGTCTCTGTGCTTTGTTGGTCACATTGTGTGAAAGAGGACATGTGTGGCCACAAAATGACCAAAGAACATGCGTGTAAAATGAATACTTTGGCCGGGACGACAATTTGTTTGGTAAATTTTCAAGGAAAGAATTTCAGTTTCCACACTCTACTCGAAGAGGCCCCGCACTCTAAGATGGCACTAATTAGCCGAAACGGCCTGCGATTGAACTGCGATTTCGGAAAAAACGTTCAACGTATTCGAATACGGTTTGAACCGTCCAGAGTCCAGAGTCGTGTGAGCGTTCTAAAGTTTAAATAACGTTTCTACGACAAAGTATGCCAGAGTAATGAGGCTGCAAAAGTGAGGTTGATTTAGAGATAAATCCCATTCATTGTCTATGGGAGGCAAAAACTATAAATAAAGTTAAATATTTTAAAAAGTATAAACTTTTTCAAAACAACTTTTTCACCAATGAAAGTTCAAAGATAGATGAACATTATAAAGTTTGAATGAAGTTTCAAAGTGAAAGTATGACGGAGTAATAAGATCTCAAAAAAGTTAACTGTGAAAAATGGGACCTTTCTTCCATCGACTCTCATTATAAAGGATGTAAAAAAAAGTTAAAAAGTTAAAAAGTATAAAAAGTATAAAACTTTGTAAAAAGAAAAATACAAGCCACAATCACTTCAAAGAGCTGAACAGTTTGAAGTTTGAACTACATTTCTAGCATAAAGTATGTGGAAGTAGTAGGGTGTCAAAAAAACGGCGGAATAAAGAATAAATAAATAAACATAGGCTGGCAATAACTAGTGTGTGCTCGCTGTAGCGAGCCCACAACTAGAAAGGCAGTTCCTGTAGAAACTGCGTGGGCTCGCATAAATTGCAATGTATAAAGTTTTTGCCGTGTCAAGTTTGAAACTCGGGGACCGGAGTAATAGTGTTCCCATTGGTGGTCTAAATCCATAATCAAAATTTCGGGACTGTAGCATATTGTAAACAAAAGTAGAAAATGTATTAAAGCTGAAGTAAAAGTTAAAAAAAAGTATGAACATTTGGAAAAACTATAGTTTAAGCATAAATAACTGCATAAAGCGGAATAAAGTATGTGGAAGCTGTAGAAGTGTTTTTAAAAGTTTAAAAGTTTAAAAAAAAAAATCTTTATTAAAAAAATTCAAGTTTTTTCTTTTAAGTAAAAAAAAAAGAGGTTAAAGTTTTTTTTTTTTTAAGTTTTCATTTTTTTCAAAAAATTACATTTTTTTCAAAAAATTACATTTTTTTCAAAAAATTACTTTTTTTTCAAAAAAATACTTTTTTTCAAAATAATACGTTTTTTTTAAAATAATACTTTTTTTAAAAAAAATACTTTTTTTGGAAAAAATACTTTTTTTTGGAAAAAATACTTTTTTTTGCAAAAAATACTTTTTTTTGGAAAAAATACTTTTTTTGGAAAAAATACTTTTTTTGGAAAAAATACTTTTTTTGGAAAAAATACTTTTTTTCATTTTTTTGCGTGCGTGCGTGCGTGCGTGCACTTGCGAGAGCTGTGTAAAGGCCAGCCAATAGGAAGACAGGGTGTGTGTGTGCGTGTGTGCGTGTGTGCGTGCTCTTGCGAGAGCTGTGTAAAGGCCAGCCAATTGCACAAATAGCAGACCTACAAGCTCACAAGGTATCGCAGAGCAACTCATTGAGATCTTGTAACTTTAATGTCAGCCCTGTAATTAAGCCCTTATATGTCTCAGCTGTGGACGTAAAAGACTTCCAAGTTCTATGCCAGTACTATGACTGGGAGATTATAATGGCCGTGAATGGGGGGAAACTATGCCCCGAACAAATTGCTCTATCGCAAAAAGTAAAAGTCGAATGCAAATATTTTTTTCGCTGTGAGTGGCCTGAGATATTGAGGTACACCATGTGCGATTGTGGTGTTGGTACGATTGAAAATGTGGTTATAAGAGCGAGTTAAGAATTGTCAGCGCGATAATTTCCTCGTAAGAATTATACAATGGAGGTCAATGAGCAGATTGACTGTTTTTGTGTCACTTAAAAGGCCGTAGTTCACATTCTGTATGTCTCTGTGCTTTGGTGGTCACATTGTGTGAAAGAGGACATGTGTGGCTACAAAATGACAAAAGAACATGCGTGTAAAATGAATACTTTGGCCGGGACGACAATTTGTTTGGTAAATTTTCAAGGAAAGAATTTCAGTTTCCACACTCTAGTCAAAGAGGCCCCGCACTCTAAGATGGCACTAATTAGCCGAAACGGCCTGCGATTGAACTGCGATTTCGGAAAAACCGTTTAACGTATTCGAATACGGTTTGAACCACGAAAAAGTCCAGAGTCGTGTGAGCGTTCTAAAGTTTAAATCACGTTTCTACGACAAAGTATGCCAGAGTAATGAGGCTGCAAAAGTGAGGTTGATTTAGAGATAAATCCCATACATTGTCAATGGGAGGGAAAAACTATAAATAAAGTTAAATATATTAATAAGTATAAACTTTTTCAAAACAAATTTTTCACCAATGAAAGTTCAAAGATAGATGAACATTATAAAGTTTGAATGAAGTTTCAAAGTGAAAGTATGACGGAGTAATAAGAGCTCAAAAAAGTTAACTGTGAAAAATGGGACCTTTCTTCCATCGACTCTCATTATAAAGGATGTAAAAAAAAGTTTAAAAGTTAAAAAGTATAAAAAGTATAAAACTTTGTAAAAATAAAAATACAAGCCACAATCACTTCAAAGAGCTGAACAGTTTGAAGTTTGAACTAAATTTCTAGCATAAAGTATGTGGAAGTAGTAGGGTGTCAAAAAAACGGCGGAATAAAGAATAAACTAGAAAGGCAGTTCCTGTAGAAACTGCGTGGGCTCGCATAAATTGCAATGTATAAAGTTTTTGCCGTGTCAAGTTTGAAACTCGGGGACCGGAGTAATAGTGTTCCCATTGGTGGTCTAAATCCATAATCAAAATTTCGGGACTGTAGCATATTGTAAACAAAAGTAGAAAATGTATTAAAGCTGAAGTAAAAGTTTTAAAAAGTATGAACATTTGGAAAAACTATAGTTTAAGCATAAATAACTGCATAAAGCGGAATAAAGTATGTGGAAGCTGTAGAAGTGTTTTTAAAAGTTTTTCTTTAAATGAAAAAAAAAAAATCTTTATTAAAAAAATTCAAGTTTTTTCTTTTAAGTAAAAAAAAAAAAGAGGTTAAAGTTTTTTTTTTTTTAAGTTTTCATTTTTTTCAAAAAATTACTTTTTTTTCAAAAAATTACTTTTTTTTCAAAAAATTACTTTTTTATCAAAATAATACTTTTTTTTCAAAATAATACTTTTTTTCAAAAAAATACTTTTTTTTCAAAAGAATACTTTTTTTGGAAAAAATACTTTTTTTTGAAAAAATACTTTTTTTGGAAAAAATACTTTTTTTTGGAAAAAATACTTTTTTTCATTTTTTTGCGTGCGTGCGTGCGTGCGTGCACTTGCGAGAGCTGTGTAAAGGCCAGCCAATAGGAAGACAGGGTGTGTGTGTGCGTGTGTGCGTGCGTGCGTGCTCTTGCGAGAGCTGTGTAAAGGCCAGCCAATTGCACAAATAGCAGACCTACAAGCTCACAAGGTATCGCAGAGCAACTCATTGAGATCTTGTAACTTTAATATCAGCCCTGTAATTAAGCCCTTATATGTCTCAGCTGTGGAAGTAAAAGACTTCCAAGTTCTATGCCAGTACTATGACTGGGAGATTACAATGGTTCTGAAGGGGGGAAAACTATGCCCCGAACAAATTGCTCTATCGCAAAAAGTAAAAGTCGAATGCAAATATTTTTTTCGCTGTGAGTGGCCTGAGATATTGAGGTACACCATGTGCGATTGTGGTGTTGGTACGATTGAAAATGTGGTTATAAGAGCGAGTTAAGAATTGTCAGCGCGATAATTTCCTCGTAAGAATTATACAATGGAGGTCAATGAGCAGATTGACTGTTTTTGTGTCACTTAAAAGGTCGTAGTTCACATTCTGTATGTCTCTGTGCTTTGGTGGTCACATTGTGTGAAAGAGGACATGTGTGGCTACAAAATGACAAAAGAACATGCGTGTAAAATGAATACTTTGGCCGGGACGACAATTTGTTTGGTAAATTTTCAAGGAAAGAATTTCAGTCTCCACACTCTAGTCAAAGAAGGCCCGCACTCTAAAATGGCACTAATTACGCGAAACGGCCTGCGATTGAACTGCGATTTCGGAAAAACCGTTCAACGTATTCGAATACGGTTTGAACCGTCCAGAGTCCAGAGTCGTGTGAGCGTTCTAAAGTTTAAATCACGTTTCTACGACAAAGTATGCCAGAGTAATGAGGCTGCAAAAGTGAGGTTGATTTAGAGATAAATCCCATACATTGTCAATGGGAGGGAAAAACTATGAATAAAGTTAAATATTTTAAAAAGTATAAACTTTTTCAAAACAACTTTTTCACCAATGAAAGTTCAAAGATAGATGAACATTATAAAGTTTGAATGAAGTTTCAAAGTGAAAGTATGACGGAGTAATAAGAGCTCAAAAAAGTTAACTGTGAAAAATGGGACCTTTCTTCCATCGACTCTCATTATAAAGGATGTAAAAAAAAGTTAAAAAGTTAAAAAGTATAAAAAGTATAAAACTTTGTAAAAATAAAAATACAAGCACCCATCACTGCAAAGAGCTGAACAGTTTGAAGTTTGAACTAAATTTCTAGCATAAAGTATGTGGAAGTAGTAGGGTGCCAAAAAAAAGCGGCGGAATAAAGAATAAATATAGGCTGGCAATAACTAGTGTGTGCTCGCTGTAGCGAGCCCACAACTAGAAAGGCAGTTCCTGTAGAAACTGCGTGGGCTCGCATAAATTGCAATGTATAAAGTTTTTGCCGTGTCAAGTTTGAAACTCGGGGACCGGAGTAATAGTGTTCCCATTGGTGGTCTAAATCCATAATCAATATTTCGGGACTGTAGCATATTGTAAACATAAGTAGAAAATGTATTAAAGCTGAAGTAAAAGTTAAAAAAAAGTATGAACATTTGGAAAAACTATAGTTTAAGCATAAATAACTGCATAAAGCGGAATAAAGTATGTGGAAGCTGTAGAAAAGTTTTTCTTTAAATGAAAAAAAAAAAATCTGTATTAAAAAAATTCAAGTTTTTTCTTTTAAGTAAAAAAAAAAAGAGGTTAAAGTTTTTTTTTTTTTAAGTTTTCATTTTTTTCAAAAAATTACTTTTTTTTCAAAATAATACTTTTTTTCAAAAAAATACTTTTTTTTCAAAATAATACTTTTTTTCAAAAAATACTTTTTTTGGAAAAAATACTTTTTTTGGAAAAAATACTTTTTTTGGAAAAAATACTTTTTTTGGAAAAAATACTTTTTTTGGAAAAAATACTTTTTTTTCGCGTGCGTGCGTGCGTGCGTGCGTGCGTGCGTGCGTGCGCTTGCGAGAGCTGTGTAAAGGCCAGCCAATAGGAAGACAGGGTGTGTGTGTGCGTGTGTGCGTGCTCTTGCGAGAGCTGTGTAAAGGCCAGCCAATTGCACAAATAGCAGACCTACAAGCTCACAAGGTATCGCAGAGCAACTCATTGAGATCTTGTAACTTTAATGTCAGCCCTGTAATTAAGCCCTTATATGTCTCAGCTGTGGACGTAAAAGACTTCCAAGTTCTATGCCAGTACTATGACTGGGAGATTATAATGGCCGTGAATGGGGGGAAACTATGCCCCGAACAGATTGCTCTATCGCAAAAAGTAAAAGTCGAATGCAAATATTTTTTTCGCTGTGAGTGGCCTGAGATATTGAGGTACACCATGTGCGATTGTGGTGTTGGTACGATTGAAAATGTGGTTATAAGAGCGAGTTAAGAATTGTCAGCGCGATAATTTCCTCGTAAGAATTATACAATGGAGGTCAATGAGCAGATTGACTGTTTTTGTGTCACTTAAAAGGCCGTAGTTCACATTCTGTATGTCTCTGTGCTTTGGTGGTCACATTGTGTGAAAGAGGACATGTGTGGCTACAAAATGACAAAAGAACATGCGTGTAAAATGAATACTTTGGCCGGGACGACAATTTGTTTGGTAAATTTTCAAGGAAAGAATTTCAGTCTCCACACTCTAGTCAAAGAAGGCCCGCACTCTAAAATGGCACTAATTACGCGAAACGGCCTGCGATTGAACTGCGATTTCGGAAAAACCGTTCAACGTATTCGAATACGGTTTGAACCGTCCAGAGTCCAGAGTCGTGTGAGCGTTCTAAAGTTTAAATCACGTTTCTACGACAAAGTATGCCAGAGTAATGAGGCTGCAAAAGTGAGCTTGATTTAGAGATAAATCCCATACATTGTCAATGGGAGGGAAAAACTATGAATAAAGTTAAATATTTTAAAAAGTATAAACTTTTTCAAAACAACTTTTTCACCAATGAAAGTTCAAAGATAGATGAACATTATAAAGTTTGAATGAAGTTTCAAAGTGAAAGTATGACGGAGTAATAAGAGCTCAAAAAAGTTAACTGTGAAAAATGGGACCTTTCTTCCATCGACTCTCATTATAAAGGATGTTAAAAAAAGTTAAAAAGTTAAAAAGTATAAAAAGTATAAAACTTTGTAAAAATAAAAATACAAGCCACAATCACTTCAAAGAGCTGAACAGTTTGAAGTTTGAACAAAATTTCTAGCATAAAGTATGTGGAAGTAGTAGGGTGTCAAAAAAACGGCGGAATAAAGAAACATAAGAAGTACTAGAAAGGCAGTTCCTGTAGAAACTGCGTGGGCTCGCATAAATTGCAATGTATAAAGTTTTTGCCGTGTCAAGTTTGAAACTCGGGGACCGGAGTAATAGTGTTCCCATTGGTGGTCTAAATCCATAATCAATATTTCGGGACTGTAGCATATTGTAAACAAAAGTAGAAAATGTATTAAAGCTGAAGTAAAAGTTAAAAAAAAGTATGAACATTTGGAAAAACTATAGTTTAAGCATAAATAACTGCATAAAGCGGAATAAAGTATGTGGAAGCTGTAGAAGTGTTTTTAAAAGTTTTTCTTTAAATGAAAAAAAAAAAATCTTTATTAAAAAAATTCAAGTTTTTTCTTTTAAGTAAAAAAAAAAAAAGAGGTTAAAGTTTTTTCTTTTTTAAGTTTTCATTTTTTTCAAAAAATTACTTTTTTTTCAAAAAAATACTTTTTTTTTCAAAATAATACTTTCTTTTCAAAATAATACTTTTTTTTCAAAAAAATACTTTTTTTGGAAAAAATACTTTTTTTTGGAAAAAATACTTTTTTTGGAAAAAATACTTTTTTTGGAAAAAATACTTTTTTTGGAAAAAATACTTTTTTTGGAAAAAATACTTTTTTTGGAAAAAATACTTTTTTTCATTTTTTTGCGTGCGTGCGTGCGTGCGCTTGCGAGAGCTGTGTAAAGGCCAGCCAATAGGAAGACAGGGTGTGTGTGTGTGTGTGCGTGCTCTTGCGAGAGCTGTGTAAAGGCCAGCCAATTGCACAAATAGCAGACCTACACAAGGTATCGCAGAGCAACTCATTGAGATCTTGTAACTTTAATGTCAGCCCTGTAATTAAGCCCTTATATGTCTCAGCTGTGGACGTAAAAGACTTCCAAGTTCTATGCCAGTACTATGACTGGGAGATTATAATGGCCGTGAATGGGGGGAAACTATGCCCCGAACAAATTGCTCTATCGCAAAAAGTAAAAGTCGAATGCAAATATTTCTTTCGCTGTGAGTGGCCTGAGATATTGAGGTACACCATGTGCGATTGTGGTGTTGGTACGATTGAAAATGTGGTTATAAGAGCGAGTTAAGAATTGTCAGCGCGATAATTTCCTCGTAAGAATTATACAATGGAGGTCAATGAGCAGATTGACTGTTTTTGTGTCACTTAAAAGGCCGTAGTTCACATTCTGTATGTCTCTGTGCTTTGGTGGTCACATTGTGTGAAAGAGGACATGTGTGGCTACAAAATGACAAAAGAACATGCGTGTAAAATGAATACTTTGGCCGGGACGACAATTTGTTTGGTAAATTTTCAAGGAAAGAATTTCAGTTTCCACACTCTAGTCAAAGAGGCCCCGCACTCTAAGATGGCACTAATTAGCCGAAACGGCCTGCGATTGAACTGCGATTTCGGAAAAACCGTTCAACGTATTCGAATACGGTTTGAACCGTCCAGAGTCCAGAGTCGTGTGAGCGTTCTAAAGTTTAAATCACGTTTCTACGACAAAGTATGCCAGAGTAATGAGGCTGCAAAAGTGAGGTTGATTTAGAGATAAATCCCATTCATTGTCTATGGGAGGCAAAAACTATAAATAAAGTTAAATATTTTAAAAAGTATAAACTTTTTCAAAACAACTTTTTCACCAATGAAAGTTCAAAGATAGATGAACATTATAAAGTTTGAATGAAGTTTCAAAGTGAAAGTATGACGGAGTAATAAGAGCTCAAAAAAGTTAACTGTGAAAAATGGGACCTTTCTTCCATCGACTCTCATTATAAAGGATGTTAAAAAAAGTTAAAAAGTTAAAAAGTATAAAAAGTATAAAACTTTGTAAAAATAAAAATACAAGCACCCATCACTGCAAAGAGCTGAACAGTTTGAAGTTTGAACTAAATTTCTAGCATAAAGTATGTGGAAGTAGTTAGGTGCCAAAAAAAGCGGCAGAATAAAGAAACATAATAAATATAGGCTGGCAATAACTAGTGTGTGCTCGCTGTAGCGAGCCCACAATAAATAAACATAGGCTGGCAATAACTAGTGTGTGCTCGCTGTAGCGAGCCCACAATAACTAGAAAGCAGTTCCCTACGGAAACTGTGTGGGCTCGCCAAAAGACGCAATGTATATAATGTACAGTAGAAAATGTATTAAAGCTGAAGGAAAAGTAAAAAAAAAAGAATGTATAAAAATGTGTAAAAAGAATAAGCATAAATAACTGCATAAAGCGGAATAAAGTATGTGGAAGTTGTAGAAGTGTTTTTAAAAGTTTTTTCTTAATAAGTAAAAAAAAAAAGTTAAAGTTTTTTCTTAATAAGTAAAAAAAAAAAAAGTTAAAGTTTTTTCTTAATAAGTAAAAAAAAAAAAAAAAGTTAAAGTTTTTTCTTAATAAGTAAAAAAAAAAAAAAGTTAAAGTTTTTTCTTAATAAGTAAAAAAAAAAGTTAAAGTTTTTTCTTAATAAGTAAAAAAAAAAAAGTTAGTTTTTTCTTAATAAGTAAAAAAAAAAAAGTTAAAGTTTTTTTATTTTTTTAAGTTTTTTTCATTTTTTCAGTTTTTTTTCATTTTTCAATTTTTTTCAATTTCTTTAAATTTTTTTCAATTTTTTCAGTTTTTTCAGTTTTTTCAATTTTTTTAATTTTTTCAATTTTTTCAGTTTTTTAATTTTTTTAAAAAATATTGAAAAAAAAAAAAATAATAATTTTTTTTCGTGCGTGCGTGCGTGCGTGCGTGCGTGCGCGCGCTTGCGAGAGCTGTGTAAAGGCCAGCCAATAGGAAGACAGGGTGTGTGTGTGCGTGTGTGCGTGCGTGCTCTTGCGAGAGCTGTGTAAAGGCCAGCCAATAGGAAGACAGGGTGTGTGTGTGCGTGCGTGCGTGCGTGCGAAGACAGGGTGTGTGTGTGTGTGCGTGCGTGCGTGCGTGCGTGCGTGCGTGCGTGCACGCGCGAGAGCTGTGTAAAGGCCAGCCAATAGGAAGACAGGGTGTGTGTGTGTGTGCGTGCGTGCGTGCGTGCGAAGACAGGGTGTGTGTGTGCGTGCGTGCGTGCACTTGCATGTGTCTAGCCTAATTGCACAAATAGCAGACCTACAAGCTCACAAGGTATCACAGAGCAACTCATTGAGATCTTGTAACTTTAATGTCAGCCCTGTAATTAAGCCCTTATATGTCTCAGCTGTGGAAGTAAAAGACTTCCAAGTTCTATGCCAGTACTATGACTGGGAGATTAGAATGGTTCTGAATGGGGGAAAACTATGCCCGAACAAATTGCTCTATCGCAAAAAGTAAAAGTCGAATGCAAATATTTTTTTCGCTGTGAGTGGCCTGAGATATTGACGTACACCATGTGCGATTGTGGTGTTGGTACGATTGAAAATGTGGTTATAAGAGCGAGTTAAGAATTGTCTGCGCGATAATATCCTCGTAAGAATTATACAATGGAGGTCAATGAGCAGATTTGCTGTTTTTGTGTCACTTAAAAGGCCGTAGTTCACATTCTGTATGTCTCTGTGCTTTGGTGGTCACATTGTGTGAAAGAGGACATGTGTGGCTACAAAATGACCAAAGAACATGCGTGTAAAATGAATACTTTGGCCGGGACGACAATTTGTTTGGTAAATTTTCAAGGAAAGAATTTCAGTTTCCACACTCTAGTCAAAGAAGAGCCGCACTCTAAAATGGCACTAATTACGCGAAACGGCCTGCGATTGAACTGCGATTTCGGAAAAACCGTTTAACGTATTCGAATACGGTTTGAACCACGAAAAAGTCCAGAGTCGTGTGAGCGTTCTAAAGTTTAAATCACGTTTCTACGACAAAGTATGCCAGAGTAATGAGGCTGCAAAAGTGAGGTTGATTTAGAGATAAATCCCATACAAAGTCAATGGCAGGAAAAAACTATAAATAAAGTTAAATATTTTAAAAAGTATAAACTTTTTCAAAAAAACTTTTTCACCAATGAAAGTTCAAAGATAGATGAACATTATAAAGTTTGAATGAAGTTTCAAAGTGAAAGTATGACGGAGTAATAAGAGCTCAAAAACGTTAACTGTGAAAAATGGGACCTTTCTTCCATCGACTCTCATTATAAAGGATGTAAAAAAAAGTTAAAAAGTTAAAAAGTATAAAAAGTATAAAACTTTGTAAAAATAAAAATACAAGCACACATCACTGCAAAGAGCTGAACAGTTTGAAGTTTGAACTAAAATTCTAGCATAAATTATGTGGAAGTAGTAGGTGACCGAAAAAAGTGGCGGAAATTGGAATAAATATAGACTGTGGATACCTATTGTGTGCTCGCTGTGGCGAGCCCACAATAATAAGTGGAATAAAGTGTTACAATTACAAGAGTCTGGTTGCCCTGTTGGGCAACCACACTAATAAGCATTGCTTCTGTATAGAGTCCCTTGTTCTGTTAAAGGGGTCTCCATGCCTCCTCGGCTCTCCAGTAAATAGAAAATACATGTTCAGGTCGTGATTGAATCCAATCAGGAGAGATAACTCATACGGGTTGGATAAGCAAATTGGAAGTGAGCAGACAAAAAGTGAGCAGACAAAAAGTGAGCAGACAAAATGGAAATGCTAAATGGGTTGCAGATTTAATCTAATCAGGCGAGGCTTGATTAGATTAAATCTGTAACCCACCTGAGAATGTATTTTCTCTTTACTAAAAAGCCGAAGAGACGAGGAGACCCAAGTTACTGATAACTATTTTTTTGTTTTTTTTGTTTTAACAAATAAAAACATCTGGGTTTCCGAGGCTATCACTGAAACTACCTTCACCAAACATGTTTTCTTATTACCGTGTATATGATGATTGCACAATTTGATACACAATCATCCGACAATAGGCTTACATTTCGTTTTGATGTCTTTGCAATGAGTGAAGGAGTAGTCCACACACAGTCTTTGCTCCAACAGTGTTTATTTTGTTAACACACCATTTAACTCAGGACACATGTGTCCTGAGTGCATTTTATTAGCCCTATATGCATTTTGTTTCCACCACTGTGTTTACATTACGATTGCACAATTCGACACAAGATCATCCAACGATATGCTTACGTTTTGTTTTGATGTCTTTACAATGAGTGCAGGCAATGCTTATTGCCTGTCCCCTAAAATAGTCTCCTAATCCCCCTCCCTGCCCGCCCCCGCAGCCCCTGGTCCTGCTTATGGAGTGGCCGGACGCTAGCAACTTTGCCTGTCTCATCTCTGGATACTACAAACTGTTTGTGGACCCCAAGCGCACCATCTACTTCCGGACACCTGGTCAGTCTCAGATGACCAAGGCAGGTGTGTACAATGTTGACACTCACACACATCAAGTTGTGATTGTATATAAGCAAACTAAAAATTATGTGTGCTCTTATGTTGAATCACAATAAAGATATCTATTAAGTATGGTCTATAAATATAAAAAGTCATGTAATCCAGTCATGTGCGGAAGTCAAAATGAATACAAGATGATTTTTCAGGCTGAGAAAGTTTACTACAGATATATCACATCTGTAAAGCGTGTCATGGAAAATAATTGTTTCAGTTGAAACTTGGCAGAATTATTTTTTT
Organism: Protomyctophum bolini; assembly: GCF_963924005.1. NCBI lineage: Eukaryota > Metazoa > Chordata > Actinopteri > Myctophiformes > Myctophidae > Protomyctophum > Protomyctophum bolini. The sequence continues at coordinate 18,308,255 of NC_137871.1, read as the reverse complement.
AACATGACATGACTTGTATTGATGGTGTTGGTGTGCTAGCATTCCTTTTGCCTTCCCTGATTATATACAACACACAAGAGCCCTCACCACATTGCCCATGCTTATAAAAAATATGTTGTATTCCATGAACTAGCGATGTGACACAGCGCTTAAACAGAACACTGTGATTTCAGAGAACCATAAGATATTTTCCTTAAATTTAAAGATGAAAGGTTGATAATGAATGCCTTCAACATCCTTCATATCGATTATGTCATCTTCAATACTGCATGTTTTCAGTGCTTGACGAACGTCTCTAATCTATCTGTGACCGATCTACTGGACTGTGGCCTGTTTCCCATTTGTATCTCCAATGAAACCATTACAAGCCACCTGTAACCATGGAAACATCCCATAATGCCTCCCATATCCATGCTGACTCATGCGGAACGGTGCTGCTCTTCCCGCTTTCCACATTAGGACTTCATGAAAATACCGTACCACTCTGTTCTCTCTTTGTCTTTGACCACAAACAGTAGTGTGGTCAAGCAACAATACTATCTGCTTGTCGTTGTGAGTGACCCACCTCAGTGCTGGAAAGTAACTAAGTGCATTCACTCAAGTATTGTACTCAAGTACAATTCTGAGGTACCTTTACTTTGTTTTAGTATGTCAATTATTCTACTTCACTACAGTACATCACAGAGGCAAACGTATTTTTTACTCACTACACACTACAATTATTTATATTTATGTTAAACTTTCTAGATTTAGATTATTATTATAAGCATACATACATTAACCAATTAAGCCCTATTCTATACTGTCTATTCTAATATACAAGCTCACAGTTTGTTATGTTGAGATGCATTGTGAACTTGTAGATCTGCTATTTTCGTACATTCTGCATCCATACTGAGTAGTGACTACTTAGTGATTACCAACCTTAAGTACCAACTTGTGTCTATTTGTATGCCAATACTTTTTAATGCAGGACTTTTACTTATATTTCTGAATTTATTGTTACTTTTACTTAAGTACTTATTCCACCACTGGTCCAGCTACTGTAAAAGAAGAGTTTGCATCATTCCGTCTCATCACATTCCAGTCTAACCCTCCAAAACCAAACAAACCTTCAACCTCCAGCATCCATCTCTGAAATAACAAACGATGCTCCATGAGGCCACCAGCTGTCACCTCTGCATCCCATCTGGAACAGCTTCCATTCCCAGTACATCTTAAGTACTCAAACTCTCCACTGCTCTGACCGTTCTGTCCTCAGATTACAGAGCTTCCCACCACACCCATCCACGCTCTGGGGCCACAGGGTCGTCTGGGGGAGGGCGTCGAGGAGACGAGAGGGAGGGCTCCTCGCACCGGGACCCGGTGTCATCCAGAGCCCTTGTTCCGGCAGAGCCTCAGCACCTGGGCCTGTGTCACGTCCACCTGCGAGAACAGCAGCATCTCCTGGAGCTCCAGACGCAGGCTGAAGCGGAGCTCGACATCAACCAGAACTTCATTTCCCAGGAGACCACAGGGCGGCCACGCACCAAGTCTGACCCTAATGTGCAGAGTACGGAAGAAATATCTGGCCTTCCGGAGAAACCCGCGGTGGAAAACGCAGCTTTTAGAAGCCGGGCCAAAACGCTGGGTCAGTCCCAGAAAGCCTTGCGGTACTTCTGTGACTCATGCAAGGCCAAGTTCAGGGCAGAGGGAATATCGTTGCCAATAAACAGCAGCGGTAGTTCGGGGAAGTACTGCTCCAACGCCTGCGCCTCCCGCGACATGGCGGCTGTGGACCTCATGGCCCTACCTCCTCCAGGCATTGAAGAGGAGGAGGAGGAGGCAACCAACAGAGAGAAACTACAACCGCCCCAACCTGCTATCGCCGCCCCTCCGCCTGGCTTCAGGGACAACAGCTCAGACGAGGATGACCCCAAGAGAGGGAGAAAGGCTCGGACTGGTGCAAGTCCGGCGGCAGCCTCCGGGCAGGTGGCCAAGGCTAAGGAAGCCGTCCCGGTGACTTTAATCGATAATGTAGCCACCAGAACAGTGCGCGATCATGCCCAAGAGCTTGATGATGCTCTAGTGTCCACCTTGCAAGCGCTGGAAGCCTTGGCAGCTTCTGAAGATTTCCCTCATCACCCGTCGCAGCCAGCACAGACTGCAGGTCAACAGTCTGAGTCAAGCCATGGTCCTCACGTCACTCACAGACTTAACAGTAGTACTAATCCAATGTTATTTAAATGTCTTTACTTTGAACATAATACATGAAGTTTCTTTGAATAATGTGTAACAGATTGACGGCAAGTAAGCACATTTTGATAATGAAAGTGTACTTGTTTTGCAAGTAACGATTTTCTTTCATGGAAAGTAAATGTCTGGTTTGAGAACACTGGTGTTCTAGAGGAGAGCTTGATTGTTGATCAATAGCATAGCAAACAAATACTCTCCCTTCAACCTTTTAATGTTATATAGAAATAGCACTACTAGCTTGGTCACGGCAATTACTTTTGTTGCAGGAGGAAGTAACTGACATTACTTGATTTATTTTAAACAGTGTTAGGACCTAATTAAAAACAGAACCAAATTGCTGCTTTGTCATTAATATTTATTGCTTCTTGATAACCCTAATAGTGAGTTGTGTCTCCTTTTATCCTCAGGGCTGATTGTGCTCGCTGCTATTACACCTGAGTCGTCACTGGACTCGGGCCACGAGACCAACTCCTCAGAGTTGACAGATGTTTCTGAAATGGTGTCAGCCATGAAGCAGCACCAGAACCAGGCCTACCTGCTGGCCCACCACATCAACAAGGACCGCATCCTCTGCCGCCGAGACTTCCCCCTGGCTATCCCTGGCTGCACTGCCCAGACCATAGGGACCGGGGCCTTCTCCATGGGTCAGATTCGTGCCGGCTGTACCCCCAAGCAAGTGATACTCAGCAAGACGATTCCACTGAAAGTCAGCCCCAATCAAGAGACCGCAACTGTCGCTGTGGTAAGGGAGCAAGGAAAACCTCGAAGTCCTGCTCCGAATGAACAGACGGCAAATTTGAAAGCAAAAGCCGATCAAACCGACAAAACCACCAAAGCCAACACCCCCGAATCCTCTGCTAAGTCACCTGGAAAACTGAAAGTGACTGATCCATCACCAACAGCCCAAGTCAACAACGATCAGAAGTTGTCAAGTTCCTCTGGGGACAAACTGAGTCCAAACCTTTCCGATGGCATAAAAGGGAAACAAACTGCTTCTCCTAGTGTTGACCCAACCAATAAAGCCTTACCAATCCTCTTGCCTGTGGAAAGAACTGCCTCTTCCAAGATTTGCCCCTCTAACATGTGCCAAGATGCCGAGACTGCCTCTAGTGAGACCATGAAGCCTTCAAATTCTAAAGAAATTCTGCCAATTGATGATCTGTTCTGCACATGCCCGGTACGGGTGGATCCTGCTCCTCAGCTGAGACTGAAGGACCCACAAGTTCAGAAGGTAGTGGTGTTTCAGTCCTCCTCGCCCACAGACGACGAGCGCCTCAGAGCCAAAAGCCTTCAACTGGCAAGCAGCAAAGATACCGCAGTGAGAGGGGGAGGACCTGACCCCGCTATGGCTAAACCAAGTCCTCAAATACAAACCAAGTACCCCCCTCACATGCCTGTGAAATCGGAAAGAAGAGAAGGCGCAGATGGTAAGGCCGAGTGTCAGCAGGCAATAGTACACCCTGAGCCACAGAAAGCCCCAGCTAAATCATTACCTATTTTGGAAGACCCCACACACCCCAGCACCACCATTGATAAAGTTTCCACTCTCCCCGCTGGTGACTCAAAGAAGCACGGCAGTGGCAAGTCGAAGTCCCAGCGCAGCGTGCCGTTTCTGAGCTTCAGAAATCTCCTCTCCGCCACGTTCCCAGCCAGGATGCGCAGAGAGACGGACGAGCGGCGGGCTCAGTTGCAGAAGGTCCGTCAGTATGAGCTGGAGTTCTTAGAGGAGCTACTAAAGCCCAAGTCGTCCCAGGGAGAGTATGTGCCTCAGGGATCCTCGCCGGTCCCATCCGGTACCCCCTGTTCCTGCCAGTTACGCACCAGCCCTGTCCTGAAGGCCCCGGGTCTCTCTAGGGAGCAGCGACGGAGCTGTGACTGTAAGAGAATGTGCAGAGGCATGCGTCTACCCGACACACCGGTCGGCTCCACCACAGAAACACAGCACAGAGGCAGAGAGAGAAATATCTCAAAGACTCCTCCTGCAATATCTAAAGTCCCCCACACCCCGGGTGGGACAAAGAGACCCCAGACCTTAGAGATCAAAACAACCCGAATCCGCTCTACAAGCCTTGAGTCCAGAGAGCCGAGAGGAGAGCATGGCTCTTGCTTGCCTACATGCGCCTCCCAGACAGACTGCATTGGTGCACCGCAGTACAAGAAGCTCCAGAGACGATACAGCATTGGAGAGGTGGATAACAGTGCCAGCACGCCTGTATATGCCGAGGTGAAACCTAAAGCCAAAAGTCTAGAAAAGGAGATGGAACGAGTGAGGGCCACAGGTCTGAGGCTTCCAACTCCTGTGGAGCCTGTTCACACTCAGTCTCACCAGGCAGAGGGCAAGGGGAGGAAGGGAGTGTTCTTCATTCAGGGAGAGGAGATTCTGCGTGACAGCAGAGAGGGAACCGGGGAGGTGATCCTGACGCTGCCCAGTGAGGACAGCGACGAACGGGAGAAATGCTGCTCATTCTGCTTCTGCTACAGGAAGTGTGAATCGGCAGATGAAAGCAGCGAGAAGGATGAGCTCTCCTACTCCATTCCCCTGCAGGTCCTCCCCGGCATGCAGCTGGACTCCCGTACGCTGCCGGTCGTCAGCAAAACATTGCAGGTTCTCAATGCGGAGGACTGCAGCGGGGAGGAAGAAGAGCAAGAGGAGGAGGAGGAGGAGGAGGAGGAGCTTCAGATGCAGGAGATTGACCTCCGGGCCTGCGGCACGCTGGAGGGGAGCCTGGCACGAGTTCAGGCTCTGCAGGGGAAGGCGTTCAGTCTGCCTGATGGCTTCCTAAATGCCCAGCTGGACGCTAACGAGTTGCTAGCAATCCTGCGGCAATGCGCCAACAGTCCCCAAAACGACTATGAAGCTCGGCTTCAGCCCTCGCGGATCACAGAGTATAAGCAGGAGCTGGCGGTGCACTTTAAAGAGTTCCGGGCGTCGTGCCGCCGAGTGGCGAGCGTCGAGAAGAGCCCCACTCGTATGCTGGCAGTGGTCACAGCCAGCTTCCAGGTGTTGTGTGAACTTACTCAGACCTTCATCAAACTGGTCAGAGGTGTCCGCTCCGAGGCGCAAAGGCTTCAGCTGTTGAGGAAGGTTGAAGAGGTGGCGATCAACTACACACTGCTTCTACGTGCAGCCGAGGAGTCGATGGGACACTCCAGCAGCCTGCCCACCAAGACAGTGAGCCCTCAAATCTCCACCACCCATAACATGAGCTCCCTCACCAGACCCATCAAGACCCTGCCTGCCCAGTAAACATAAAACTCCCAACTGACACACTTATCAATGATAGAACTTATGGCAGTTGAGTGAGTGGGCAGGCACTCTCCCTCCAAACCCATCACTTATTTATTGTTTACATTTTTTACAGGATGTACAAACATTCATCCCCAAGACGTCTATAAAACTTGCAATGCAGCTGTTCCATTTCATGTTTACAGGCACTGTGGTAGGCTAGTGCGTCTTTTGTTTTGATAAAGAGGACATACATGGAACTAATGCACAAAAGATTAAGGACCCCCACAACAGACTGGGTGATAGAGGGCTAACCACCTCAACATTCACACTTCAAGATTCATTATGATATATGGATTTATATGTAATGTACAGTATATTTGGGTTGTCTCTTCTTAGAAAATAATATAAATTTGTTTTTGTGGAGAACATGAGAGTAATATTTGAAATATATTGATTACAAAGAAAATAATATAAAGATTATAACAAATCGTCAGACATAAATATGTGCTCCGGGCAAAAATACTGCAGATAGTACTCGTCAAGTACCGACTTCTGTGAATTAGCTCGTCCAAAGCGTTGATTGGTTAGATGGTGGTGTGTGGTTTTTTTCTAACTGTTGTGACACAAGATGCAGATGTCTGTTGGATGTATTTACAGTATCTGACAAACTGAAGCAACATTTTGAATATCGTTCACGGTGTCAGACTATACTGGCCCATTCACTCACTTGACGTAGTCGAACGTGGGCAGGCAATGTAGCAGAATCAGATGCCACACACTGTAGAGGGTGAAGGATTCGCCTTACTTCAGCTGTCAACATATACAAGAATATCAACACTTGTATTTCTCACACGCACATGACATGAGTGACACAACTGGTCAACGAGCTCTACTTGCATCTCACACTTTGTGAATTATTACACCTTTAAATACCGATTCACTTTGCAAGTGCTTAGCTCTAGGATTTTGCACAACCTCCAAAATATGCGCCTACATTGAAATGTATCTTTTAATAGCCAATCACATGTTTTTTATTCACACTGCTGCTGAAAAGTTCACTTCAGTCCACATTGCTAGTTTTATGTACGGTATACACGTCATCATATCAAGGCAGAAACTTAGCTGTTTCCTAGGATCCTATGTTATCATTCAGGTTTTCAGATATATATACGGTTTTGCTTTCTATGTGCTGTTATACATTGTGCCAATTAAGCAAATATTTAAGAAACACACAAAGTAGTTTTCTATGTATTTTAATAAAACTAACACCTCTGTTTCCCGTCTGAAATCTTTGTCTCTCATCCTGTTATACATGGAGCCCAATCACAGGTGTTTTACAGTTTTGTTGTGCGGTACACATGCGTCATGGTTTTCTAGGTTGAAAATCTGTCATTTTTGATGAACGACATGGTCTTAAGACAAAGTATTAATTTAATTTTAAGCAATCGTATGCGGAATACACTGTTAAAAGAAGCTGTTCTGGGACACTCGGTGGTAAATCAAACAACTTGAGGGGAATTCGCATAACATAATAATGTACAAAAGGTGTTCTTTAACCCATTAAGACCTGGTATCTACTGTATTTGAAAAACTGTTTTTATTTTTTTTGAAAAACGTATGTTCCTATATAGCTAAAATCTAAAATGACACAGATGGGGTAAATTGGGAGTATACCCTGGAAGGCTATTTTGAGAAGATCTTTGATCATGATCAATGTGCATTGAGATGTTTTACGTATAAAATGTTTCAAAGCCTGATGTGTCGCCTCTGAACCATCAAAATGGGTACTTTGAAATTTGACATCTGATAGTTTAGTATTGCATTATCAATATAATGTAAATTCACAGGAGAGATTAACATTTAGTATGGCTTCGAATATAATGTACAGTAATAGTGTCGATATAAAGGGAGCAGAGAACAGAATTGTAACAGTAGAGATTCACACCTGTAAGCAGAGTTCCAGATGGACCAGCCATGAATTAATTATAAACCAAGCCAGCTCATTTGATTTAGGAATTGGACATTGAGTTTGGTGGAGGAATGCTAATCATGTATGTGTAGCAAAAAAGAAAGAGAAACAATATAACTGAATAGATTATCCAAACTGTCTTTTGCAGATTTTAAATCATGTAAGTTGTAAGACTTGAGTGATTTTTATCACAATGTATTATTATAGTATAGTATTAGGTTTGTTGTTCATCTGCTGTTTTGGGTTCTCTCTCTCTCCCTCCCTCTCTCTGTCTCTCTCTCTCTGTCGCACGCACGCACGCACACACACACACACACACACACACACACACAAACACACACACACACACACACACACACACACACACACACACACAGTCACACTGTCACGCACAATATAAAAGCTGTTTGTATAGGAACTCTCTTTTAACAGTGTTGTGTCTTTGCTGACAACTCTTTCTCTGTACTGCATGTTTTTGCCTACTTATGCCTAATTTATTCTCCGTCATACGACGAAGTATAAATCAGGCTCTACCTTTCCGTCAAGGAGAACAATCGTTTTCTAAGTACTATGGCGGTATAATGAATGATACTGTTTATAAAGATTATTTTCCAGTTCCAACTTCCAAAGTGGAAAGAACACAAAAAAGTGGAAAATACTATGTTTTGAAATGGTTATCATTGTACACAGAGACGTACTGTATTATTCTACACTGGAAATGTAAATATTATAGTAAAGATAGAAACACTTTTAAAAACATCCAACAATTGTGATGTGAAGATTTATCGCTTCACTGTTTTGTACAAAACATGTCAGTAAGGTAATTATTTATAGTAGTAATGTAACATAGAGTCTAATAGCAGAACGTATATTTTAAAGAGTATAATATGATTATAAAAGCATGGGACCTGTTTATTTTTATAAGAACAAGTTTCAGGCTACGTTCTCTCATATTTTATGACAAACATCAGTTTTTTTCCGTGGTTATCATTGTTCAGTTGTCTGTGTCATTCACACGATTGGGACATTGTCATTCATTGCTTAATCCATTGTTTAATTTCTTCATGTGCACTGATTCATGTCTGTCTTTATTTACTGTCAATAATCTTGTCTTCGCTGTGGTCTTCTGTCTGTGTATAAATAACTCATGTTTTAAGAGCAATAAAGTGTATTGGAGATTTAAAAGAAAGAACCTTTCAGAGAACGTGCCAATGACATTGCATGTGGTAGCCTAGAGATAAACCAGGTGGTCTGTTCCTAAAATAACTAAATACTATGATACTATGAATACTATAGGAATATATTTATTTAACAAAAATAAATATCACTTCGACTCAGAAAGTGGAGTAATATAATGCATTGTATATATGCATTATTATTATTATTATTATTAGTAGTAGTATAGGCTACTAGTAGGCTAATAGTAGTAGGCAAGTAGTAGTAGTTTGTCAGAAAATAGTTGACCTTCAACTGATAAATACAAAAAATACATTTATTTACAGATGTGGTTCTCAAAGTGGTGGGGTTCAGGGACCCTTGGGGGTTCCAAATGGACCCTTGGGCCTTATATTACACCGGTCTGCTGTGTAGAGTCATGAGGGACCGTCCAAGTAAAAGTAAAACATTCTTAAAATGTTTGAGAACCATTGTTTTACAGTAGTAGCCTATATGTAGTATTAAAGTCACACAAAAACATTTTAATTATTAGGTCTACAATCATCATGGAGCTTCGTGGGTGGGTGGGGAGCTTGCTTCAGTAGCTGTCTAAATGACGTCATTACGACGCAACGCAAGTAATGTTGCGTTCACACGGGAAGATGAAACGATGCAGTCTACCATTCATTGTCAATAGAAGCCAGCGACATGACGTTGTAAAGACGCAATGATGCATGTAGCTGCTCCAAATCAACTCACAGCGCGTCTTTGCATCGTCTCGTCTGCCCGTGTGGTGTGAACGTACTAAGCGTGCGCGCCACACGAGTAAGCGCGCTTGCGCGGTCACGAGGGACATAATGGTGGATAGGTAGGGAAACACATTTAGCTCTGAACGGTAGCAGCCATCAACACTCTTCCATCTACTGCACTTCTGGCCGTCCCGTTCTCTCGTCTTATTATAACCGCGGCTTTTCCACGCGCTGTTCGTCAGCTCGTACCGGGGAACCGTTCAACCGACGCCCTGGACCGTCCCAAAATGCCCAACATAAAGATCTTCAGCGGCAGCTCGCATCCGGACCTGTCCCAAAAGATAGCCGACCGCCTGGGGCTGGAGCTGGGCAAGGTCGTCACCAAGAAATTCAGCAACCAAGAAACATGGTGAGGTTCGATACGTGTTCTAAACGTCGGGTGAGTTGAATCGGCGCGATCCGTTTCGAATTGAATGTACTGCGCCAGTTCTATTTGGGTTTGTAATTAATTAGAAACGCGTGGTGTCATGGTGAATTTAACTCCGCAGGCAGCGGAGCATGGTGGGAGCTGTAGTCCACACAGTACACCCCCACACGCATGGCAGAGAACGCATGCTTGCGTGGCCAATCTGGCCATGGTTTACCTCTATGATCTGAGACTGTTCTGTCTGAATTTACTCAAAGATACAATCTGCAACTTATTCAATGAATGCAACGTTATTGTAACCACTCTGTAGGCTAGGCCTATATAATACAATAAAGCATCTAAAGCATCTGTACATTCTGAAGTGGTTGGAGGTGGTCTCCCGCTATTCTTTCATTGAGGAACTTTTATTAGACCCATGGTGTCGAATAGGACCTCACCTAGACCTACTGTACTGGTTACTACGGTAGTACTAGTAATACTAAAAATACATCAGACTTTAGTAGGCTATATAGTGCTTTGCTGAGTACTCAAAGACAAGTTAATTACTACTGCCTGAACTTAAGGCCGTGTGTGTGGTTGCAGACTGCAGTCAAAAGAAAATTCACAAACAAATGAATCAAAGAACAACAATTTAAATGGCTCAACACAATTAATATTGATTGATTACTTTATTAGGCACAAATGTAAACAGTACATAGTACAGTCAAACACATAGTCCAAAAGGATATCACCGAAAAAAGTAATTGCTGTCTTGTTTGTTGTTTCCATTGATCAGGTCCTATTTGTTTCTCCAAACTCAACTCAAAATGTCACTTTCAATCACTACTGCAGTCTCAGAATTGTTTAACTCCTTCATGGCATGCATCTTCATTCTTCAGCATTCTATGTTTCCCGGGCCGGGTTCTATGTTAGCCACTATGTTAGCCACTTACCATATGGTTAGGGGGGAAACATAGGGATGATGTCAGCTGCATATCCATCCATAATATTATTCCAACCTCAGTCTAACCTCTTGGGGGGGGGGGGGGGGGGGGGTCAAAAATGACATGATTGGGGAGCCATATACCACCCAGGGGGAGTCTGGGGGACCCATTGCATTTGAAAACCTGGCAACCATGCTGTTGTGAACCTGCTGTAAGACCCCAGCTTTCTGCAGTATTCCTGAGACCATTCCTCATGGACTATTAAGATGTATTAATTTATTGGGATACCGTCTTAAGTTCCTTGCGGCTAGGGAGGGAGTAGGGACCCCCCACCACTGCCACGTTTCTCACATGTTACCTCGTGCTCCAGCATTTCATAGCAAATTGGCTATTTGGTCCAAAATGTTAAAACGAATATATTTGGAAAACGGTCTTAAGTATACTGTAATTTAGAACATGATTGAACATTTCACAGTTAAGGTCTAATATTTCTACAGTTGCTATAAATTGCTACAAAACCTGTATCCAATAATTTGGGGCATACTCAAGATGAAGGGTCAATATAAGTCAAATATCAAATAATTTATACTACATATACGTATTGCCATGTTTCAGATGTTTTTTTAACATTTTGGGGGAAAAAATGCGAAAAAAACTGGATCCGTAGCAACACCTAAAGGTTCCATTAACTTTTGTTTACTCTGTGCCTCATCTGTCTCTGGTCCTGTCAATGGTGTGTGTGGTTGGGTACCTCTAAAGTGTTTTGTTTGTTCTCCATTGTGTTGTTCTCTCTCTCTCCCTCCCGTCCCGTCCCGGCCCGGCACAGTGTGGAGATCGGCGAGAGCGTCCGCGGGGAGGACGTGTACATCGTTCAGAGCGGCTGCGGGGAGATCAATGACAATCTGATGGAGCTGCTCATCATGATCAACGCCTGTAAGATCGCCTCGGCCTCCCGGGTCACGGCTGTCATCCCCTGTTTTCCGTACGCCCGACAAGACAAGAAGGACAAGGTGGGGGTATGGAGCATCTGTCTAATTACTTACTTCATCACGTCTCATTTGACCATCCTGCATCCACTGACCCGCCTGCTGCCCGCCATGTTCCACAACCGCCAAGTTGGACCGGGAATGTTTGTTTTATCGGTTGTCCCTTGGATGATGACGTTCCCATTCCATAATGGTAAATAGTGCATTTTAGTGCTGCGCAATTAATCGAAAAAAGCTCAAGATCTAGATACCTATGTAATCTCATTTTGTGAAGAATCGTACAGTACTATTTGGCTGTCCAATTCATTTGAGTTACTCTAATGTTTATGTAATAATGTTTTTCATGGAAAAAATTTGAATCACGATCTAAATTCTTGTGGTGGAAAATCAAGATTCACATTTGAGCAAGAATCGTGCAGCACTAGTGCATTTATATAGCGCCTTTATCCAAAGCGCTTTACATAGATTGTGCATTACATTCACCCACACATTCATACACTCTACTAGGGCTGGGCCATATGACGATATATATCGTATAGATGATAGAAAATGTCTATCGAAAAATGTTCTCTATCGTTTATATCGTATCGTTGTATTCATAACAAACATGAAGGGAGATGATGGCTGACGAGATTCAGAGCGGAGTAACACTAAAGTAACAGGCCATTCACCGTTATAAATGCAGGTTTCATGTTGGGTCAAATTGATAAACTGCGTGAGCCACACATGTTTTACACAATTGAGCTTGTCCGTAGGGTGCAAACATCTTCTACCTCTTTCCTCTTACCTGCTGCGTGTCTTGTTTTATTGTTCCAAATAAATTATTCCATCTGAAAAGTCCTTAATTCAGCAACAGCTTCCAACAACAACACAAGACGCTAACTTAAGTTGTGATCTTCAAAAAAAGAAAGAAAATAAAAATATCCACTCGTCCCATACGCACAGCTGGGCATGGAGAGTTGACAATGCGGTCGCGTGTTTAACAAACTACACTACAACTACAACAGAACATTTTGATTCCCTATACAGAGCTTAAAATTAACTGAAACAATTGTGTGGCAGTGAGTGACATGAGGTATTTTTTCTCCTTTGAGACAATTTAATGCAGACACAGGCCTGTACTTCTGTGTCTGAATGGGAAAGTCTTATTTCTTTATTTTAACTTTTTAATTGTCATAATAATAATGATTAGAATTATTATTATTATATATATTTTATTTTGTATTATTTTTGTACTTTCTTTAGGCCTGTCTGTGCGTGTTCTTTTCCATTTTTTTGAGTGTGTCCCTGTGTCCCTGTATCCAAGCACGGATAAGAAATTGGGCCATGGCCACCTCCCCAAATGTGATGACCTCACATTTGTGATGACGGCTATGGCCGTTTTTACCCCAAGGAGTGTTTTTCGTGCAAAACTAATGCTTGCAATGGATTCAGAATCATTTAGAATGTTTTGCCTTATATAGAATGTTAATGGTACCCAACTTTCAACCCCTGAATTTTCCATGATTTATGTTATTTGAATGACCTAAGGATCATGAAAAACCTTTAACGATTACTATTGCAATTTATTTTGGGCCAAATCTTAGATTGACAGGCCTATTAGTCCTATACAGGGATGGCTGTCGTTAATTAGTGTGGTTGCCCAACAGGGCAACCAGACTCTTGTAATTGTAACACTTTATTCCACTTCCACTTATTTTTCTTCCACTAGTCTTTATTTTGACGCACTACCCCTCCCTCAGTTTTGACTGTACGCACTTGAGCCATATGTCAAATTGACCGGAAAAATCGGGAATCGATGGCGTGTACTTTGCTAAGAGAAATGTTGTATAGTTTAATTGATATGAATTTATTAGTGAATTAAATTATCCCATTGACTTCAATGGAAAAATGCAAAAAATCACATTCAAGTATTTTTCCCTCTGAGACTGTAAGCACTATAGTTACAAAACTTGGAGGAATATTTCCTAATTATCACTAAAATTACTTAAAAATATATATTTTTAGGTCGGCCTCATGGTGGCGCTATAACAGCCCACTTTACCTTTTGGCTCATAACTCTTGAACCGTATGTCGTAAAATCAAAATTATTTTTTCCCTGGATTCCTTGGGTCATGACGCATCTCCCCATATAGGCCACGCCCATTTCCGCCATGATGGATTTTCCGCCATTTTGAATTTTGTCCAAAACACACTTTTTGCTTTTCCTCCTACAGATTTTGTCCAAATCTCACAAAAATCTGTACACGTGATCTCTGGACCCATCCGATTAAAACACAAACGCAGATTTTCGGTAGTGCGTATCGTTCGGCTGTAATCGTCTTCCGAAGTCAGTAGGAGGGGCCTATATCACGAAAAATGCCATAAATCACGAACGGAATGTCCAATCCATCCAAAATTTGAATCACATGTCCGGGGTGGTTCGTTCAACCGAGTTCCAAAAGCAATTCCATTTTCATCCATAGGGGGCGCCGCAAACGCGATAAATGTAACCGTTTGTCGAAAAACCAGAATTTCGGGGGTTAAATCCCCTCCGAATTACTTACACACGATTTAAGGTGTGACTTGAAACTGTAACAGGCTGGCAATATCAGTGGGAGGGGTATATATATGTAAGCCACTGCGGCAACCACACTCTGCAATTTTTTAAAATTGCGACCTCTCCGAGGTTGTCTAGTTAGCACTGTATCTATTCTGATTCTGCTTAATTTGATTCCGGTTCTTAGCAATTCTCCATTTTGGCAAAAGAAGAAAGAGGTCAAATGTAGAGAACACAAATATCTTTATTATTTATTTAAGCATTAACTAATAAAAATAACATTGAATTTACTATGGAATAGTACTGTATATTAAGTGTACCTGCGAAGGCTGCGATAGAGCCATGGATGATTTTTTCTTTTGTCCTTAAAATCAAATTTCAACTACAAATTGACCATACGTTTATTCCATGACAACACAATGGAAAGCAGCAAAATGTTATTAGGAAACCTAACCAAATTTTGATACCCAACCCTAGTTACCCTACACCTATGATTTCATTAGTATTACCGGTATTATTATTTTTCATAAATGAGAATGTGCCTGTCAGACTTTGTATACACCAGATTGGATACAGCTGTGAATCTAGATTGCTAGATTGTTTAGAAATGAGCCATGTGGGGGTCACAGTGGCACAGTCGGTAGTACTGTCACCTCACAGCTAGAAGGTTCCGGATTCGATTCCCGCTCGGGATGCTGGGGGCGTGTTCCCTCCTCCGCGTCATCAGTGCCCATACCCGAGGCGGGTTTGGCGAAAGGGCCTTTCTGTGTGGAGTTTGCATGTTCTCCCCGTGTCCCCTAGGGTAGGTACCCTCACAAAAACATGCCGTAATCCTGGTCTCTAAACTACCTCCCCCTGGCCAGCCAGGGCGCCTGATGAAGGGGAAAGGAACTGGTCGGAATAACGTGTTTCTTCCACACGCTCTGTCCGGCCCGGGGAAACTCTCCCCTATCAGGTGAAAAGAAGCAGCTTGGACTCCTCATGCATAGAAGGAAGCATGAGGTCATGCGCCCCCCCCCCCCAGGCTGGCAGAGGAAGTGTAGCGCCCAGGATTACATTAGATAATTGACACTGGGTGAAAAAATGGGTTACAAAATTGTGGGATAAAACTTTTTTTTTTAAATAGCCGTGTGTTATATGATGACAACTCTCCATGTGACTGACATCTGGTTTTCGTTGCAGAGTCGTGCTCCCATCTCTGCCAAACTGGTGGCCAACATGCTGTCAGTTTCTGGTGCAGACCACATCATCACTATGGACCTGCACGCATCACAGATACAGGTACAATACAATGGCACATGGTGGCGTTCACTGGAGGATCAGGGGCCTGTCCCGAATAGCCTGCATCAGGGCCTGCCGTTGGCCACTAAGATCACCACATTTTGAAACATGTTTCACAAAATCGTAGCTTGCTTTTATCCGTTGTATGGTTTACATGTCCAGGGTGTCCCAGGTTTTGTCAGATAGGTTGGGAACCGTTAATTCAGTGTGTTTGAACTCTCATCTGTATCTCCTCAGGGTTTCTTTGACATCCCAGTAGACAACCTGTACGCAGAACCTGCCGTGCTCAAATGGATCAAAGAGAACATCCCGGAGTGGAAGACCTGCACCATAGTCTCACCTGATGCAGGTGGAGCCAAGAGGTACATACAGCAGGCCTCTTCAATCAGAATACACTGTCAAATCATCAACATTCAGCCACTAGATGTCGCTCTCTCCACATCACAATACATCACTCTGTTGCATATTTCCCTGAGGCACTGTGAGTCATGTCATGGACCTTCGATTTCTCTTTACATGGCCTTGAAAGAGCCATCTATATTCTATAAGATGGTCTGTGTGGCTGCCCACTGCTAATCTCACTAACCGCTTGACTAATCTTTGCCAAACCTTTTAGGCACGCTGTCAGTACACCCACAGAACTACCTCCCATTACGTATGGTACTTACTTCATGTTTTATGGGTTTTTTTTTGTATAATGGAAGTCAAAGGGGCTGTTGAAAGCCTTGAGCGTACCTCAACATCACCATATATACACTGGAATTGAATGAATTTGGAGCCAGACTTGTCTTACTTGCTCGAGGCTTACTTATCTCTACTGGTGATGTAAATAGAACCGTGATTTTTGCCATAACAAGTATGTTGTCTGTTCCCCCCCCCCTGGCAGGGTCACCTCAATAGCGGACAGGTTGAATGTGGACTTTGCCCTCATCCACAAGGAGAGGAAAAAGGCCAATGAGGTGGACCGCATGGTCCTGGTGGGGGATGTGACGGACCGCGTGGCCATCCTGGTGGACGACATGGCTGACACCTGCGGAACCATCTGCCACGCTGCCGACAAGTAAGCCTGGTCATGATGCACCTGACACCTGCATGTTTGGCCTGTTAATGGCCTTGTGCTCCTTAAACCTTTGGTTACTTTTAGGGCTGCAACTTTCAATTAGTTTGTTAGCGATTATTCTATAAATTATGAGTTTATAAAACAAGTTTTTTTTAATTCAATTAATCAACTTGAAAAAATTCTATTTGATTAATGATAAACTAAATTGATTACCGGTAGTCTAATTCATCATTTAAAGGACAACTTTAGTTTTTTTCAACCAAGGTTCATGTTTTAGGTTGTTATAAGAGAAACTAAAAAGTGAGTGTTAATTTTCTTTCATTTTCAGATGTAATTTCCTGGGATCTAGTAGTACTATAGTAAATAATAAATCACCATAAAATGTTGTACAAAAAGACATATTTAGCCCCATGTTCGAATGCCCCCGCCCCCCTTTCAAAAAGAGCTAAAATCCCTAAAACGAAAGAAAGAAGCAAATGAAAACAAAGTTACACTCGTCTTTTACTTTCTCTAATAACAACCTAAAACATGAACCTTGGTTGAAAAAAACTAAAGTTGTCGCACAATCTAGTATTTGATTATGTTTTATTAAAATTGATTATTGTATATCATTTATTAAATTGATTATTTAGACTTGCATGTTGCATCCTTACTTACTTTGATCAGTGCAACTTCTAAGAAATCATTGTACGGTGATGATTAGACATGATGAACTTGGCTCTTTCATCCCCTTATTTTTTTTAGGCTAATCTCTGCCGGGGCCACCAAGGTGTACGCCATCTTGACCCATGGCATCTTCTCTGGACCGGCCATCTCTCGCATCAACAATGCCTGTTTTGAAGCAGTGGTGGTGACCAACACCATCCCCCAGGAGGAGAAGATGAAGCACTGTCCCAAGATCCAGGTCAGCATTCACTGGTCACTTGACCAAAAGTGAAAGTTTGTGTGAGTCCTAACAGCGGGGGGGGGGGGAAGCTGCCCCTCTAGTCCTAGCAAAGGGAGCATTCTTTCAGGTTGTCAACACAATCAGCGCCGGGATTCTTTCAAAATAGGAGCTCTGGGGTGCCGGAAAGACATGGCCGCTTTTACTCTTGGATTCCCTAGGACGTGTGGATGGACGGAAACTGTTAATCAGACTAATTGATGTTATAAATCTTTTGGATTTATTCTTTGTATTTGTTCTTTCTGGTTTATCTACTAATCGACAAAAGTAATCGATAGAATTATCATGAAAGAAAATTATTGATCGTTGTAGCCCTAGTCATGTTGAGCTGAGCTGTATAGTACTGTTGTAGTAGTTTTCGTACTAGTGCCTGCCTGGATTCTAATCTAGTTTTTATTAAATTTGTATGTTTACTACGTCCTCTGTCCTCTTCTTTTGCTCCCAGGTTATTGACATCTCCATGATCCTGGCAGAGGCCATCCGCAGAACCCACAACGGCGAGTCTGTGTCCTACCTCTTCAGCCACGTCCCCTTGTAACACTTAGCGTCCACCTGGCACCAAAAAATAACTACAAGATGGATGTATCCCCCCTTGTCCCCTCTGTAACACCTAGTGTCCTGCTGTTCCACCAAAAAATAACCACAAGAGGGATGTATCCCCCACCACAAACACAACCATAATGAAAGCTCTACCGATACTAATCATGAAGATAATGATGGAGGATGGAACCCTCCTGTCTGTTACTAACAGCATTCACTTTATTCTCCTTGAAGCAGTGGTCCCTCAAGTCTGGGACAAGTGGTGTCCAGTGACCCCCATATAGGGGTCCTTTAGGGGCTTCCAGGTTGTCCCCAGCTAAATGATTGAGCGTTGGGAACCAAATGGACCCAGAGCAGGCCTTTAACTAAATGGCCAAACTACAAGCTCACAATGCGTGTCACAGATGTGCGATGCCTTGTGAGCTTGCAGATCGGCAGTTTTCGACGCGCGACACTGCCATGCAACGGAGCATAAATTAGGCTTCACACATCAGAGAATGCCAAGTCACATGAAGTGGTGTGAGCTTGTAGAACGGCCACCCAATCACTGTGACACCGTCACACGACGAAGCAATGTACTGAGAGCCTCAGAGTTAAACTAACAGGGAGCATTTTACAGTGTGGATTGGAGTCCCAGAGATAAAAAAATAAAAAAAACGAATTTAAAAAAAGATTATCAAATGGGGGTTCATGGTCTAATCATGGATATCAAACTGGGGGTCCTTGAAATAAAAACTCACTGGTCAGGGACACCAAAGCAAACCAAGATGGAGCTACCGAATTTAGGCCCGGCTTTATAGATTTGTGAATGGGTGAACATGTCTCTCTATCCACTGTGAACTTTTCTTCCATGACATTTAAAATATAGAGTTTTGTCCTTAATCATTTCATGTTGGCAGGTGTAAATCTGAAGCTCTGGGCATAACTTTACAGAGCTCACTGTATAACAAGGTTCCTCTGCCATGGCCAGGAGAAGCCATCTGGTAAAGACGTAACCGGAAGTGTAGTCACCTGATAATCTTGGCACCTCAATATTGAATTGGCTGTTTCTTCCCCAAAAAATGTAAAAATAAATAAATGTATAAATGATCTGAAATAAGTTTGTGTACATGATTTGTACTTAATGTTTAACTTTTAAGGCCTAATATTTCAACAACCTGTGGCTAGTTATGCATACTTTAGTTTATATTACGTCGGGTCATTTTACAGCATACATTTCAAAGTTGTTTCTTTTTCTTTTTTTTGGCCAGTTTCACATTGAGGTGCTCGGATTTCTCTGGTGCCTGCTTTTCCAGTATCCAGTAAAGATACGTAAAAGCTGTTACAAGGTTTGGATTATGTTGCAACGACCATGCAAGCAGTCCTCAGTTCAGGTTTTATTTAGTTATTTTGTGTTGCTTGCCGTTTTCTTTTTTTGCCGCATCTGTTTTGAAAGGTGTAAAAAGGCTTGTTAATTAAACTTGAGTACTGAGCTGTTAGTTTACAAATGCCATTGAATATCCTCTCAACCAAAGTGTGCCTCAGCAGTCTGAACTGTCTCTTGAAGGATGATATCCACCCTCTACAAGCGCTTTCCCTGTCCCAAGTCTTGCTTTTACAATTAGGCATTTACAGACGCTCTTATCCAGATTGACAAACGAGTATGACCGACCTAGCTTGGCCTTGTTCAAAAGCAAGAAAATTTACAAACCGACAATGGCTTAATTGATGGATATTTTATTAGACAAACATATAAATACAAACTGCACAATGTACAGTCAAGCATTTTGTCCAAAAGGATTTCACCTAAGAAAGACCTTGTGGTCTTGTTTCCATTCGGGGTCCCATACACTCACACAATCATGACATGAATAATAATTTAAAACGGTAACAATTTATATAATTATTATTTAAAACATGACATTTCTCTAAACATGAAATATACAGTATGTACAGGCTATGTTTATCCAAATAATTGATGCAAAACTACATCTGTATAATGTACCATATAGCACATGGCATTTACAAAGAGAACACCCGTTTCCTCTAGTTTCCCGTTTCTAGTTTCCCGTTTCCTCTAGTTCTCCAAAATTATTTTCCGCAACTCTTCCATAAGTTCAATCTGTCTCCCCGTGATCTGCATGGCTCAATTTAAATAGCTAGATAATTCATCTCTGCGTGATCACAGGAAACCACATAGAAATGTAATGACCGTTTTATTTCTTTTACTGGATAAAGAGCTTTCTCTTGTCTAGACTTATCAAGTTGTTTTCATTTGACTGTTGAGGTGCACTTGATGAGTGGGCTTGCTCGGTGTACGAGGTTAGTGCTTCAAGGTTCCTGGCTGAATTTAACGTTGCTTTTGAGTGGAAACTTGTAGTTTCAACATTTATAAAACCCACAGACAGGCCTTTTCACTTAAAGAATGTGTTGTAAGCTTGTAGATTGGCTACTCTTTGTTACATTTGCGTGACACTATTGCAAAATATGGCATTCATTTACAAAATACTGAAGTTGAAATATGGAGGTTTCTGCTCTACAGCAACGGTCTATTCTCTAGGGGACTCTTGGGTTGGGTTTTAGCTTGGGGTCTCTGCAGGCTGGAGCGTCCTTTAAAATGTTTAACTGCTATCATTTTTTGTCCCTCCACACATTTATATAAATGTCTGGACAAGTGACTTGTCATATAATGTGCATATTCCAAACCTGACTGTGTTTACTTTTTTCAGTAGGGTGAATGAATGCGCCAAATACCAGAGTGTAGAATGTGTTCTTAAATAAACATTGTGAAAATTGATAAATATGCTTGAATCTGAATAGTGGCTGTGATGGACTGGATGTACAGTATCTGAAGGTGAAGGCACAGTGAAAAGCTGTGGTTAGGAATGGAATAAACCTTGCAGGCATTAATGCAAACTTGTCACAGTTTCGTTTTAAGTGGTATTTTGTTAAAACAATTCTTCAATAGCTCTATACTGACCAGTGAATCGCCCAGCCTTCTACCCAGACAGACAGGATAAACCCTGTCTGTCTATCAGCAGGGGATTGATTGAAGTATTTATCAACAGTTTGCAGAATTACAGTACATTTCAAGCACAACTCAATACAAAAAACGTAACTGTGAGTGGACGACCAATAAAGCACTATGATTTGTTTACAAGAGGGTCCACCCAATTGTTCAATTTATCATAAAGGTCTGTCCCATGCAATCCCGAAGTTTATCTCTCAAAACAATGAGGACCTTAGACAAATACATTACTGATCAGTTTGTCCATAAACGTAGTTACTGCTTTTTAAACTTGAAATCCTCCCGTTGTCCGCTCCCTCTTTGCAACACAAGAGGGCAGTGTGGTATAAATATTTAAAAACAACGTAAGACAGTTCTAATAATGCAGATGTTACCTCTATTAAGAGGAACGGTTAATCATTAACGTCGCACAAACCAAATGTTTTTGTTTGTATTTCTTAATTTTCTTAGATCTTATTAATTTTCTTTTATACTGGGAGAGGGTCTCTCTGTTGAATTAAAAGGAAAAGAGGGCGCTGATTTTCCTTTATTTTTTGACGATGGGTTCTCGGACTGTACTCCCGTCACCCGGGAGAGAGTTATTTAAACATTGGCCGTTTTAACAGGATGATAATAATAAAGTGAACCACCTCATAGCTGCTTGGTCTCCCTGACAATGAACTGCCTTAGAGTATATATACTGAACTGCACAGTCGCTGTGGGACCATCCATCTGGGCTATGGGATCAAATCATCCAACCTTCGCGGAGAGAAAAAATGATATACAAACTCACAACGCGTCGCGGATGTGACACGTTGTGGTCTTATAGCTCGGTTTTTCTTCGCGCGACACCGTCGTGCGATGACGTATAAATGAGGCTTATAATAAAATAATCTCCATTCATTCAGGCTTTACGCACCTGACGGCACGCTATGGGCCGCTATGGTCCTGCCCTGCTTTCCATTTACTTTTCGGTGCACATATCCGGTTTAGACCCGCCTAACTGTATCCGGTCATTTACACTCACAATACATTGTAATCACTAAAACGGATTCCGTATCCGCTCTGGACCGGTGTTATCTTTCTACACACTACACAGTTCTCATCATTTAAGACGTAGAGTCAGATACTTTTAATTAATTTGTTCATTCGGACGTGACACGGTGACAGGCAGCGTATATTAATGAGTAATAACAATTATACATGCATGATGATATAAATAGCCCACACCCGGATTTAGCAAAGGTTGCTAATTCATGCTATAATTTCCAATCCAGGCGTTTTATTATTCACCATTTCGTATCCGTTACTCGTACGGTTATTTTGGAGGATGTTGTAGCACCGTCAACCGTGTTCTTCAGTCAGTCTCGTAAGATTGTCAAAGAAGCAAGAAAAAAATACCTTTATAATGTGAGTTTATTGTTGGGACTTGGGTAATAAGAATAACAGTCGCCTAGTAAACGGCTAGTAAACAGTAGCCCAGACAAATAATTATCTTCTCATGGTTGTTGCTGACGCCTAAAAAAGTAAGTACCTTTACCACCATGCACCATGCAATCGTCCGTTTAATATATCTAGTCACTGTAGTCAGCATGCAATACTGTTCTTTGGAGCTGACTGTTATTTTCATGGAAATGGTTGTGTGTGAGAGACACAGTGGGTCTGACATGAAATTCAACAGATTTATTTTCTTTCTGTCTCTGCTTTGAAGATGGGGCGGGGTGATGGTGGTCATCCAGAAGATGAGGAGGCCCATGGGGAGGGGGCGCTCACCAAGCCCAAAGCTACTCGCTTCCAAAGCTACTTACACGGGGGAACGTCCACTCTGCTCTCCTCGCTCCCCACCATCATTGTGTTCCCCGTCTACAAGACAGTCTTCCGCCAGCAGATCCACAACACGTCGGTCCGTCACGCAGTCGGACAGCTCTACGGGGAGGGGCTGGTGAAGCTGTACAGAGGTGTGGTCCCACCCTTGCTGATGAGGACTCTGAATGGGATGTTGCTTTACGGGGTCCAGGACAACTTCCTTCACCTGCTCTCCTCTTCTTCAACCATCATTAGCATCCCCCCATCCGCTCGCCCGGCACTGGCAGGGTTGGGCGCAGGCGTGGTGGAGGCTCTGGTCTTTACGCCGTTCGAGCGTGTCCAGAGCGTGTTGCAGAACGGCCAGAACGACCGCAGTCTGCCCACACTGAGGAGTGTTCTGGAGAGGCTGCGCCCCGAGAGGCCCGCCTCAGGGTTCTATAGAGCCTTCCTGCCCATAGCCGCCCGCAACACCCTGGGGAGCTGTCTGTATTTCGGCCTGAAGGGCCCGTTATATGAGGCTGTAGAGGCACAGGGGCTCTCCCCAATGGCCTCTTCTTTCGTGTCTGGCACCCTGACCTCCATGGCCGTCAGCTTGCCCCTGTACCCGCTTTCTGTGCTGGTGGCTAACATGCAGGCACAGGTGGGTGGGGAGATGGCAGGACTGGGGGCCTGTTGGAGGAAGTTGTGGGACTCTCGGCAGCAGCGTGTGGCCCTGCTGTACCGCGGTGGCTCGCTGGTTATTCTGCGATCGTGCATCACATGGGGAATCACCACTGCCATCTATGACCAACAACAGAGGCGCGTGGGCTGACATGCTGTGTAGGACTATACCATAAGACAGCCTTAAACCAAAGAGAAACAGCAAGGTTTCCAGAATTCTTGAATTGGCAAAAGTCAGACTAGGAAGTTTCAGTGTCGCATTGTATAGCGGCCACGTAGAAATAAAAGTTCTGAGACCAGTGTTGAGAGTTGAGGTTCATGAAAAGACAGATATATCAGAAGTGAACATTTCATACAAAGACATTGTAATGTAACTTCAAGGAAGACAATTTGTTTCTGCACTATCCTTGTTTTAAAATCCCATTTCCAGGGAGCTTAATTTCTGTAAATAACACATAACCCGGCTTCACCATGTTCAAATTCCTTCCATTACTTGATTTCCAACTAGTTATACCCCTCAAGATGCAATGTTGGCTGTGTCGACAATAGCCTGGTTAACCACTTCCTCTTGGAATCAGATTGCATCCTTATTTTCTGCAAGAACCAGGCTAGGTCGACAAGCCCATAAAACTCAATCTCAAGATGGCTGTTTACACTAAAGTGAAAAAGGAATGAGTCCTTTTTCACTGAGTGTAAACTGTCATCTTTTAATTTAACAGCCTCCCATAATTCTGGGAGTGTACAAATGGACATGTGACATGGACCCATAATTAAGGGTCCATTTGGTTCACTCAGAGTTACAGACCTGTATGGGTCCATTTGGAACCCCCTCAAGGAACCCTTAGGATGCCTCATGGACCCCACTTTGAGAACCACTGGTAGCCAGTGGAGTACAAATATGAGACACAGCCAGCAGACATATACAGTAGCAGTAATTGTCATTATTTAAATTATTACACTATATGCCTTTGTACACATCAGATTGTATTGATCCAAAAGCTGTGTAATAATAGGGTTATGCAAGGCAAATAGATGCCTGGAAATGTGTTCACTTCAAATTATATTACTGAGATGTTCATTCATGATGATGTGTGAAAATGAAAATTACTTTATGATGCAAATAGCATGCAGTATTTAAAGGATGTTATTGTAGCCTATACAGTACTGCCATTAACATGGTCTCTGAGACTTGGCTAATATAGGTTATGTTGAAAAGAAAATCACATCACACACATGCGTGTGGTACTGTAACTACATGTATAGATATTTACAGAACAGATAGATAACCTCAGAGCAGAAAAGAGAGAGAGCATGTGTGTGTGTGTGTGTGTGTGTGTGTGTGTGTGTGTGTGTGTGTGTGTGTGTGTGTGTGTTTGTACTCGCGCGATTATGGCATGCTGGAGTCTCCCGAAATGTGTATGTCACTCACAATTCTGGTCATTTTGAGTTTTGTATTTTTTTCCTCTAAACTTTTTTTATACTCTTTTTATTATTTGTTCATTTATTTATTTATGTATTTATTTTGTTTGTTTTCCCCATAATATTTTGTTTGTCTTTCTTTCTTTTTTCAGTTCATGTGCAGGATCTCGGGATTTAGTTCTTAGGGTAAACCCTAAGAATATCCAACTACCTACAGTATAGGGCTGCAGTTGTTTCACTCTGGGACTCTGAATGCATCTAAACTGTAACCTGCTGTTAACACATTACTGTATTGATCCAATAAATGATTGTAAGTCCCATGTTTCGATGCCTGATTGATGATTGTAAGTCCCATGTTTCGATGCCTGATTGATGATTGTAAGTCCCATGTTTCGATGCCTGATTGATTGATGATTGTAAGTCCCATGATTGTAAGTGATTGTAAGTCCCATGTTTCGATGCCTTTAAATGGTGAGCTTCGTGGTGATTGGATAGGTCTATGTGTTTCTGGTAATAATATTACCAGAGATTTTCAGACAATATTTGGACATTTTATGTCCAAATATAATAATATTATTGATCACTCATTCTGTATGTTTGTTGAAAATGGTGATGACCCCGCTCTCAAACATCAGTTTGCTGTAAATTCACGAGTAGTAGCACATCCTTTCCACAAGGTGTCAGTCTTGTACAGATGTACTTGCTCTTCAGACTGACAACTATAGTCAGTCTTCACAGTTGATTCACAGAATGAATACATTTGCACAAGGTATAGAAATGTAGCATCACATAACTTTGTTCTGTTTCATCTGATCAGTACTCTGATTATTTTTAGGTAGCCATACCATATTGTAGAAACATATAACTTATATAAGATTAAGTTGAAAGTCCTGTATTCCATTTTTTACTTGAGTTAAAGTACTAAAAGTTCTTGCTATGCAATGTTTGTAGTTGCACTGCATCTTGGTAGAAACACTGTTAAGGGGTCTGCCACGAGAGCAGGCAAGCAGACAGACAGACAGACAGACAGAGGTCAGCCTGTTGAATAGAACATAGAAGGCCTCTGTATGGCAGCCTTTTATAAACAGTTAATAGAGAGCACATGATGTGTGTGTGTGTGTGTGTGTGTGTGTGTGTGTGTGTGTGTGTGTGTGTGTGTGTGTGTGAGCGTGCGTGCCTGCCTGCCTGCCTGCCTGTCTGTCTGTCTGTGCGTGCGTGCGTGCGTGCGTCGATGGATGGATGGATGGTGGAAGATATGGGTCTGTATGAACACAGTGTTATTTATTTACACACACTATGTCCCGCTTCTGGCCTTAGAGGAAGGAAGGAAAGTCCCGCCATGCTATAATATTTATTAAATCATAAAAAGTTGGGGGCTTTGGCACAGTTTTATAAAATATTTATGAAGGTTATAGTAGGGCCTATACAGCCTACAGTACCATCAGTGGTGGAATGTAACTATACATTTACAATAGTGTACTGTTTGAGGTACATATACTTTACTTGAGTAATTTCCCTTTTTCTTCACTTTAAACACTCCACAAAACTTCAGTATACTTAATAGTTAATTAGATTTAGATTATTATTACAAAACATATGTATGATATTTCATTTTTTAATTATTTTTAACCCACAATTTTGTAACCCATTTTCACCCCTGTGTCAATTATCTAATGTGATCCTGGGCTCTACATACCCTCCGCCAACCTAGTCCCCATATATGGGGGACATGGGGAGAGCAATGGACTTGAATTCCTTCATGCCTGAGTGTCCAAGTTGCTCCTTTACACCTGACAGGGGGGAGTTTCCCTGGTTGGACATAGCATGTGGAAGGAACACGTTATTCCAACCAGTTCCTTTCCCCTCCATCAGGGAGGGGCCAGTTTAGAGACCAGGATTACTGATTACTAGGGGACACGGGGAGAACATGCAAACTCCACACAGAAAGGCCCTTTCGCCAACCCCGCCTTCGGGTATGGGCACTGATGACGCGGAGGAGGACACACACCGCCAGCACCCACAGCGTCCCGAGCGGGAATTGAACCCAGGACCTTCTAGCTGTGAGGCGACAGCACTACCAACTGTGCCACTGTGCCCTTTAAAGACAGTTTTTAAGTTGTTTTTTATCAGACACGTCGCCTTCCTGTACAAACCCATTGTAACTTCAAACTCCATTTTAACCATGTTAGATTCATTGAAAACACCCATCCTGTGTCCTGGTGACTCATACTGCCCTCCTAAATTATGTGATGGGGCTGTATTTTTTCAATTACTATTTTAATGTATTTTATGGGGGGGTCTGATGAAATTAAATATCCCCTTAAGCTCTATTTTATATACTTTATATACTGGCTAGGCCTATACGAAAATAGCCGATCTACAAGCTTGCGTGTTGTAACGTGACATGGCAAATGTTTTAATAGATGCTTTGACACTGTAAGCATATTTTGTACTTTTACTGTCATGATCTGTATTTTCTGTTTGCTGTATAATGTTATTTTGTTATACTGTTATTTTGTATTGATGTCCTGTGTTTCCTGTTTTGCCCACTGTTTCCTGACTTGTCTAACCTTGTGATTAGTCTAGTTTTCTCCACATGTGTCCTGTTATAGTCTCCAGCCAATCCCTGTGTTGATTTTCAGTTGAGTTCACCTGTGTCCTTGTGTATTTATACCCCCTGATCGGTGTTTCCTTGTTAGTTCATTGTGGTATGTTACTGTATGTGTCTCTTGTCTTGAGACCTCCTTTTTGTATTCCTAGTTTTTTAGTTATTAAACATTTTGAACCGACCTGCTCTGCCTCCTCCTGCATTTGGGTCCTACAAGCTCTCCTGACCTCCCTGAACCGTGACATTTACTCAAGAAACAATTTGAATGCAGGCCTTTACATTTTTAACAGCTCAGATGGGTTCTATGAGGCAGGATACACTGACACGACAACGCATATTCAGGGTGGAGTCACCACCCCCAGGGTAAGTTGTGATTTGCTCTCATTCACTGCAATGCAATTTGCGGCATTTCCAAAACAATATTGTGCAGAGTAGCGATTATCAAACATATTTGCAATGACATAGGTTGAAAGATCTGATGCCCGTAGACAAGGCACGTTACCTCCGCAGGTTAGATATTATCGGCATAGATGTTTGTCCGTATGTGATTAAGGATTGGAAAAAGTTGCATTGGCAGCCATAGAAAATTCTGCCCAGGGTAAATGTCCCGGATGTGACGTTTTGGGGCGTTCCTGTCTTGTTTCGTGTCAGTGTATGCTGGGCAGGTACCACTGAAAATAAAGACCATTTACAAGAAAGGAAATGGGTTAGAAACCCGATGACCTTTGTGGCACCGGCGTGATCACTCCCCATCTCTCTCTCCCCATTTCCTGTCAGTCTACTGTCTTATCAATAAAGGCATGAAAGCGCAAAAAAGATATTAAAAAATGAAACAAGAGAAAAAAGGTGGTCCTGATACGGGGACCTACCACGAGTCACAAAGTCAGAGAGAGAAGAATGAGGCTGGCAGGGCACTGCGTCCGGAACTAGTGGCACCCGGAACTAGAAGAATGAGGCTGGCATGGCACTGCGTCCGGAACTAGTGGCAAGCAAACTGACACTGTGAGCCAAAACCAGCCAGGGCAAAGTCAGGAAAGGCAAGAAGCGCACCACCTACAGCAGTGGTTCCCAAACTGTTCCATCTCAATGACCCCCAAATTGACACTAATTAGCCCATGAAAAGATATGCCCCCAGGGACCCCCATAAGAGAAGATTTTTACGGCTCTAGCAGTGATTCTCAACCCGTTTAATTTCAAGGACCCCCAGTTTGATATGCAATAGGCTACGGACCCCCATTTAATGGCATTTATATGTCTGAGAGTCACAATTTATCTTGTGTACAAGAGTGTACAAATGGAACCAAATGGACCCATGTTTCCTGAACAACACTGTGGAGTTCAAGACCCTGTTAATTAGATGTTAGACTTAGAGTGTGGAGGGCAGTGATTCAGGAGTCCCGAGTTGGTGTTGGATAGATCGCACTCTCTCGTATCACAAGCTAAAAACACAGTGGTTCCAAAACCTTTTCATGTCAAGGACCCTCAAATTGACACTTATCAGCCCGTGGACCCCCATTGAAAAGATATACACGTGTGTGTGTGTGTGTGTGTGTGTGTGTGTGTGTGTGTGTGTGTGTGTGTGTGTGTGTGTGTGTGTGTGTGTGTGTGTGTGTGTGTGTATTGTGTGTGCTCTGGTTTTTGCTACTGATCCTACATCCGAAAGACAACAATGTGTCAGAGTCAAAGGTCATGTCAGGGTTTGTGGTCATTCTCAGCATCAGACTGTAGCTCAGTAAAGCAGCATCTACAGGAGATAAACACAGCTACAGACAGACATACAATACGGACATCCTTTTTCATGTCAACACCACACCCCCAAATTGATATGTATGTATGTATGCCAAAGACCCTATCTGAAAAGAAAAGATTTGAGTTGTGAACTATTTGCAAAAGATTGTTCAATTGTTCAAGCTATTGTCACCGTTGCAAACACTACCCACTACTCAGTTCTGAATTCCAGTAATCTAGACCATTTCAAAAGCGCAGAAATGAACGCAAGTATTATTCTAAATATAGAATCATTGTACTGCAGACCATGGGGCCCATTGCACGTCCTCTGTGCACTAACGGGAATCTGACGGCCACCACTGTGTCACTACAGAGTGACTGTGTCTTTTTCCTCCAATCCTCGCTGAGTATTTTTAGTCTGTCAGCGGTGTATTTTTGTCCTTTCAAGTGGACTGTTGTGTGTTGTGACGCATGCGGTGAGAAAGCCTCCACAGACGCCTGCTTCCGTCCTCCCGCTGTTTATCAGACGCGTAAACTGTTTGACAAAAACCTTCAAGGTCCATGTTGATGTAAAATTAGACTTCCACCCACTATACAGTACAGTAAATGCACAAAACAAATTTGGCGTGGTGAGAAAGGATCGGACCGCTTTACAGACCTCCAGTTTAATTTGCATTATACACCACGGCACGGACCACCATTGGTACCATTTTAATTATGTACGACCCCAATCTAAACTGTAAAAAAGAAAAGAAAATCAGTTAAGTTAACTCTGAGAATTTAACTCTGGTTATGAACCTGTAAGGGTCCATTTTGACCCCTTGGTGTTCCCCGGCCCTGACGTAGAGGATGAGTGCTGTACACAACAACAGAAATTGTATGACTGACGTGACACACAAAATTAACTGATGATAATACAGTACTCACATAAACGTGCAATACTTTACTTACTATCACATTAGTAATTCAGGACAAGATGATGCAACAAAGACAATATCCTGTCTCGATCAGTCGGTTGGTCAGGTTATATTTATATATCTATATTATATCTATATTACAAGACAAAACCTGTGCGTCACGTTAGCTCGGGCCCGGATTGCTGTTTAGCATAACTGCTGCCGACTTCCATGGACACGATCACGGGCCACGGGCCACGGCCAGCCTCCCGCGCGGGACAAACGCATGTCCAAGAGGATTTGATTGATTGATTGAAATCTTTATTAACAGTTTGCAGAATTACAGTACATTTCAAGCACAAACTCAATACAAAGACTGTTAACTGTGAGTGGACGACCCAATTAAGCCTTACACTTGTTTACAACAGGGTCCACATTGTTCAATTCATCAAAACATTTAGAGACAAACAAATAGACACTTCTATGTAGTTAAAGAACAGAACAGGAAAACAATCTAAACATTATACTAACGTCAGCATCGGGCAGATTAACACACACAAGCTTTAGTTGAGTTTTCTTAATGAAGTGCCTCTGAATTGTAACGGTGTGTTTATGTCAGTCAGCGATGCGATCCGTTGTTATTCATCCACCACCGCGCCATACAGAGACTGGAGAGAGGCGAAGTGTTTCTCTCTCTTCGGCTCATGTAGCCCTCATTGTAACTACAAATATTGTTCCCGAAGAAACAATGTGGGCTCACTGCAATCCAAATGATTGGAGGCCTACTATAAATCAGTCCAGGTCCCCCAAAAAATATACTACAGTATGTTCTGCTCCATTCTCAACATCTTTTGGTTTCCCAAAACAGTAATTTATTGTAAGTAAACAAAAACAGTAAAACGCTGTTTAATGTGTGCTTATTCTAATTTAATTTAATTTGCTTTGATGTGAAAATAGTTATCAGATATCTGATATCTTAACTCTTACTTACTTACTTTTTATTACTTATTTTGAAAAGCCACAGTTCCAGACTTCCGGTAGGGAGCTTATCCCTAGAAGTTTAACTGGTCCCGTTCAACTGTTGTTTACAATATGGGTCCATGCCAGTGCACTTGGGGGCTCCTCATCGCCGGCTCTGTGCCGTCAAAGAAACGCTGTTTTGAACAAAATGCCATCTGGGACAAGGAATAGGAGATACAGGCGATTGAAAGAAACGGATAGAATGGATTATTATGGCGACGAATGCACTATAAAATCGAATGCACTATAAAAGCGCAATTGCCATTAATCTTCGGCAATGGCGTTTACAATTTACACTTTAGGCATTTAGCAGACGCTCTAAGCGTTAAGCGTCAGTATCAAAATTAGGTTTCAATTGACAATGATCTTCAGCAATGGCACTATAGGAGTTAAGAGGAAGACATTGCACATTGCTACAGACATTTGGACTAATAATTTGTAAGACCTGTTGTGTTTGTATTGTAGGTATACTGTGCCAAAATGCAGTTTTCTATGCATTTGAGGGGTTTGACCCAAAAAACAACAAATAATAATAATAATACCCATCCGTTACTACATGTGAAGGGCACAATACTGGGTTTAAAAACACAGCTGAAACATGAAGTGGAGTCTGTCAAATCGGCAAAATTCTAGTCCTTATATATATGGAGCGAGGACATTAAAATAGCATCGTAATTTTGACCAGTCGCGTGTGTGTGTGTGTGTGTGTATGGAATCCCCAACGACATTATAGCAGAACTGGCCTCATGGATAGTTAATAATGAGCTACAGTATAGGGCTAACAGTCTGATACTAATGTTATTTTGTTGTTGCCAGGGGGCATGTCTAAACAAAAGATCCTTTTAGTGCATCATTCTCTTCCCGCTCTGCCATCCCTTTAAAGTTAATTTCTGTCTGCATTCTCCTAGTAATTTCCTAACAAATAGATCCACTCTGTCAAATCAATTCATGTTGATGACACAAAGTGTCTTTGTTTTGTTGATGATGGCCACAGAGTCCCCCACAGGCTGTTTGTGGGGGTCCAACATCTGATCGTCAAGCAGCGCTTTAGCCTGTGGACAAGACCACATCTTTGTAAGTTTGTATGAAAGAATGACCTTAACCCCATCTTTCAGCGCATAATTGAGTGTAAACTTAATGGAGAAGAGCATTGATGGAGCTCTCAATCAGAGGACATGATGTGCCTGACTCAACCAACCCCATGAGTCAAAGTAGGCTATAGATAGGCCTACTCCTAATGAAAGTATAGCGTGGTTAAATTTGTACTTGAGTTAGTCGAATTGTACTGGCTTTCAAAGTATTCAAAAAATATTGTTAATATTAATGTATTGAAATGTAAAATATAGAGAAATGTGACATAATTGTGAGCTTGTAGATCATCTAATTATTTTAATAGTTAAAGGGGGTTTAAGGGGTTATATTAATTATTGATGTATTTTTAAGTTTTAGTTCTGGGGGGTCCCTACCTAGAAATGTATTGGAGTCAAATTATTTGTCTTTGAAATGTAGTGGAATCGGACAAAATAGCCATATACTCAAGTAAAGTACAGATACTCCAAAAATATTCTTAACTGCGGTAGCAGCGGTACTCAAGCAAATCTACTTGTCAACCGTTGCTCCTCAAGCGGCCTGCAGACAAGACAACGTCTTTGTCTGAAAGGACTGACCTTAACCCCGTCTCTTTCAGCGCAGAATTGAATGTAAACTTAATGGAGAAGGGCACGGAGCACTGAGAGGACATGATGTGCCTGTAGCAGCTCCTTAACCCTTCACCCCCAGCCACTATAACTCCTACACAATGACTGCTCTGATGGACACAATTGCCCAGTGGGCCAACACACTGTACAGTTTCAACTTTTTTTTCCTGAATGTGGTTTGCAGCTGTTGTAAAGTCAGTGGCGGAAGTATCAGTCAAATACTGCACTTAAGTACAGTATTTTTTACTTTACTATATACTTTTTTATTCCACTACAATAATTTGTAAACTTTAGTTACTAGTGGATTTTTTGTTTCGGATTTAGATTATTACAAAACATGCATTTACCCAAACCTTATTTTGTACTTTGCCAACCTTTAATTGTGTGAACATTCTGCATATTATAGAGTAGGCTACTTTAAGTATCTGTGATGCCAATACTTTTGTACTTTTCTCCAAGTTTAAATACTTAAAATCCCATTATATTTTGGATATTCAAAAGTATCTGATATATATTACAAGAGTCACTTTTTTTTTTTTTTTTTTTTTTTGCGGCTTTCGCCTTTATTTTTTATTTCATTTTTTATAGCGGGACAGACAGTAGGCTGACTGGAAATGGGGGAGAGAGATGGGGGAGTGACATGCATGCAGTAAAGGCCGTTGGGATCGGGAGTCGAACCCGCGGCACACTGCCATGGCCCAGGCCTTGAAACATCTTTTAAACACATTTTGATATCTTCTGGGATCCCTGGCCCAAAGCTGTTTTGATGAAGGGTCTGTGGCAGTGTCCAGCAGAGTCTTCTTATTCCGATCTCACACTTGTAAGTCGCTCTGGATGAGAGTATAGCTACATGCCTAAGTTGTAAATCCCATTTAAGTTTATCTCATTTTTCTATCTCCTCGTTTACCTGTACTGTACCTACTTTACAGATTGTCTTCAAACGTATTGCCCCGGTTGAAGGCTCTTTCTGTCCTATGGTCATGATGAATGGGTCAGGTGCTGCTGTTTGAAATGCTGTCAGTTTGTCCAGAGATCTGTAAACAAATCTAAGCTCTTAATGAGAGAATGAAGCTGAGGTTTGGCTCTCAACCCTGTGGCCATGTTGTCTGCATGGGTTTATGCACATTTACTATATGTTTTATTACTCATCATAACTTTATATGACATATACATTCCAGAAATTGCAAGCATAGCAATATGTCCATGCGAGGGCTGATGTTTTGTCTTTTTAGTTATTCATGATTTAGAATATTATATGTTCTTTGGCATTTTGATGAGGTCTATAAATGCATTCTTCATTGGTTGGTTTGAAAATCCATTGTGCCAACAGTGCCATACAACTCCCCATTCCCCAATGTTGCATCACAGCCTGTGTATTTGCTTCTTAGGTTTCTAAACACAAGAAATCTCCTGAGAGTGATCTCAGGCCCAGTCCAACTCGGTTCCCTATACCTGTAAAAACTGCATTCACCAATTCACATAATTAACATTATTCACCAATTCACCCATTCATCAATCAATTCATCAATTCACCCAGTCCTCAACTCAACCATTCGTCTATTCATCCATTTGCCCATTCAGCCATTACATTCATACCATTCACACATTCATACATTCATACATTCATACATACATTCATAATCATACATTCATACATTCATCAATTCACCCGTTAATTTATTCAGAAACACTGTAGAGTATAAATGATGCTTAAGAGGTATAACAGGAAGGAAGCTGACGGGAGCTGCTGTAGGATGTTTCTGTCTCCATGTTCTTTCATCTGCTGTGGAAAGAAGCTTCCTCTGAGGCCTTGCTGTATTATTATCCTATCAGGGGAAGATGTTTATGAAGGGATTCGAACAGTTTAGATGGTGTGTTGGACCGTTGGGCGGCAGGTCGGTCAGTCGGTCATGGAGGGAGGTTGGCAGTGTAAGGGTTGCTGGTTTAAGTTCTGCTCAGTGCTCACATCAGCATGCAAATATACACATTTGCCACATGCTATGGAATCCATAGGCTAGTTTCAGTCAGTGCCCATAGAAAGTAAAGGCACACACATGCCCCCTGAGGTTTTGGGGCAGAGACGTTTTATACGACGTTCATATAAAAAACAAAATTAAGCAGATAAGCGTCCTGAATCATAGCCACGTTGACAACGTTTGTAATAAACCAACCCGTTTGTAAATAATGACTATTTTTGTTTGAGCTGCCATTGAACTTACTGTAGGCCCTCAGCAAGATGGCCGCCGGGTGAACTACGTCAGTGACTCCGCCTTGAGCCATCTAGCCTTTATATATGTCTATGGTTTAGCATTGGCAGAGAAGCAATTTTTTTAAAGTGGTGCAACCCACATGCTTGCCTGTGCTGCCCATTCCACAAATGCTTCTGTGTTTCTTACACATTGGGCAACCATTTAAAAGGGAAATAAACAGGCGTACCAGTGGTATATAAAGTAGTCCTTTTAGAAGCATCGTTATAAATTACAACAGAGACATAATAATCTACCAAACACACTTGTCAGACCATTTTGTTCGATGTGTAGTTTATAGGCCCCGGGTATGCAGGTCGGCCATGCAGCTTTAAATTAGAAACTCAGAGTTGTACCGTAGAAGTTGTAGCAAAGACTATTTATGCTTTCTTAGAATACAGTAACACAGGCTATAAGTATAGCGTGTGAAATAGGTCAATGGCCAGGAATAGATCCATGACCACCCATCATTACACAAGCACTCACTCACTCACGCACCCACACACACCCACGTCATTTGCAGGTTAGCCTGGCATTGCCAGACTGATCACGTGGGATCACTCACGAGTTCCTCCACGGTACATCTGTGCAGGGTGCTATAAGCAGAGGTGTAAAGTACATTTTACTCAAGTACAAGTACAAGTTTTAGATAATTGTATTTAATTTTTTATTATTTCAATTTTTCAGTAGGAGCATACAGTATCAAATAATATCAAGTAAACCAAAATTGTACTTTAGTGCAGTACGTGGGTAAAGGTACTTAGTTACTTTCCACCCCACTGCTTGACCCTTCAGAGAATGTGTGAGAAGGAGCTTCTGTTGGAGGTAGCATCTCTGAGGGCTTGTGGGCCAGACTGTGACTGATCCAGATCAGATTGGAGTGATCAGAGGATCAGGTCACGAGTCTCACGACTCCTTTGCTCTGAAGAAGTGGCATGTTGAAATGTTTTCAATTTTTTTCCACTTTATCTCACGGGTCAGATGCACTCTAGGAAAAACTGCACACATGGTCTAATGTGACGTTGGGATGTTTGTTTATTAATCATACACTCATACACACAACTTTAAGTTTAACCTCTTAATCCCTACATACATAGATGACCAGGGTCCCCCTATATGAAGTCTGTTCTTTTTTATTTTGTTTTACAACTAATCTCTTCACCTCAGAATACGCTAGGGTTCATGTGCTTAATGTATTACAAATAATTCAACAGTAGAACACTGTGTTTGTACTATTCAGCTCCCAGTACAATAGTAGGAGACTGTGGTTCTACTGTCAACTCCCAGTACAACAAGACTGTGGTTGTTGGCAAATCTTTGTAATTTTTACATTAACCACTTGAACCCTAGCATCCCTATTCTGAGGGGAACATTAGATTAGCCTACAATATCAGATCTACAAGCTCACAATGTGTCACAAGAGCGAGGTGCAGATGATTTGTGTTGAGGGGGGGGGGGGGGGGGGGGAAGAACAGATCAAGTACAGAGCCAACATGCGGTCTAAGTTTAAGTATTGAGGGTTTGAGTTAAATCCCTGGAAATACACACTAACACAAAACCAACACATCAATAGAGAAAAGATAGTGTGTTAAGAAATATAAATAAATAAGCTTTCAAAGTCTATGAAGCTATCTATAAAATCTATGAAAAAGTTTAACCTGCAACACAATTGTATACAATATCTAGTGGGGGGTCTCCGCTCAGCTAAGGGGTGCTTGGCCTGCATTGGGGCCTGCATGCTGGCCGGAGGCAGGGACATTCTGAACGACCTTTATGTGCTTTGCTTTCTTCATCAAGTTGGCCATTGTGTTCACTTTACCCCCCCCCCCCCCTCCCTC
The DNA here is from genome assembly GCF_963924005.1 of Protomyctophum bolini. NCBI lineage: Eukaryota > Metazoa > Chordata > Actinopteri > Myctophiformes > Myctophidae > Protomyctophum > Protomyctophum bolini. The sequence continues at coordinate 18,271,315 of NC_137871.1, read as the reverse complement.
CCTCACCCCCCACCCCCATCATAATCATCATCATCATCATCATCATCATCACATGACACCTGGTCACAGCCCGCTCATCAGTGTTAGCCCCAGACCCTCCGATTTCACACACACGCACACACACACACACACGCACGCATGTACGCACGCACGCACGCACGCGCACACACACACAGAACACACACACAATAGGTTGCTTGTTATCTCCCTCAGCGTACAGGAAGCCGGCCCTCCAGATGTGAGTGGAGTTGAGGGAGATTCAAGTCATGATGTTGGCATCGGGCCCTGCATGCATGCCTTCCTCCATGACCCCTCCGCTCCAGTGGGGGACATGTTACAAAGTCCTGGGTAAGACTGTATGTTAAGGTCGGGGCTGTAATGCATTTATTTTTAATATTTATAACTTATAAGGCTTCATTAACACTTGTTATAAATGTTTACAATTATGCACACAACTTATAACAAAGACATTTCATAACTGACTATACCGGTAAGCGTTGGGATCAGGAACCGGTGAAACTGACGGAACCGGATCCGACATTGAGGAACCGGAATAGTCACATTTGGAACCGTTTTTGGAACCGGTTTTATCCCAGAGAGCTGGTACTGTATGTGGACTCCACGTCTGCTATACATTTACAATACTAGTGGTTCTCAAACATTATCCATTTGGAACTCCCTAGGAATCGTTGAAAGGGAATTGTTAAGAAACCGGAATGATTCAAATCCTAAAAGATTCCAACCCTATATGTGCTGTTCCACTGAACCTTTATTTAATCTCCAAAGACATTGAGATCACCCTCATTTGTAGTGTCGTGGAGATACAACATCATTTCAAAGCAATAAACAAAATCACACCCGTGTGAACTGAGTGGTGCAACTTCCCTCTCCCCCTGCCGGAAAAGGAAGAGTTCTGGACATGTGAGGTTTCCACCCAACAGGGACGATATGAAACTGTATCTGATCCATACTGTCAACACAGGGTGACACACTGTATTGTTGAAGTGAACACATGCATTGCAGACGTCATTGGAACTGGGATGGCTGATGATCATGCATCAGGGACATTTATGAAACATCCTGCTGGTGATAGCCATGAGAACTCTGCTTGTTATTTCACAAATGCATCTCTCTCTGTGTGTGTGTGTGTGTGTGTGTGTGTGTGTGTGTGTGTGTGTGTGTGTGTGTGTGTGTGTGTGTGTGTGTGTGTGTGTGTGTGTGTGTGTGTGTGTGTGTGTGTGTGTGTGTGTGTGTGTGTGCGTGCGTTCATGTGTTTTTGTACTTGTATTGCTATACTTATGAGGGCCAAATGTCCACAAAAGCATCGTTTGGTGGGGATCATTTTCAGGTTAAGGTTATGTGTGTGTGTGTGTGTGTGTGTGTGTGTGTGTGTGTGTGTGTGCGTGTGTGTGTGTGTGTGTGTGTGTGTGTGTGTGTGTGTGTGTGTGTGTGTGTGTGTGTGTGTGTGTGTGTGTGTGTGTGTAATGCTGTCATGTCATGTGCCTCCACCTGTGCTTTCTCTCTATTCCAGTTTTCATTTGGCACTCAAATTCTCTCTCGCACGCACGGGATTTCACGCACACACGCACGCACACACATTGGTCACGGTTCCATGTTGGACTGTAGACACCTCCAACCAGATGAGCACAGAGATGAAAATTTGAAGCAGATGTTCATTTTGGGATCATCTTCATGCATAGAATGCAATTTCAAATCCATCAACGACAATACCTTTTTTTGTTAGCAATTCCTGAATCTGAGCATGCTAGACATGATCTCCGACGCAGCTGGGTTGTTCAGTATATTTATTATTAGGAACCATGTGTGGGTGCACTGCCACGTCCATTATGTTGAAGGGGTGACCAATGACCATGCCATGTTGTGTCTTATCTTGTCGTATGTTTGTCTTGTTTTTGTTTTAAAACTTGATTCAGGTTATGTGGTTTGTAACTGTCAGTGTCACTTCCCTGTTAGTACAGGACTATACAATTTATTTTTCTTTCATGCCACCACAATATTTTGCATATGGTTATGACATTTATATGTAGGCCTACATGTTATATTTTTGGTATACCCCGTATGGGTGCGACACATATATTGCTATATTATCTGATTTACTGTATACCCTGAAATCTTGAATAAACAAAAATGTGTTTTTGCAGCGCAATTGTCCCTCCAAACTATGGTACTATGTATCCTGCCGGGCTCTGGACGGAAACTATAGCCAATCGCAGACATGCATAATGGGCAGTGTTGATGCTGAATGAACACAATCTTCTTTTAAATCCTTACAGCAGGCCAACATCCTGCATTCATGTTAATCCGCTGTGTTTTACAGTTTGTCCAATTTGAAACAGATTTATTTACGTTCTCAGCGTTCAGCGTTGTTCGGCAGAGTGCCCAGAGAGCTTCAAGCAGAAAATAGTTCAACCTTTGGAGAGGAGCACACGCTCATGATCATGAATGTCTTCCTCATCCTCCATGTGTGTCTAATCCGATCTACAAACACACACGTTGCTTTGCGAGAATTCCATGTTTACTGTTGATTCAGCTGCTAGGCTATACAGTACAGTATGTGTACCAATAACGCAGGTGAAACAGCAACGGTTGATATGAAGCTTGTGGACGTCAGTTAACATTCTGGACATGATATGTAACGGTTGTCCAAAAACAATGTACTCCTCCAGCCGAGGAGTGCATTGTTTTTGGACAACCGTTACGCAAGGATTCCCAAACTATCAGGTGGGACCCCCCACCTTGACACCCCACCTTGACAAGCACTCAAGCATTCCAAACAGGAATTGTAGGCCTTCGGTTCCTACCGAAATATTGTGGGTCCCCCAAATCATTTGGGGACTTACAGGGCCGTTTCAGAATCTAACGTGAGTTAAAGCCCCTTTTGCCTGGCCCTGTGTTTGTGCACTCTTGTGTGTTGGTCCCAGTCCGGTCCTGTACTGTATAGGCTGGCCTTTTGGGGTTCTCAATTAAAGCTGTAATTGGGGCCACCTGGCCAGTGCTCCCAAGTCCTGCCTTTAAAGCGACTCAGCTGGCCAGTCTCTTCCCCTGATGACAGCAGCCAGCTGTTTTTGATTCGCATTGTTTTTGTGTTCATTTCTACACCTTTTCAACACCCCACATTACATCTGCCACACACATCCACACATTGCTGACACCATAATTTGACTGATTATCACTTCTCGTCTTATCCTTTGTTGTGTATTTGGGTTTAGTGTTTGTTTTCCAAATAAAGTTATTATTTCTGCACTGTAAACGTGTCTTCCTCATTTTGGCATTGCCTCACAGGCCAGGTCATGACAGTGATTATATAACAACTCCGCCTTTTTGTGATGTCGACATTCAGGATTTCCAGTTTTCATGACTTGACCATCCGAATTATTATGTGTTATCAGAGCTGGCAGAGATTTCACCCTTCCAGTTCTCTCTATAGGTGGACCTGACATTTATAAGCTCATGCACGTATACGTACACACACGCACACACGCACGTACAAACACAGAGCTACTGTATGGGTGTGTGTGTACCATAGAGTTATTGTGTGGATGGGGAGCGACAGCCCTGCCCCCTGCTATTAATTTCAATGGAAGTTGCTCAGTGGCGTTTTGAAGCACCCGGAAGTATGCCCTTCTTAGCCAAACAAGATTTTGGTTGGCAAATGCAGAAGTGCAAACGAGCTGCACAGGGTTTCCTCGTGCTATATGCCCGCCTGCAGTTCCAGCTTTGACCATGCAGTAGGCTTGACGACTTCAACGTTGGCCAGCCGTTCTGGGGGCTTGGTACGTACATCACCAATTGTATGAATGTTTGAAGCGCTCCACATTGCTCCAAATATAACATTTGGATAAAGTTGCTATATAAACACACACACACACACACACACACGCACACACGCGTATGCACGCACGTACTCACTCACTCATAAGCATTTACATGCGCACGAACACACACACACACACACAAACTTGCAGAAACTCAAAATGCACCGATCAGAAGCAGATGTCTCAGACTTATCGTCAAAGTCAAATATGGACATTGTGTCACGCCCCACTCCTCTGCTTTTGTATTTGAGCCGTGACTATGGCTCCAAACCCTAAACTCTTATTATGGCGTGACCATTTATGACTTGACCATTTTGTGTTTAGTTCATGTTCTGTAATGCCTTGAATGTATTGCCTTGAATGTTAAAGAAAGCGCTTGTCATGTGTGTTGCCTTTGAACACTTATGACAGTCCTAAATCCTAACTAGGTTTTGGACTTATTCTGTATGTTCTGTATTTTGCCTTGTGGTGTTTGCTTTTGGTTTACTGTTACTCTGTTGTTGTTTTGGTTGTGTCTTGTTTTGTAGTATTGTTCTGTGCCTTCCTGCCTCCTCTTGTTGGTGTTTCCTGTTCTGTCTTACCTACCTGATTATTGTATCCTAGTCACCGTGTTCTGTTTGCCTGTTAGCCTATCCTGTGTTTGATTGTATTTTGAGTTCACCTGTGTCCTGTTACCCCTGTCTATTTAAGCCCTTTGTTTGCAGTGTTTCCTTGTTGGTCTGTAGTCGACCTATGTCGAGTGAGTTTTGTGTCTGATGTTGCCTATGTTTTACCTTTTGGAATACCCCTGATTTCTAGTCAAATAAAGACTTTGAAGTTAATCTATTCTACTCTGCATCTGGTTGCCTGCTTTTGGGTCCTACTCCGTAACTCATTCCTGACACATTGTGCCTCGATCCCCACCCTCTTACATACTGTCACTTATCCAACATGAACATCCATCTCCAAACACAATTGTTTGTAATATAAGATATGAAATGAGCTCCAGCAAGGATTCTATATACACTCAGGGCTTGGCAGCTGTGGTCAGACTGTTTTCCAGAAACACTTCTCAATTTATTTCAGTGGTTAATTCCCAACCTTCCTTTGAGCCCCCCTTAGTTAGCGCACATGTCCTCCGATCAACCACCTCTTATGACAAATAGCGAGAAATGGCTTGTAGATTGTCTATTTAAATGGAGTAACATTATATACAGTATTAGTGTTTTAATACTCTAAGTACTGGACCCTCATCTGGTTGGACAGACAGGTGTGCGTGCCGGCAGGGTGGTGTGTGCCAATCCGGTTGAAGTATTCCTTGGTCCGGCGGCGGGCGGACGGACGGGCCCGGGAGAACAATAACGCGACACGAGACAGTATCACGCTAAGACGACAAGACGTTCACAAGATTTTATTATACACAACAGGACATATACAGTATAGCTGGATCCTAATGACGTAACTAACAACACTTGAGAGATAACAAACTCTTACTGCAGCACGCTGACCTTGCTGTCTGAGATGAGATGGTGTCAGTAGCTAGTATGCTACAGTTCATTCAGTACACAATACATTATCAAGTACATTGTATATTCACGTACAAGTATATACACAACTAGTGGGCCATCAGTCAGATCATATCACAACAATTACAATGAATGACATACCAAAATATTCATATTATAGTAGTCAGGTTGAACGTGGCTAAATTTTATTAATTAATACATTTTGCAAATGTGGTATGGATCTGTTACTTTTGAAGCTTTTGTGTGACACTGTATATATGGTGATCAAGCAGGGCATTCATTTACCAAAAAATACAAAAAGTTTGAGAGAATAATATGGAGATAAGAGGTTTCTTCCCGACACCAACGAAATGTTGCAGCTTCACATTGATGTTCCATGTGGGAATGAACTATGTTAAAGTTACCATTTTGGACTAGCTCCAAACCAACAGACATAAAGACTTCATGTCCCCCTTGTTATTCCCCCTGCCAAGCCCCCCCCCCCCCCCCCCCCCCCATTACATTGTAGGATTAGTGCTGTAGAATTGTATCCAGGAGAACAGTGTAAATGTCATTGTGATGTGTGTACGATGGCCGGGGGGGTCATACATTAGTCCGACGTACCAATAGTCCGACTCACCGTGGCTCCGACATACTGTGCGTGGACGGTTAAGACTCACCCGTGGCTTCCACATGCGGTTAGGTTAAGGTTTGGGGTAGAGTGTCAGACTATTGCGTGTCGGACTGTTCCAAAGATATGCACCCATAGGATGGATATGATATGACTGTAGTACCGTTGGCTTTGTATCCCCCCACCAGTATCAGTGTCTGCATGCCTGGCCGGTAATGGAACACATGAGGTCTTCATTATACTGCACCACACCACTGCACACTGCACAGGCCCTCTGTGGGAGATTAGGTACTATGTAGGCCTATAGACAATCCACACACACACACACACACACACACACACACACACACACACACACACACACACACACACACACACACACGTGACTGTGAAAATCGGAGTAAAAGGCAACAGAAGGTTTCATAGTATACCTGTGATTTCAAAGAATTGAGAGTTCCAGTTTTTGGGAGTTTGTTCCAGATACGTGACGCATAAAAGCACTGCTTCTCCACGCTTAGTTCTGATTCTCGGAACAGAAAGGAAAGCGGACCTTTCCCAGATGACCTGACAGGCCTGGATGGTTCATGATACTGCACCAGATCATAAACGTATTTTGGCCCTTTACCATTCAATGCTTTATAAACCAACAGTATAATGTGAAGAAAAAAATCAATACATGTAGGGAGCCAGTGTAAAGATCTAAGAAATGGAGTGATATGCTCCACTTTCTTGTTATTTGTAAGGTCTCAAGCAACAGTCAACTGCAGTCGTCTGATAATGTATCTTAGGGAGACCTGTATAAAGACACTGGGCTGTATTTTTGGATAGGCCTACATACAGTACCTTAAGACCTGGAGGCGTGGTCAATGCTCTTTGGCCACTCAGAATAGCCAAATGGCATTGATCACGCCTCCAGGTCTTAAGTTAAGTAATAAGACCTGGTACTTAAGACACACAAAATACAGCCCACTGTTACAAGTAGTCAAGTCTTCTTAAGATGAATGCCGCGTATTTTCTTGTACATGCAATAGTACTTTAATAAGTGATGTATTCTTACGGTGATAGTAGGCTGACTTTGTAATTACCTTAAATATCATTACACATAGATCAAAGTGAATCCATTCTTTTTGGGGTCTTTGGGCAGGTCAGTAGTAATGCACTGAGGACACTAGCTGGAGCACTCATCCAATGTCACTTTGGCTATTATGTCATTGTACTTTGTAGAATCTCAAACACAAGACCTCACCTAACCCCTGCTCATTATGGTAAATGGTGCCTTTATATACAGTAGTTTATTCAAGGTGCTTTACATAGTTTACATAGTGCATTATATTCACCCATTCACACACCATGGCGGAGGAAACTATGCAAGGCACCAACCAATTAGGAGTTCAGAGTCTTAAGGCTGAAGAACACTAACTCTGGGGAGCCCGGGTTCGAACGGGAACCTTGCGGTTCCAATCCAGCCACTCTATCCCTGAGCCACTAACCAATATAGGCTAGGATAGGATGGTTCAGGGCAGAGGACAGAGTACAGCAACTTGAAATGGGCCTGGTTTTCATGACACTCAAGAGACCAGTGTCCGCATGTACTTGTCAGACTATACTCACTACCAAAAGAGTGAGAAACACCCACGGACACAAAACCAGAGTTGCCACTGATCCACTGATCTCATTACCCTCAGACTTTGGCACAAACATGAATTCATTCTCCTATTATGCCACCAAAAGTTGGAATTCTCTCCTACCACCAGCCATCAAAGTGTGTGACTCTCTACCCCCTTCAAGTCTTCCAGCTTCATGTCTTCTAACAGTAAAATATACTTTTACTGTTCCTAGCATTGATGATTTCTTGTATAGTATTGTATGTCTCTTTATATGTCTTGATGAATTGAATACTATAGGATAGGACCACAATGGAAACCAAGCCTAAGGGCTATTTTGTGTTATCCTTTTAGCATTATTATATAACTTTATCTCTGTGCTTATTGCAAGCATTAAATTAAATTAATCAATCAATTAATCAATCAATCAATCAATCAATCAATCAATCAAGTAATCAATCAATCAATCAAGAAAGAAAGTTAGGCAGGTTGACAGACAGATAGATAGATAGATAGATAGATAGATAGATAGATAGATAGATAGATAGAGCAATCAAGCATGTGGTTGGGGCTTCCCAAAGTCCTCTGAATAGAGCTCTGTTCACTTTCATGTCTTTTATGACCCCTGTCTTCACTCTTCACTCTTTCTATGCTCACATTTCATTGCTCTGGCATTCCTTTCTACCCATAACACAATTCAGTCAACAATTCACTGTAGTTAAAATTCACAGTTTGACACGAGAAGAAACAATATTATGTTCAAATAACACAGCATACAGGAACCCTGCAAAAAAAATCTGACGTTTAGGGCCCCAGATGTGTTTGCATTTTGAAGTAATGTGTGACTCCACTGCTCACATCAATACATATACACACAACACAAATATCAAGAAGGAAATAGTCAAACAAAATGGCATCCAAGATGTAGCCTAGAAACAACACAAAGAACAATAATCATAAAATACAGATATCTTCTGCACACACAGTGTGCGCATGTTATCGTTAACGCAGTCTGGCGGCTGGAATTGGATAATGGGTGTAAGTAAAATTATTATTATTTGATTATTATATTAATGTTATTTAAATTGCTAGTCTAGTAACTAAATATTTACAGACATACCAAACATATCCAGAACAGTTTCTGTGAGTGCCATGCTGGAGAGATGATATGTCGTCTACAATACATGTTTTACTTTATTAAAAACGGACACAGATATACCTTTATAGACAGTGCTGGAACCAGTGGTGGAAAGTAGTACTTCTACTCCACTACATCTCAAATTACTTTTTTTTTACTACACTACAATTATTTGAAACTTGAAAGCTTTAGTTATTTTTGATTATTATAATTACACCACTTCAGTCGTACAGAAACGCGTTGTGAGTTTGTATCTGTAATTATCTAAAGGTTTTTTAAACTTGTAAAATGGGACATATTCTGCATTAAATTTATTTTACTTTTGGTACTTGTCTTGAACTATATTTTTATTCCAATACTTCTCTTTTACTCAAGTACATTTTTAATACCGGACTTTTCCTTGTAACTTGTAAGTATTACATTGTGGCATTGATACTTTTATTAAAAGAACATATGGATACTTCTTCCATCACTGGCAGGGGGAGTTTGGAAATATTTCTATGGAATGTATTGCTTTTTTCACCTATATTTCTGTTGAACTTGACAGTCACATTAGCTATATTTTATTTATTATTTTAACATGCTCTGTGTGTTATCTATGAAAGGAAAGTCAGGTTCTCTAGGTTTCCCAGGTTTGTTAGGACTCGTGGGAACCTTGAGAAAACAAACACACACACGCACGCACAAACACACACACACACACGCACGCACGCACGCACGCACGCACGCACGCACGCACGCACACACACACACACACACACACACACACACACACACACACACACACACACACACACACACACACACACACACACACACCACACGAGATGGACAGTCAGATAAAGATGGTGCAACAGAACAGGCACAATGACTGACCATTTGACCTCTATGTCAAACATCGTTGCTGTCGGGTAAAAAAGAACCTAAGTATCTCCATTATTGGTTCATGAAAGTCGTACTTCGTCGTATAATAGTCAAACACAAAAGCAGTGAAAATATCTGATACAAGCTCACAACGCGTTGCAATGCGTGCCACATGATGCGTGCCTCAATTTGGACAGCAAAGTTTTATTTAGTTTTAGCCTTTTAATAAAATTCACCAGAAATGTTTTAGTTTGTGTTTTAGCTTGACTAAACCAACTGTAGATTTGGTTAGCTGTGATGCTGTCTATAAGCTCAGAACACATCACAATGTATTGTGTGTGATCTTGTAGACCGGCAATTCTTTAAAGCCTAGAGCATAAAAAATTCTCAGTTCTACTGGATCTCTTCTCCACTAATCTGAGTTCCCAGAAGTTTTATTTTTCGCCAGTCCCTCCCTAACATTTTCGTCTTTGTTGATGAAATTGTCAATATAGTCATAGTTTTAGTCATCATGATAGCCATAACATAGCGTTTTAATCAGTGTAAAAAGTTAAAAAAAAAAAAAAATCGTTGTGGTTTTAGTCGACAAAGTTAACACTAGGCTACAGTATACTATACAGTAGCCTACTTTGTTGGGTTCATACCAACAATGGACTTGCAGGTTCTGTTCTCCCACACAAATGAACCTTTCTGGGTATTTAATGGGATATAAGAGTGATGTGAACACCTGTGTGTGCAGGCAGTGGCACTGGTTCAGTACACTGTCCATGAGGTGAAAGATGTGCCACTTCCTTCATAGCTCGCTCAGCACAAGTCAGCCTTTTGTTGAGTTAGCTTTTCTCCGAATAGCTCCGGATGAGCAGGACGTTTTCGGTCAAGGGGACCGATTAAATAGACAGGTGGTGACAGTGATGGCTGTGGGTCCACGACCCCACCTTCTGACCGCTCAACCTCACGATGGCTGACCATGCAGCTCCTTTCTGTACTGCTCTTTCACACCGGGAGTTATCTCCCCGTTTCTGTCTCTCTCTCTCTTTCTTTGTTTGTCCGGTTCAATACAGCCTCTCTGTGACTCCCTTCCTCTGGGACATTAACTGCCATAATTAAACCTGCTATCACAAACTAAGGCATAGTTACCACGGTAGCTCAGTCAGTAGAACGCAAGCCTTTGGACCATAAGATCTATACAGTAGCTTCGATCCCAGGCTCTGCCACTTCTGTGTACGAGTAGCACAGCTTGGGTAACTAACAGTAATGTGTGTCCCTTTGTATGTCTGTATATGTATGTTTAGAGTATCAACAGGTGCATGGTGGGAAGTTGAGTTTTTAGTGTAACACCAGCACAGAGCACAGTGCAGCACAGACTACGGTGTAGCACTGTAGTGATTTTTTGTGATTTTCTGATGTATCGATGGGTTTACTCCGAGTCTGTCTGTTCTCATGTCTCTGACATATGTCCTTGTGTATTGGTCATTTCCTGTACAGGGACACAGAGAGAGGAAGTACACACCTATCCTGAGTCTCTTTCACTCTCTACTTCCATATTGCTAAACAAGAGCAGAAGACCTTTTGCCCCATGGTACTATACAAGCAGAAGACCTTTTGCCCCATGGTACTATAGAAGACCTTTTGCCCCATGGTACTATACGTCTTTGGTGCTTCCCTCCCAGGGCGGCTTGACCAACACGCCGGACGTGGGACAGGTCTGTTGATGTCAACCAGGAGCAAAACGTCCGGTTCCCAGGATAGCAGCGGGCAGGGTGAATGGGGGGCCACTACAGGGGTGGAGCTGGCTTGTGTGTGTATGTGTGTGTGTGCATTGCAAGCCCAAGAGCAAGCCTACAGTAGGATAGGCATCTGTGGGTTATACCGGTGTGTTCATGCACACATGAAGCAGTGGCGTGCACAGACATTTATAGGGGCAGGTGCTCAAGTGCACCTTGTGCTGTCACGATCTGGTGGTGGTGGTGGTGAGGACCCAAATGCAGGACAGCCAGGCAGGAGTAGTGATCAAAACCCATGGTTGGGTATTTTATTTAACAGGTGAACAGGACACAAATACAGAGTGACACTAAACAATGAACCGACAAGGACTGACTGGGGAACAAGACTAATATACACAGGAGGGCTGATTACACATGAGAAACACATGGGGAAGACAAGAACATAGAACCAAAACAACTAGAACAAGAACATAGACATGCAACAGCTAGATAAACAGAACATAGAATCAAAACAAGTAGAACATAACATAGAAAAACAAGAGCTAGACAGGCAAAGTCTGTGACTGTGACAGTACTTCCCCCTCAAGGGACGGCTCATGACGTCCCATAATGTCCATGAAGAGGAGGGGACAAGAACGGGCTTGAGGGTACAGGTAGAAGGGGGGGCAGGCAGGGAAAGGGGCTGAAACCCCCCGGAGCTTTCTTCCGCTGCTGGTACGGGTAGGGCAGAGTCTCAGGGTCCAAAAGGCAGGAAAAGGGGCTGAAACCCCCCAGAGCTTTCTTCCGCTGCTTGGACAGGAACAGGGCAGAGTCACAGGGTCCAAAAGGCAGGGAAAGGGGCTGAAACCCCCCCGGAGCTTTCTTCCGCTGCTTGGACAGGAACAGGGCAGAGTCACAGGGTCCAAAAGGCAGGGAAAGGGGCTGAAACCCCCCGGAGCTTACTTCCACATGCCAAAGGGAGATGGGGGCCGAAGGACAGGGAAAGGGGCTGGAACCCCCCAGAGCTTTCTTCCACTGCCAACGGGAGGAATGTATACACTGGGGCCGAAGCAAAGCTGGACACTGGACAATCCCCACTCCCACATCCAGGACTTCAGCGAAGCGCAATCAGTGCACAACCAGGACTTTGAGGAGAGGTACCAGAAGATCCACGACCAGGACATCACAATCTACCAGCCGGTGGTGTTCCAGTAGCATTCTCTCCAACAGTCAGACCAGCTCCACAACAAACAAACTGCGCCTCCAACAGTCCACTAGCCAGAGCTTCATTGTCCATTAACACCTCAAGGCCTCACCAGGTGTAGACAGGCTGGGGTCAGGGTGCTGTCTGCTGGATCCATACTGGTCGGTTCATTCTGTCACGATCTGGTGGTGGTGGTGGTGAGGACCCAAATGCAGGACAGCCAGGCAGGAGTAGTGATCAAAACCCATGGTTGGGTATTTTATTTAACAGCTGAACAGGACACAAATACAGAGTGACACTAAACAATGAACCGACAAGGACTGACTGGGGAACAAGACTAATATACACAGGAGGGCTGATTACACATGAGAAACACATGGGGAAGACAAGAACATAGAACCAAAACAACTAGAACAAGAACATAGACATGCAACAGCTAGATAAACAGAACATAGTAGAACATAACATAGAAAAACAAGAGCTAGACAGGCAAAGTCTGTGACTGTGACATGTGCAGCGCATGGAACCGGCCGGTTACCATAATAGTGTGAGATTTATAGATTTTGGTGCCTAAATAATATATTTTTCATCAAGAATTGATCAATGTCACCATGGTCCACATACTGTACAGTGTACACTGAACAAAACAAACAAAAATATATATATATATTTTTTTTTAAATCTCCAAAAGGGCACATTTGTCCAGAAGGAAAAGGGCATGGGGTGCTAGTGTCTATCTGGGTGCCGTGTCATTAGTTAGAAGGTTCATTGTTCCGAAATTACTATCCCTATCTCTAACCCTAACCTAAACCTAACCGCAAGCACGGGAGCAAAACTAAACTTAACCGCAAGCACGGGAGCAGTGCATGTTCCGACTAACGGGACTTCGGATCTATGGGTAGTTCCCGTCTATCTGTGCACGCCACTGACATGAAGTGTTCACTGTTTTGAAGTCAGAAGAACTGTATCTTTAGTGCGACATGCAGGCTCTAGGGGAGGTACGGCTTATGGCTGTTTTGAAGTACAAGAACAAAGTGACACGTGCGTGTGTAAGATATTTCACGGCTTCTGTTTTTGTATGGCTCCGCTCGGTTTCAGATAAGGTTCTGAGAACCACATTTAGGTCCTTGGAGGAGCAAGTGGGCCTGGATTGGCCAAGCTGTGGCGACAATTAATAACAATCAAATGCTGGAGCCTTTGGGCGCAAGCCCATTGTCGCGGCCAAAAACGCTTAGAGCAGGTGCCAGGTGTCTCTTCCGGGTTTTTAAACAGCTGGTGGATGGAAATGACTCTGGTGCTGTCGAAATTGTGCGGATTGCATTATTATGAACACATTTTGCCTGACAGTGTCTGCTGTTGTTCAGATTCAGTGAAAGTCTAACTTTCTGTTAAAACGTCACAAGATAAATTGAAACGCAACATTCGGCAGGCTTTTGTGGTCTACCTCAGTGGAGTCCAGGGGTCCTAGGGGTCCTTGTGTGGGTTCCAGGGAGTGCCAGCATACAGCTAAATTACTGATATTAGGCACCAAATGGCCTGTGACTCTGAAGTCCATTTGTACAGCTCACAACACGACGTGGATGTGTCTTCCACGCAATCCTCTCAGTGCAATGTATGCCTTTTATTTTTCATGTTACTTGTTAGCTCTATGTTTCTGTATTAATTGTTTATGTTTACAGTATAGGTTTTGTAGTACTGTATCTTATTTTGCAGTACTGTTCTTGTGCTTCCTGTCCACCCTTGTAGCTCTTACCACCTGTCCACCCTGATTAATGTTAACCCTTGTCACCTGTGTGCTGTTTGGCCCAGCCAATGCTTAGGTTGATTGTACTCAACCTGTTCACCTGTGTCTAGTTAGGTCCCTGTCTATATATACCCCTCCATGTCTACCAGTATCTCTCAGTGTTTCTGACTGTGTGTGTGAGCGTGCATGTGCAGTGTGCCTATAAATGCTGCTATGAGATGTATATTGTATGTGACAGTGAACACCTTGAACCATTTTTATTTTTTTTCTTCCCACTATAGAGCGTGTGCATGTGTACATCTTGTTACCGGGCGGACCGGGTTTTTTTCCAAATCACTGAATGCTCCTAAACTTTAGCTGTTGACAGATATACAAGCTCATGTAGATCCAGGGACGGATTTACCCCCACGAGGGACCCTGGGCCGGTCATTTTTGCAGGGGCCCCATAGCGCATGCAACATCTTCGTGTTTTTATCATCTATTTGACCTACATTTTACAAAATAAATGACCAATAAAGGGCCCCAGGAGCCCTTTTCAGGGCGTCAAACCTAGTACCGCGTGGTCCAATTTTCCCGAAGGGCACCTGAGAGCCAAGGGTCACAGCCCCACTGGAGCCCCACCTGAGAGCCATGGGTCACAGCCCCACTGGAGCCCCACCTGAGAGCCATGGGTCACAGCCCCACTGGAGCCCCACCTGAGAGCCATGGGTCACAGCCCCACTGGAGCCCCACCTGAGAGCCATGGGTCACAGCCCCACTGGAGCCCCACCTGAGAGCCATGGGTCACAACCCCACTGGAGCCCCACCTGAGAGCCATGGGTCACAACCCCACTGGAGCCCCACCTGAGAGCCATGGGTCACAACCCCACTGGAGCCCCACCTGAGAGCCATGGGTCATAGCCCCACTGGCAATGGCTAATTTGTCCCTGTGTAGATCTGCTATATTTTTTATATGTGCAAATCCTTTGTGCATATTATTTCACAGTACATTTATTTGTTGGGTTGTGCCGCATGTAACAAATGTATACAAATGCACACAGACAGCAAACAGATCATACACAGAAATTACGCACACATAAAAATGTAAACACACACATGCTCAAATAAACACGCATGCAGTTACACAAACACGTACACACACTAAAGACATGAGCTCAAACACTGACACTGACACGCATGCATGCACAGACAGACAGACACACACACACACACACACACACACACACACACACACACACACAGCACATGTTATCACAGATACGCAGACACACTCAGTCAGTCATACTCACACACATGCGGTTCATCAGTGATACACTGACAGACCGCAGTGCAGTGGTGTGGGTGTAGCAGTGTGCCAGCACATAGATGGCTGCCACATGTTGCAGTGTGTTTCACATGCTGGCTGGGAGGTCATTTCTAATAAGATGCAGTTATTACAGGAGACATAACGTTGGCTATGCATCGCTCTTAGTCACGGTTCAGTGCTTTGATCAATAAGGATGACAAGAAGTTATTATGAACCAAGCTGGTTAGTTCAGATGGACAGGAAAGAGCCCTCGGCAATCCCAAACAACCTTCTACTGTATTTTTCTGGTTCTGATGTTGCCGCCTTGTATTTTTGAGTTATATTAAAGTCAATTTATTTCATGTTTTCAAGCCTGGAGAACTGTGGGCGAATGAAGATGTAATCCTAAAGTCAGAGTAAGGATGTACTCTCAATCAACCACAGTCTACCACCAAGCCAAAAGGTCATTACAACCCCGACCTGTCTTTAAATACACTTGTGCATGTGCATGATGATGTACCTGTACCTGTGCCTGTGCGTGCGTGCGTGCATGCGTGTAGGCTACACAGTAGCTAGGAGGAGGTCAGGTTGAAGAGTGTGTCACTGGGTTTTATAAATACTAAATCAATAACACGTATTGACAAGAGCTGGTGAATAAATATAACAACCACAATTGGATCAATTGGAACACAGATTTTATTTTCCTGTTCCTGAAAAACAACAGTTTTGGGCGTACAAGGTTCCCACCCGACAGCGAAGTTATTCTTACACTGATTCTTATTGATTCTTCTCATGGTCCTGTAAGAGCAGAGGTTCTCAAACGTTTTCAAGGTCAGCATGTTGTCACAGCAGCCCAAGCCCCTGCCCCCCTGCTGTTTTCCCACCTACTACAGCCAGCATACAAACAAAGGACGACGATTGTTGTGTATTAGCTTGTCTGGCACCTTGAGAGAGCTAATAACTGCAGAATGGTCATCGTTGAAGCGAGAGGCAAGCGTGTAGCCAATACAACGACGATTGTGACACAAAATGGGAACGGTGTTACCAGCGCGAGTTGGGGAAATAAATAAATAAATAAATAAATAAATAAATAAATAAATAAATAAATAAATAAATAAATAAATAAATAAATAAATAAATAAATAAATAAATAAACCAGTCATCTCCCAATAGTGGGGGGACATTCTTACACAAATGACCCCCACTCTGGCGTCCTATGGCTCGGTGGTACAAATGATTTTCAGATGGGGGTCCGTGGCTACATGAGAACCACGGCTTTCCTATCCGTGTTTAACTTTATGCTGTGGACAGATGTCAGAAAACATCTGCCTCATATCCTTTAACAGCCCTCTGCTCCACAATAAACATGGTGGTTAATATCGAGTGTGATTCCCACACGGGCTTTGATTGACCGGTGTGATAAATCTGTTGTCTCAAGCGCTCAACGGGCGTTGGTTGTTGTTGTGCATCTCGCTGTGAAGCTGCTAACCATGTTACGCTTAACCACTCCCCGGAGCCATGTTAATAATAATAATACATTTTATTTATAAGGCGCCTTTCAGGGCACTCAAGGTCGCAGTACAACAAGTTAAAAACAGTTGACACAAAACATAGTTGTACATAGTTAACATGTTACGCTTAACCACTCCCCGGGGAAAACTTTAGCCCAAAACATTGCTGATCTACAAGCTCAGAGCGTGTCTCGTTTTGAGCGTTTAGAGCAATCGAAGAGGAACGATGGATGGGCAAGGATCAACATATGGAATGCCAGAGCAGGTTCTGACATATATCCATATATGGAGATCTAAGGGTTTGAAGTTTGAGGTCAGATGTAGAGTTGTTGGCCAATATTGATGACATCAGCAGGTCGCATTTACTATGACTCGTCATGTCACAAGACCTGGGCACCATATATGGGGCTTTGGGATTTTGAGTGTTACACTGACTGACTGACTGACGGACAAAAAACATACGATTTCATAAAGTAAATGGGACCTGCAGTCACAATATTACAGTATTTATTATTATTATTAATATACATATAGCTTTCAATGATGACGTAAGAAATACTTGCACACTCTGCTTGCGCACTAGTTGGCCATTCATGGCCTACTAGTGTGCAACAAGCAAGTATGCACTCGACAGAGTGCAGTTCTAGTTATTATTATTATTATTGTTGGAATGTTCTTGTGCAGACAAATTGGTGGTGGATTTGGACTGTCTCATCCGAGATGTTATTAGTCCCCAGCTCATACTGAAGTCCAACTCTCAACACACATGCACACACACACACACACACACACACACACACACACACACACACACGTACGCACGCATGTAGTTTTGCAACCTTACAGCTGTGTGGATCTTTCGACACGGTTGAAATGTCTCACCAGACCAGGATACAAAAGTGTGTGTGTGTGTGTGTGTGTGTGTGTGTGTGTGTGTGTGTGTGTGTGTGTGTGTGTGTGTGTGTGTGTGTATGTGTGTGTGTGTGTGTGTGTGTGTGTGTGCGTGCGTGTGCGTGCGTGTGCGCCCACACGTGTTTTCTCTGTGCCAGAACATGCTTTTATCACATAACTTGTAGGCTACCTTGTTTCTTTGCCATTTACATCACTAGACGCTGCTATGGAAATATACTGACATAGTGTGCATGCGTGCGTGTGTGCGCGTGCGTGTGCGCGAGAGAAAGAGAGATACTGAGAGAGAAATATTGTCCCTTATGACCAGCAATCTTGAATTTTCCTCTCCGTTGTCTGACCATTTCCAGCGCAACAAATGAGAACCTTTCCCGTTTGCTGTGAGAACCTGACTGAAAGGACTGAACCGTGCAGTCGTTTTTTGCAAAACTCTGCAACATGGTACAGGACCATGCCAAACGGTAATGATGCATAGCTTATGAACCATTTGACCGTCAGCAATGAAACTTTGACACACATGCGTCTCCTCATGCTGAACAAGTTTCGTGCTCTTACTTTTGACCTCTGACCTCTAGATCACCCGCCATTTTGAATTATATGAAAATCAGTTAAAAATGCATCTCCTCTCAGGATCTTTGATCAAAATGCACGAAAGGTTCTACACATGAACTTTGGACCTATACGGACAAGGGAATCTATAGTAATTGTATCTATAGTAAATCTATAGTAAAATTATTTTTAAGATTTTTGTTTTACTGACAAAGTCAGAAAAATAGCAAAAATATTCTACAAGCTCACAATGCCTCGTGACTAAAGCTATTGGATATTTAGCTTTGATTTTATAGACTTTCAGTTTCAGTTATTTTCCTCAAAGTGCAGATTTGAAAAATCGAACAACCCAGGAAATGTGGCATATGTGAACCTTTTATTTCCCCAACCAATCAGAGTTCAGAGGGGCGTCAGTTCTCTGCTGTGTTCACCAGGGAGGGGAGGCGAGCACATAGGTTGGTGAACCTATAGGGAGCCACCGTCGGTTTCCAGCGCTAGTTTGAATCCACCCTCTATATAGCAAAGGGAGTGTTCTTTCAGGCTACTCAACTACCTGTTGAAAGTTAAACCAGCTCAGTGGCCTTGTGATGCCCTGAGATTGGGAGGTCAGGGTTTGATTCCCCAGCCGGGTCATACCAAAGACTATAAAAATTGTATCCAATGCCTCCGCTATTGCACTCAGCATCAAGGGTTGGATTAGGAGTCCCTGTGACATGCTATTATCATGTCCATGGGGTGAATTTGCACATCAACTCTTTTATTGATTAAATACTTTAACAAGATTGTTTGCAAAGGGTATGCTTAAAGGATAACACAAAAAGCCCCAGGGGCTGGTTTCCATTGTGGTCCATTGTACCTCACGGGGTGTACTCGTACATCATGTCCAGGGGACAAAAATAACTACAACAAATGCTTAACAAAAGTACACATAGTCCATGAGAAATTACTTATTTTCAATCAGTTCCACACCTCATGAAGCCGTATTCCTGGGTCAATAATTTGATGACCGGAGTCTCCTACTGGCCGATGACCCGGTCATCACATTATTGGCTCAGGAATGTTACCAACATTTTAACATAATTAATTTATGGGGTGAACAACTCCTTTCAGTACAGTACTCAAGTAAGTGCACTTTGTACTGTCCACCACTGACTAACACAATATTCTGGGTTTAGTTATCTATGATCATACTAATGAACTGTTACAGCTGTCAAAAGGCAGAGACATGAAAACATTAAAGAATTGAAAGTAAACCTAGATAACAATAAAGCACATGTGGCGCGTACTAAATGGAACCATGCTCGCTCCCATGTGAATGGACCGTGTGTTTGTGCAAAAGCGTTTGGCACATCATGACAGAGCTGCAGAACCATTGTGGATAATGATGTATTGATGCCTTCTGCTTCTCTGTAATGATGTTATACTGTTACTGTACGCGTTATCCTTCCATCCAAGACTGTGTATACTCTTGTTCAAAATACAGATAGGAAACATTTAAGCATGCAGCTGCCAAACATCTTAACAGAATTAGAGGCATCAGGGTTCATGAGCTGGGCCAAGTGAACCACAAATACACCGATGGGATCACACCTGAAAGAAGTGTTCTTGACGGGTATATCAGCACTTTGTTT
Organism: Protomyctophum bolini; assembly: GCF_963924005.1. Taxonomy (NCBI): domain Eukaryota; kingdom Metazoa; phylum Chordata; class Actinopteri; order Myctophiformes; family Myctophidae; genus Protomyctophum; species Protomyctophum bolini. Next base: position 18,251,222 of record NC_137871.1, on the reverse strand, counting down.
TAACCACTTGAACCCTATAGGCCTACTTATTTCACCGGAGTCCCCCAAGGCTCTACCTAAGGGTCTTCAACATGTTTCACGCCAAGTAACTGAGAGAGTAATGAAGCAAGGACCCCCACTACATATTGTATAACATTTATGTTTGTTTGTTTACACATTATCTTTGTTATGTTGGATTCATTGTTATGTATTGTCAGACTTTTAACTATGTGTAACCCGCCTCAAAGGTAATAAACTTGACCGTTGGCTCTGTACTTTGTCTGCCTTTCTCTGTTTACCAAACCTCTTCGCCGAAAATAGCCAATCTACAAGCCCACAACACGTCGCAGGCTGACGCGCTATGAGCTTACAATTGCTATTGTGCAGTGAAAACCTAGGCTTAGAGCATGTGTATTCTGTAGTAATTCTGAGGAACGCTTAAGGCTGGATATTCAACAGCTATATAGGGCCTGGGACGGCCCTACGAATACCAACAAATTCGCCTCAAAACTGTCACAGTCTCTGTCAGTGTCTGTGTTTGTGTGTGTGTGTGTGTCTTTGTGAGTGGGCGTGTGTTTTGGGCAGGCTTGGCTCCAGCTCCCAGCTTGGCACACCTGGTTCCAGTTCCCTAATATCTCCCTCACCTGCCTGGCATCAGCTAATCATCCTCCAGTCTATAAATGTTTGGTTTTCTCCCCGCGCTGACTCCAGATCATTTCACAACCTCAGTGCGTGGTAACGCTTCTAGTCAACCTCTCTAGTATTTTTCCATGTGAATCTTTAGTGTTAGTATTTTTGGAACCTTGATTTTTTGCTGCCAGTTTTTACAAATCGTGACAAAAACAAACAGTCACCCCGGAACTGCTCAGGCTGGTATTCCTAAACGTAACCTGTGTAAACTATGCTTAAACGGTTAAACCTAACCTTAATCCTAACCAGTAAAACGGTGCCAATAGCTAACCCTATTCTTAAACTTAACCCCAGTAAAACTATGCCTAACCCTAAACTTATTTCTAAACTAATTCTCAGTAAAACAGATACAAGAATACAAACGTCCCACAGAGTGGTCAGTGTTTTAAGGCGAGCATTCTGGATACCGGCCCTAGCTGTTGAATACCCATATATGCTAGGCCTAGGTTCAAGGCCCCAGAATAGGTTCAAGTGGGGTATGAGACCTATTACTCTGAGTTCAAGTATCTCAGGGTGTTGTTCACAATCACAACTGAGGGAAGGACAGAGCGTAACATCAGCTGAAGAATGGCAGCAGCAGGAGCCATATTGTGTTCGCTGTTCCGCACTGTCTAAAAGAGAGCTGAGCCAGAAGGCAAAGCTATACCGTAGTAGAATATATGACACAAGTTGACACAAGTTTGAAACACTAATCCCTACTCAGCTTGTTCCTTAGCGTTTCCAACAAACTATTCCTATATTTTGAAAAATAATAATTTTGGCCTTCATGATAAATTTTGATATAAACAAATTCAATCATACAGTATTTCATTTGCATACATATTATTGGAGTTCTAAAAGTGAGTTCCAGGGACTTGAGGGGGTTCCAAATGGACCCTTACAGGTGTGTAATTCTGAGACATCCATTTGTACCCTTATGTTGGTCCTTGAAATGAAAAGGTTTGAGAACCACTGGTATTGTAATAGCAGACATGAAGTCCTCATATACCAGCTCTGACATTGTGATAAACCAGTTCCAGAAACGGTTCCAAATGTGACGGAACCAATACCGGTTCCTCAATGTTGGATCTGGTTCCTCCGGTTCCGGATCCTATGTCTAAACACAACCAACCAGCAACTAGCAATGCTTTGGTAACACATGCCTCTGAAGTTTGATGCATCTTAGATCTGAGCAGAAATGCTTACATAAAATTCACATTAATATGTGTATGCATTTAATTACAGGGAGCTTTAACGCTTCAGTGTCAATTTGATGACTAGCTAGTGGTAGATTCAGTGGTAAAGAAAATAATTGTCACACAAACAAACATGTATTTGAACTAAGCACAGCAGAGCAGTGGCATGAGGAGCTTTGAAACCGTTCCCAGAAATACAAAACGTGGCTCGTCGAGACAGGGTGGGGAGTTGGGGGGCTGGGGGCAGGAAACGCACTGCACACACACACACACACACACGCACGCATGCACGCACGCACGCACGCACACGTGCGCGCACACACACACACACACACACACACACACACACACGCACACACACACGCACACACACACACACACACACACACACACACACACATGCACGCACTCACTCACGCACTCACCGTCCATCCGTCATGTCTTTTCATCCGTCATGTCTTTTCATCCGTCATGTCTTTTCATGATCACCAGTAATCCCAAAACGAGGGACAGCGAGTGCATTATTGTCATGGGTTTGGATGGTTGTAATTGCGTATCTGTGACCCTTGATTCAGCCTGGATGATCTAATGCTCTATACGTGTGTTGTCTCTATACATTTTGTTCCTACAGCAAATGTCCAAAAATAGACGGATTCCCAAACTTTTCAGGCCGTGACTGCCCAAAATAATCACATTTGGCACCCTGACAAGCACATGGAATTAGGTTTATTTTGACTCGGTTCCACGGATAAATACTGTTAAAATACAATGTGTGTATGTGTGTGTGTGTGTGTGTGTGTGTGTGTTTCCTGTGAGAGAGTATGAGGAGTGTTTGAGAGGGAGGGGTGTCGCTTAATCAGTCCCCCTGCCAAGGACACAGGACCAGCAGCACATCCGCTCACACGCACACGCACGCACGCACACACACACACACACACACACACACACACACACACACACACACACACACACACACACACACACACACACACACACGCACACGCACGCACACACGCAGGTGGACAGTCAGGACACTCACTGCATCAGTGAACAATAATGTTTAATTGCGCTAATGTGTTAATGGCTTAATGACAGGCCAGGAATAGCATGCTTCCCAAAATAAAACACAAAAATAACCCCACTTAAAGCACCTCTGTGTGTGTGTGAGTGTGTGTGTGTGTGTGTGTGTGTGTGTGTGTGTGTGTGTGTGTGTGTGTGTGTGTGTGTGTGTGTGTGTGTGTGTGTGTGTGTGTGTGTGTGTGTGTGACAATTCAGCACTTCATATGTTTGGCAGTGACTCCATAGTCCCTGTATAGCATGCAGTTTAACCTGTAACCTGTGGCTTAGGGTTGATGACAGAGTACAGCATCTTGCAATGGGTCTGGTCCACAAGATTCCTTACACCACCAAGATACCCATGTTATGTACCTGTCTAAATACTTTCTTAATGTCAACGAAGTCCACAACCAACACCAGAGGGAGTTCAACAAACCATGTGCAACCCAGATTCAGCACAAACAAGGGACTAAATTAATTTCGCTCCTATGCCACAGCAGGAGCATCAGCAGATGCCTGAAGAAGGTCTTTGACCGAAACGTTGCCAATAAAGTTCGTATTGCAAGTGCAGACGGTGTGCGGGTCTCTGTGCACTTTATGTGCATTTTTTTTAGCCCTGTCTAGCCCCCGCCTCAGAGCATACAGGTGTGCATAAGACTGTGTTGCCTACTGCCTACTGGCTCCTATGCCACCAAAATGTGGAACGCGCCCTACCAACAGTCATTATAAGACATGCGAAAATGTACTTACTTACTTACTGCCTGTTCATAATAATTGCCCTTCTCTTATTTAAATGTCAGTCTTGCTGAACCACAGTTGCTCTCCTCATCTAATACAATGTAGCTTGGCTGCTTTGTTTTCTCATTCTGATGAGTCTGAAAACGTTTTAGTTTAGCATGGCAATTTCCATGTATAAAAGGCATGAAATAGCAAACACAATCCATGCTAGCCAGAGGAAATTGTGGCGCCACTGCCAGAAAAATGCGTGAAAAACCAACTCAGAAGAAGGGCCGCCTGACTAACCAGGACGTGCAGCCACCCAACAGCTGTTGTTGTTGCTGTATGAGGAGCAGCATCGCCCGGCGGCAGCATCATCATTATAGCTTAGCTTGTTTTCATGTTTTATAAGGTCCTAAACCTCCTAGATTGTCTCATTTTGAGCAGAAAATATAAAAATAAGCGTGTGCAACAGTGTGCACGTCGGATCCAAACATTTATTTTATATTATTTTTAATTAGTGGATTAAATGACATTAATCAAAGACGAGTTTCCTCGTAGTCTTTTTTGTATTCATGCATTATGTTCAGATATTTAAAACAAAACAAATAAAGTATCAGAAAGAAATGGGTGGCCGCCCTGCAGTGACTCCGAGGACCGCCAAGGGGTCATGGACCCCCAGTTGAATACCCCCCAGTTGAGTACTGTAACAGTTTCCTTTGAAGAACACAGCGTGTGGCCAATTTAATTTTAACAGCCAACCTAAAAGTAAAAGTACTTCACAGCCTTCCTAGAGAAGTAAAAGTAAAATAGTTGTCTTGGAAATGTACTTAAGTGAAAGTAAAAAGTATCAAAATCTGTCAAGTGCACTCAAGTAAATGTTACTCTCCACCACTGCCTATTGTGCCTATATGCCTAGATAACGGTCATTGATTTTAACAGCATCATCCCACTGCAACTATAGAGAAGCTCGCTCTGTTTGGCCAAGACACCTCCTATCGTACGATAAGTACATTTGGGATTTGCTGTCCGAAAGACCACAGACACTCCGTTGGCAGCAGGACCTTAGACCTCACATGGTGTACCATCACAGCGAGCACGGCCCCTCAGGGCTGCGTGCTCAGCCCCCATGCTTTCACTCTGCTCATGCATGACTGCTCTGCCAAATCTAGTTACATTTGTGGAGATTTGTGTATTATAATCCTCAGCACAGGTCTTCTTTCTATCGGTCGGGGGGGGGGGGGGGGGGGGCTGTTGAAAGTGTCCCAACCGTGTCCTGGCAGGAAATGGAAACCAACCACCACAACCACAATGTGCAACAACTTCCTCCCACAGACCACAAGACTGTAAACACCTAGTAACTCCCTGCATAGTACTTGGCATCCAAGTACTATGATAATGGTATGGTATGATAATAAAGTACTATGATAATGGTATGGTATGATAATAAAGTACTATGATAATGGTATGGTATGATAATAAAGTACTATTATAATGGAAACATCACCACCGTGCTCTGACAATAAAGGGGGGGACAATAAAGGGTGTGTGTGTGCGTGTGTGCGTGCGTGCGTGATCCTCGAAAACATACAGTAGCCTATACAATCAGTGGTGATCAGTATGGTACATTTACTTGTGAATAGGCTACTGTAATTTAATTTTTGAACATTTCTGTAAAATCTTAATTTTTTTTGGTCTATAATATTTGTAATAGGCCTACAACAATGCATTGGCATTACAATTGAAGTATTTTGAGTACTTAACCCAATATATTTGACAGAGCAACTTTCACTTGTGGGTTAGTTGAGTAATATTGTGACCAGGAGTATCTATACTTTTGACTCAAGTACTTGACCACGTTCCAACGTGAGGATGTGATTGCACATCCAGTATGTGTGCATGCATGTGTTTGCGTGTGAGTGCATGTGTGCATGTGTGCGTGTGCATGTGTGCGTGCATGCGTGCGTGCATGTGTGTATCGTAATGGTAAATAGATTATGAGGGCCTCCAGTTATACAAATCAACCCTCATCTCTCACATGGATTACATTAAGAAGACGGATGGACCGATATATGGACAAACTGATATATGGACGGACTGGTACACTTCTGCGATACCTTTCGGAAAAGCAGGTGTGCATTAATGGCGATAAAGAACACCCTCTCGTGTAATATTGCTTAAGTAACAACTGCACACAACCCAGAAGGTAGGACTGCTCAGAGTCACTCACACTACGAGTGAGAGAGAGAGAGAGAGAGAGAGAGAGAGAGAGAGAGAGAGAGAGAGAGAGAGAGAGAGAGAGAGAGAGAGAGAGAGAGAGAGAGAGAGAGAGAGAATGGACAACAAAATGGATTTTCAACACTGAAAAAGGCCCCAGGGCTGAAACGCTGTCTGAACTCAGTCTGGATCTGGAACGAAGAGATGAAGAAGTTCAAACATTTCACTTTATTATACTGTCAGTAACAACTCAGCCAAAGACAGAAAGATCTTTCAGTATAGGAGAGTTGATTTAGTCTCATATACCATCAATCTCACAGACATTTATGGTACCTGCATACTTTACAACCCCTGTATAATTAACAGATCTATAGACACCATGCCGTCGGGTCAATGCCTATAAAAGCACCAAGACAAGGAGCTCTTTTATTCTGTCTACATATTGTTCTGTACAATATGCACACTTGTTACATGCATGAGTTACAAGTTACAACAACACACACATATTACGCATGGGGAGTCGAGTCATTTGTGAGCTACACCATATTTTAAGGCAGTGTTTTTTTAAACATTTTCAAGGTCCAGGGCCCTCAAATTGCTAGGTATTTGGCAGAGGACCCCATCTGAAAATATATTGGGCCAGGGATTTGTCAAGATCCATCAACATTTTGTCAACATTTTTCAGAGAATATTTGAAAAACTCAAATAGGCCTGACGTGTTTAAACTGTCCCTCATTTGGCTGGGGACCCCCTGGAACACCTTCAAGGACCCCTGGAGAGTCCCAAAACAATATGCAGCACCAATTCTAGGTTACAGCAGCCACGTGATGGTTTGGATTATATCATGTAAACTCAATAAAGTGATTTTATTGAGCTGATTTAATTAGTTGGGGCTTAACGTATTATTCACACACTGCCGGGCCCGATATTTGAACCTGGGACGCATAGCTTCTTTCCCTAGCCTCATACACTGTACCAGTACCTGCTGTTTTTTGTTCATGTAATGTATCTTTAGCCTGATTATCAGACTAAGAGATGCAGTCCACTAAGAGAGTGGGCGGGGTCTTTGGGCTGGATCCAGGCTAGTGTGTCTTAGTCGTTTGCCTTTCCTTGACTTGTTTTCTTGTTGGATTTTTCTCTTTGCTCTCCCTGCCCTACCCCCTCTTCTGTTATTTTCTTTCTGAAAACAGAAACAATGGAGAACAACTTTCACCCACTTTTTTACACCTGTAAACCTGTGTTGTGACAATAACAATGCCATATCCAACATTGATGAACATGGCTAGGACAATTCGTAAACAAATACTGAAGTGTACCTGTATTTATGTCTCTCTGTCTTTCTTCCTTATGATTGCTGCTATCACAAAACCCAGACAATGGATACTGTATGCACACACTGAAAAAAAAAAGAAATTTGATATGTGGACTGCTGTTTTTAATGTAAACTGTAAAAAAAGAAGAAGAAGAAACATGATGTGAATGCATTGTACAGAATAAGTGTATGGATTGGATCCTTTTCTGTTGTTCAACAAAAGCTGACAGCGCATCTTCTACTACTCCACTGGTTCTCAACATGGGGTCCAGGGACCACCCGGGGTCCAAATAGAACCGTACGTATCTGGAGTCTACTCTTGGATCAAGACTATTATAGATGTATTTTATTGAGTCTGACATTTGCTTACGTATGATAGTTTGGTCTCTATATATCGTATATCTTATAGTCAAACTTCGTGTCAGATGGGTCTATGACCTTTGACACGATCTAAATGTCTCAATAGACCTTATGCCATCTTGCCTGGCAGGGTGGCAACTATAGACGCAATTTGCATGCCATTGACAGGCCATACATCCAGACAGAAAAGTCCTGATTGATTGATTGATTGTATTAAACAACGTCACTCACCAACATTACAGCTGTACGAAAGCTTGAATTATCCTCTTTTTATCTGCAAAGTATTTGTTTCATAAAAATCCACGGTAGACATGTTACCGTTAGACATATGAGCTGCTTTCTGTCAAGGAAATCCTAGGAGGTGATTATTTTTCTGTGTCAGAGTTTGGAAGCGTTCGCTTTCAGCAAAGCAACGTCCTGCATGCCTCCTGCATTATGTGCAAATTCAAAACAGGTGGTACGCAGTGTGTTGAGTGATATCCAACGAGCACTTCCAAACGCCAACACAAATATTCACCTGCAAGGAATTTCTTGACAGAAAGTAGCTCATGTCTACAGTGGATTTTTATGAAACAAACACTTTGCAGATAGAAAGAGGATAATTCAAGCTTTTCGTACAGCTGCAATGTTGTTGTTCCAAATCCAAACGTTTCTGTTTGGATGTATGGGCTGTCAATGATAAATTGTGGCTAGTTGCCACCCTGCTATAACTTAATGGCAAGGTGGTCTCGGTCTGCATAAGGTCTATAGAAGAGCATGGGGTAGACAAAATACAACCACCCCATCATGATTGCATGTAAGTTATATTGTATTAACTTGGACAAAATCACATTTTATTCATTAAAAAGGTTACAGTGAGACTTGAAATTAATATTATTTTAAAAGATTTTCTAAAAATGTCTCTCTCTCTCTCTCTCAAAAACAAAACACTAAAATAATTAGAAAACAAATGTATATCCTAATGAAGTATAGTGAACATAGCAGATCTGCAAACTTGCAATGCGGCCAGAAGCATGCAGCAACCCGTTAACTTGAGCTTGTAGAACTGCTATTTTCATAGGGTTGCGGGCCAAGTTAACATCACATTTCTCTTTTGGGTCTCGAGCTAAATGTTTGCAGGAGGGAGATGTTGTTATCTGTGCTCTGATTGGCTGTGTGATGAGCACCAGGGCTCATGGCTTTATAAGCAGCAGACAGTGTGTGCGTGGGCGTCACAATGCACAGGACTCTCTGCATGCCTGCCGGGGAACAAGCGGACATAACACTGGACACGGGAACGCACATACTGTAGGAAACTTTTCGGATCACCCACCGCGCAATTAACGCGGCCAATTAACGGACATTGCCGGACTAAAAAAACTGGTTGTTGCTGTTCCTGAAGGCATTGAAGTGACATTTGGTGCTGAAGGTGAGTCGGAACTGCGTCGGAACCGCAGTGCGTGCTGCTGTCTGTTATTAGGGGCTTTGCGCGCAGACGGTAAATTGGTTGCATTTGAACTTGATTTAATTCAATTTGAGTTCCTCCAGCCAGCGACCCTGGATGACGCACAGTCAAACTGCAATCACATGACTTGTGCCCTGCTTTTAAAACATATAGCCTACGCATAGTTTTTAATTTTTTATTTAATTATATATTTTTTGTTATAGTTAGTAGCCTATAGGCTAGAGCCTATAGTTTTGCCCAGTTGTTGAGGATATGTGCAGGGTATCGCCATGCTGGCTTGACTGGACATTTTTGTCAAAATGATGGACAAATTGAGAATAATTTTATCATACACACAAAGTATAGCCTATAGCGCAGTGGTTATAAAAGTGGGTCTTTGGGGTTCTTTGAAGGTGCGGTCCAATTCCAAATGAACCATTAAAGTTGTGTAACTCTGAGTTGCACCAAATGGGGGTCCTTGAAAAAAAACATTTCAAGAACCACTGTGCTGGACCCCTGTATCTAGCTAATTAGTTTCATAGACAGGCTATTCTAAAGAAAACCTGACATTCAGTAATTGAGTCTTGAGTCAAAATGAGATCATTATGATGATGTAAGAACAACATCTTAAGGACATATTGATATACGTGACTAAAGTGGTTATATCGGCAAAGTAGCTATATCCTAGCCTATTGGCCTACTTCATGCATACAGCCTTACAGGTGCGGTGCCTGGCACATATTTATTTATGAAACAATTTGACCTGTTAACATTAAGTGCACAGTTGTAGGTAGGCTATTTTCTTGCATGCATGGAGCCTCGAGTCGTCATGGAGCCAAATATTTTCTTATTGTCTATACGATTATAATATTTTTGTACACACTTGGTGCTGGATGAGAAACAATCATAAATGATTATGTTGTCTCACCTATAACCTAACACAAGCAGGCCTTCCTTGTGCAGGGTTATTGTTTGAGAAATGTCTGAAAATGGGTTAGGTCCTATTGTTTGAAAAATGTATGAAAATGTATTGTTTTTATTATTATTTAAGACATTTTATTGTGATAGAATAAACTTTATTTGTATAGCATCTAAAACAAGTCAGCAATGGAAATTAACAAAAGCAAAAGAGCAATACAAAAATAATGAAAAAAAAAAAAAAAGAGAAAGCAGAAACTAGATGTTTATTCAAAGTAATTAAAAGCCTTTCTATAATAATGAGTTTTTAAAAGTGGACACTGAAGTGGTCTATACCAGCTTTGTTGGGGCGGGGGGGGGGGGGGGTCAAGTAAAACTTTGTCTGCTGATCTAAGATTATGGCTAGAACTATTCAGATATGAGGGGATAAGAGGTCAGTTAACTTTCAGAGTTAACTGTCCAGAAAAAAGTGAATTACAGTATAGTCCAAGTGATTTGTGAGAAAGGCGTAAATAAGGGGTTGTGCATCGTTGAAAGAAAGAAAAAAAGAGAAAAGTTATTTTTGAATAGCCAAAGTATAGTTAAATGGATTGTGATGTAACTAATTATGCTGGGGACCCCCCCAAGGACCCCTGGGGGTCTCTGGGCCCACTTTGAGAACCAATGGAAATGGAATATAGAGAGAGCCTATATAATCTGTGTGGGTACAGTACACACATGCACACACACACACACACACACACACACACAGTGTACACACACACGCACATGCACGCACACGCACGCACGCACATGCACACACACACACACACACACACACACACACACACACACACACACACACACACACACACACACACGCAGGTCTACTCAAAGGGCAGCTACGGACGGCTGCAATTCAAAACTGGCCCCCATAAAATCCTAATCCCCCCCCACCAGCCACCCCTTTTCCCCCTCACTGTTTCTTTTCCATTTTTACCTCCTTTATGATGCATTCCTGTTCTTTGGCTATATAGAAGTGTCTATTTGTACGTCTCTAAATGTTTTGATGAATTGAACAAGGTGGACCCTCTCGTAAACAAGTATAATGCTTTATTGGGTCATCCACTCACAGTTAACAGTCTTTGTATTGAGTTTGTGCTTGAAATGTATTGTAATTCTGCAAACTGTTAATAAATATTTCAATCAATCAATCAATCAATCAATGCACCCATATTAACCACTTAAACCATAGGCCTACTGACTATAGGCTATACACTACGAGTAGCATATTATTTAGTTGACAGTCCCCCATAGGGGGTCTACACTTGGCCCCTCCTTTTGTCCCTCTATACGCTAAAATATCTTCACCGAAATTACTGTAGCAATTAGCAAAAGTGAGCTTGTAGATTGCTAGGGTGTTTTTAAACCAAATGTATCAAACACAAAGAATCCTCCATGACTACACATATGTCCTGCAGTGTCTACTGCATCTCTTCATGCCACAGACAGCTTAACCCATTAAAATCGCGTAATCTGTCATTAGTCATTTTAGATTTTAGCGTTGGTTAATTAAAAATAGCAGATACTGTATACAATACAAGCTTGTATACATCTGCTATTTTTTACTTTGTCAGCTCGTATATCATCAGCCGAAGAGATTTAGTGCTAAAGCATACAAAGGACAGTTGCAACTCAAGTTAAAAAAAACCCTGAGCTGGTCATCAGAGCAAAGTTGTGTCTTTCATAAACATGGGAGGGAATTCGTCCAAAATCATCAAGATTGACCTTCCCGTTTTATAGGCATTTTAAGTGAGGGATTTAATATGTAAAAAATCACAACAATTATGCACTCTTAAGGTGAAGTTAGATTTTTGCGATGGTGTTAGGTATGGGCATAAGGTCCCGATGGTGTTAGGTATAGGTATGGGTCATGGACGCCATCTTGAAAATTATGACTTTCCTGAAGTTATTTTTCTTACATTTTTACTATGTTATTTAGCCTACCCAATAGTAAAATAATCCATTGAAAAAGCTCTTATATCAATTTTTTGGGGTTTCCACCATGCACTGACTTATCTAATATTGGATTCTTTGCAAACGGACCACTAAGGGGCGAGACCAACTTGTTTGCGATGGTTTTTGAAACCTTATGCCCATACCTAACACCTTGCCAAAAATCTAAAACTTGTGGACGCCATCTTGAAAATTATGTCTCTTCTATCAATTATATGGCGTTTCAACCATGTACTGACCTATCGCATTCATTTCAAACGGACCACTAGGGGATGAGCCCACTCGTTAACGATGGTTTTTGAAAACCTTATGCCCAAACCGATAACACCATATACTACAAATCTAAAACTTGTCACCAAGTGCACGACTTACATGAATTCCCTCCAAGCTATTTCACAAACATCACTGTCTGGTACAGTAGGTCAACTATATACACTGGTCTGTTGTCTTACATCTAACACGCTAATCCTGTTCCTTAACCAGTAAAACGGTTTAGAAAACTCTTTTAAGGACTGTGAAATTAGATTTTATTTTTGTCTTGATTTTCTAATTTAGTGTAAATGGTAAAGCCGATTTTCTAATTTAGTGTAAATGGTAAAGCTGTTCTTTCCTGTCTTAAGGTCCTTGCAGACTGGTGTGATTTTCTTTTGCAGTTTTTCCGACAAACGAGATCAGCAAGAACCTTTACTGTGGGTTCTTTTGTTTTCAGGTTTCTTTTAAAACTTTTATTTGCATGCTGAATGTCACAAGATTAGAGTCTTATTGGTTCAAGAAACTGAAGCCATTCCATATTTTATGTACAGTATAGGACCAGAGACCCAACCTGAGGTGTGCAGTACCTTACACTCTATAGGTCAATGGTTCTCTCTATTTCATGTCAAGGACCTCAAATTAATGTATCCATTCTGGCCGTGGACCTGGAAATATGTCCTGCCCACTAAGCTTTTGTTTAGAAAATGTCAGATCTAGGCTACAATCTCACTCGCATCATTGTTGTGAGATTGTAGATTGGTTATTGTAAAAAGCTGAAGTATAGCTTAAAGTGGTTACCGTGAACTCATTTAGCTGCTGGGGAACCCCTGAAACCATTCAAGGGCACCTGGGGGTTCCAGAACAACCATTTTGACAACCACTGGGCTAGAGTAGGCCTACCTAATATATATATATATAGTATGTATATATATATTATATATAAGTAAATATATAATATAAAGAGCTGTTCACATATAAATATAACTATATTGTTCACCATTGTATTTCTTTTATAGTTGGTGTGAAGTTCTGTGAACTCTGCTATATTTTACTATATACTGTAACTACAGTAACTTGGAGCCACTTGGGGGCTAGAGCTGGCTCTCAAAGTGGGGTCCGGGGACCCCTGTCCTTGGGTGGGTTCTAGGGGGTCCCCAGCAACAAAAGAAAATCAATCATTTTAACCCCTTTATCCATATTTTACACCTTGGTTATTAAAAAATAGCAGATGTACAAGCTCGCAGCATAGCACGAAGTGAGTTTGTGGCCTACATCTGCTTTTAAAAATATTTACAAAATATCGGAAATGTTTTGTTCCAATTTTTTTGTTTAACATATACATCTTCTTCCTTGGCACTAAACATTTTCAGATGGGGGGGATCCGCGGCCAAATATATCTCACTTTGGGGCCCCTTGACATGAAACCGTTTGAGAAGCACTATAGACTCTAGAGTACCTTGGGTGCTAAGGGACGCCAGAGTCTCACTATACTGTAGTGTAGATAGATCGGTCTTTCAGGAATCAGAAGGGCTCCTCTGAATCACTTTGCTGGGGTCAAATGCAGAAAAATGTTCCCCTTTGGCCCTATATTTAAGTTGTCAAATAAAAACACGTCATTGTGTTAATGACTTTGAAATTCCAATGACTAAGTCAGAATAGGTCAGCCTAGTTTTTTTAAAGGTGGTAAAAAAGAAGAGGTTGAGTCCTAACGTTTTCCAATGTTTTCAGTGAATTCTCGGTCAATAACGGTATTTAAGTATTACATTTTAGGTTGTCAGTTGACTGGATTTGTGACAGTTAAAGCTTATGTTCAGCCTCTACAGCAGTACATCTATCCTCTTGCGCAGCATCCATATAGACAACAATTGCAGATCTACTAGATGGGCTATTTTTGGCAAAGAGATTTGATGTAGGCGGAAAAAGGTCCAGTTTCTAGAGGGTTTTGTGGTTAATTGACTCAGTGAGAGACTGAGAGTAGTCAATACGGGTACTCTCTCTGTCCCTCTCCCCTAGCCCTCTCTCTCTCTCTCTCTCTCTCTCTCTCTCTCTCTCTCTGTCTGTCTCTCTGTCTCTTTCTCTCTCACTCATTACTTCTTCAGTTTCTATACATGTATTAGCAATTTCTTTACATAACAGGTTGATAACTTTGTTGCTGTATTAGTTGGGATTTTACTACTTGAACCTTCAGTAGTGAAGCAGACCTGAGTTGGCTCTGTACAATCTGCTCTTGTTTCCTGTGTGTGTGTGTGTGTGTGTGTGTGTGTGTGTGTGTGTGTGTGTGTGTGTGTGTGTGTGTGTGTGTGTGTGAACTCCCTTTCTGTTGAAAAGCCCTCTGGGGCAACTTCTCCCTTCTGCGTGACCACCCACATGACAGATACAGGAAGTCAGCCAGTTTGCCCAAAGCTTCATGCTTAATTTAGGAAGCAATGGCATCCCACGCTTCGCCAGTAGGTACAAAATGGTACACAAAGGTCTCATAAGTAGGTGCCATCTGACATCAGATCTCCTGAACGTCCTATGATTGCTAGATATCGCGAGAGTGCATTGCTCATATAGAGACAGGTCGGCAACAACGTCGATTTTCTCCTGTTTTGTCGTTCTGAATTTGTTTTAGTGAGGCTTTAGTAGCTTGTGAAGAATAGGTTCAATATTTAGTTCAGTGACCATACATGGGGCTAAAGAATGCGTCAGAAGCTGTGTTCATGTTCACTTCTCTCATTGGAATTAATAGACTCACAACCGTCTCACTCGAGTTATCACTCACATGGGCCGTAATTGTAAAGAGGAGATTGGAGTATCTTGCTTTTCTATTGTTTGTTTTGGTTTTGGCAGTCTTTGGCCTGACTCACACCTTCGCAACAGATTGATGTATAGCTGATGCATGATACTTATTGACTGATGCAAGCTCACAATGCATTTCCAATGGGAGTCACATGGTTTGACACAACATTTGTGTTGTATGAGGGGGTGGGAAGCAGTCGGACCACAGCCGAAAGCTGTACAACACAAATGTATTGTCAAACTATGTGACTTCCATTGGAAATGCATTGGGGCAAGATGTAAACAAACCCTTTCTTTACATCTAGCATGCATCAATGTTAGATGCGAAGGTGTGAGTCAGGCCTTTGCTGTCACTCGTGGACACTGTGCCTCTGTCACTCCCATTTCCCCAGTGCCCACTGCCCTGATGTTCTGTTAATTCACCTGTGAACTCCCTTTCCTTACATCACATAAAGTAAATGGGTTAGTACCAGGGCTGGACTGGGACAAAAATTCGGCCCGGTCATTTTCGCGTGAATTTGGCCCAGACCGGCCCACCACAACCAGCACACAGATAGCAGAAACTCTACCGCCCGCTCCGTCGATGCACACACAAACAAACAAGCCCCTATAACACCACTTTACAGAACAACATAAATGATACAAACCAACAGACAACTACACAACCCTTTGTAGAGGGTTTATTTGTCACTCACTGATACAGGTACAGTGACATTATCATGATGGCACTGGCACCTTTCCTGGTGGCCTGCCGCCTATTGGCCTGCCTGCCTGTTTTTTTTCTTCTTTTTCTTTAATCATGGCGGCCCCCTACAGTCGCGGCCCACCGGGAATATGCCCAGTAAGTCCTGTGGCCAGTCCAGGCCTGGTTAGTACTTAAAATTGTGCTATACTTTCCACTAGTGTAGAACGGTGTTCTCATCCCTGCTTTCTTTAGAGAACTACTTCAACACCAGCTTAAAGTTCTTCTCCCGTATTAAACGTATCAATCTTCCCGTGTGTCAAACTTATATCTTATAATGTGAAGTGTTCCAATTTTGTTTGCCTCAACAATGACTAATCAAGAATTGCAAGTGCATTCACAAACATCTTTATTGGCAACACAACCTTGGATATATTTGGATTCTAAATTGATATCCAATTGGTCCTGCATGAGCCATTTTATGCACTACTTTGTATCAGACAGACAGTCGCAGACAGAAAGTAAATATATGATGCATATCGGAACGTTGGGTGTGTTATGCAGAACATTTTGTCTTCCCTCTGAGGTAATGTTTGATTCTCGGTCCAAGTACGTATTATCTGCTCACTCAGATAGTTATTTACTTTTAAACTTTTAACAGTTTTTGGGGAATTATGGTATAGAATTACACCATGTTGTTCACCTTTGGCCTACAGTATGTCCTGACAATCTGAATAGAAGTTTTCAATGTTATTCAGCCCAAGGACCCCTTAGTTGAGATTAAGATGAAGCAGCTATGGGACCCCCACTACATACTGTGTATAACGTTGAGTTGCAGATAAAACATTTTCATAGATTTCATAGATAGCTTCATATAATATATCAACAATATTATTGTTTGACAGCACGATGTGTGTTGGATTCTGTTGCTATCATTTGGACGGGGCTTTAATACGCAGAATGGTGTCAGACTCACATCCCGGGCATTTAAAAGGAACCAGGCGATTATTTGAGGCAGGGCTACTATTAGCAAATATATGGTAAGCACTTAAACCTTCAAAAATTAGTACTTGGTCTGCTCTTATTTTCATCCTACACCAAACCTTTGCCAAAAATAGCCGAGTCCACAACTCTCTGTAGATCTGCTATTTTCGGCTAATTTTCCACAGAATATGGATGCTAGGGTTTAAGTAGTTCATGTAATAAAATAAAAAACAAGTTCCTATCACAGAGTATTGAGCCTGTACATCACCAATTTTCGAATATCCTAAGTATAAAATAGGGCTTAACTGTTTGTCTTCAAAAATAAGAATGGAGTAGAAGTGGAGTAGAAGTATAGAGCGCCGAAGTTCTGACGTCACTCACTCATCCCCTGGTTCTGCCTGGTTCACGGAAGTAATTTCTTTATGGAGAATAACATGGGGTCATCTTGAAATCATTTCATATAAGCATTGTGATCCAAAAATAAACAAACCGTCTCTGCGTTATTGTCAGGGTAGTGTCTCTGTATCGTTTGCGAAAGTCAGTCACTCATGATACAGTCTGCTTTCTAGCGAAAATGTAACTAATTCAGTAGCAGTAACAATAGCATTTTCTCTCAGTCACTTGATTCTTCATATCCATATGAGTGAAACGGCCGGGATGACATGTTTATTTTTCAAACACAGTTTTTATATGAGGCGATCTAAAATCCCCCTATGGGGATTACAATGCAAATAAAAAGTACATGAACCTATGGATTTGCGCCCTCTACCAATATTGACGTCAGACTTCGGTGCTCTATATAAAGTGTCAAAACAAAATGAAATACCGGTACTCACATAACATAATGTTTGACCATCTTGTGGACTTCATGGAGGTCTTTAAATACGTGACCTGAATACCGATAGGTTGAACTCTTCTAATAAACGAATCGCAATGATTTACATTCGGACACTGACGTTACGTGATGTCTAGACGATTGTCACACATTTCAGCAGGTCACCAATTTCACCGTAACACCGCCATGCTGGAGTGACCGAGTGTGAGTGAGCGAGTGGACGTGAATTTGGGTATTGGAATTTGGTTCACGGGTCCTGAGATGTTACGTGGAACTCAGCACACAACACGATGAATCGCGGGGTCACAGGGTCGCCTGTCATCACTTCGCGTCCAGATGTTGTTGACCTTGATGTCCCACTTGCAGAAACCTGCGTCATATTTGTTTCACACGTGCAGATGGGCTTCCTGTTTGTGTTTAATATCAGCAGCAGAGATAATAACTGGTGTCTCTTCTACTTTCTCTGCAGGCCCTGTGAAAGCAGTCAGGACACAAACCCAAGCCCCTGGGTCTGGAATTAGGCCCAGTGTGTGTGTGTTTGTGTGCTGTGTGTGTGTGTGTTTGTTCGTGTGAATGTGTGTGCATGTATATGTCTGTGTGCATGTGCTGGGTATTTCCCCCTGTGCCTTTGAGTTTACGGTTGCGTGGCCTTGAGTCATCGTAAGAGAGAGAGAGAGTGTGTGTGTGTGCGTGTCTGTGTGCGTGTGTGTGTGCGCGCGCTCTGTGAGAGGATGAGGGCTGTTATTGGCCTGCTGTTCCTCCTGACGGTGACACTGGCCGGAGCTCTTCGGTTCAGCCGGGACTCTCCAGACGACCCGGGAGCGAAGGGGACCTCCTCCTCCTCGGTTAACGCCTCCTCAGCGTCTCCCCTCCCGGTGCCGGCCGACGCGGGCCGGCCGCGCGGTGCCTTCCCCCCCATGTGCATAAAGCGCACAGAGATCCAGCTGGCCTTCAAGTACGTGAACACGGTGGTGTCGTGCATGATCTTCGTGGTGGGGATCATCGGGAACTCCACGCTGCTGAGGATCATCTACAAGAACAAGTGCATGAGGAACGGGCCCAACGTGCTCATAGGCAGCCTGGCGCTGGGGGACCTGCTCTACATTCTGATCGCCATCCCTATCAATGTGTACAAGGTAAAGAAATACTGTAAAACTCTGCTAAATATTCCAATCTGCTATTTTCACCACTTTGGGTCCCGGGCAAACGTCTAATTTCTCTTTTGGGTCTTGAGCTAAAAGGTTTGGGAATCGCTGCTGTAAAACACACTCACTCACACACGCACATAGCCTATGCACGCACGAACGCACGCACGCACTAATAACATGCCGACATCTGGGGTTTTTTAGATGCTAAATGAGGCAAACTATTGCTTTTGATTCCTTTTTTTGGTGGGTTTCTGGTAAGTATTAAAACATACACCCACGAAGACACTTAACCACTTTAAACCTACTGGTGTTCTTATTTTGTATCATGTGTACAAGATTTTCCACATCTTTTTAAATTTATTTAGCAAAATAGAACATTTACAGTACAAACTCACAACATGAGATGAGATCAAATGCTGTCGGCAGGTTTTCCCATGTGACACGGTTTTACGACAAAGTATAAAATAGGGCTGAAGACTTAAGCCCCATAATGTACCACTTAAGCCATAAGTGGTAATTAGTGTAAAAAGTAATTGGTGGCATGTAAAAGTGAAAAAAGTGGAATGTAATTCATTTATAATTTCACTGCTGCCAGTACATTCCATTTATTCTAGCCAATGTATCTTTCTTTGGTTTTAGTGTTGACAGCGTCTTTCCCATTAGCATGGGTTTGTGTTCATGAATCATGCAGTATGGTTTTTCTATGCTTTTATTCATGAGAGGTTTACCTTTTCAGTCCAGGTGCACACAGGCAAACATACAGATTTATAAGCCTAATTTGTCGTCCGTCGCGTGGCAAAAGCGGCCGAGAATAGCAGACCCTACAAGCTCACAACGTGTTGTGTCTGCGACGCGTTGTGACCTTAGGTAAGCTATTCTTGGCGCGCAACACAGGCGAGTGGCAAAATATGTATCAGGAGAATCTCCCTCTTTATACCCTGCAACCGTTGATGAGATGAGTAAACCATTTTAGCATGCTGGTTTCTAAAAGCAGTCACAGACAATTCACATTTGAATTAAGCTTATAACTACTTTTTTACCAGACTGTTCTGCCAAATTTTGTTAAATAAATAAATAAATTGAATGTCTTACCACCAATATCTGGTTCAGACTAAAGTGAAATATATACTTTTTGTATTTTTGCAAATCCAAAATTGGAGATAGTAACATTTTGGTATGCCAGGTATGCAAAGTGCTAGGAATGAAGCGTTGCGTTAGTTCATGCAGATCACGGGAGTTATACAGGCTGTAATCAGCTTGTTCAATCAGCCACACTTTTCTACACACCAATCACAGCGTTTATCATTACCAAATCAGCCACGCTTTGTTTCACTCCAATGACAGCTCATTCCTACAACAAGGTGTTTCACTGTGTGGCTTCCACTTCCCACCCAGTCACAACAAGAGGCAGTACATTTGATAGAACATGGCTCCCACCTACACTGGATCTCTGCAGTTTAGTTGCTGCCACACTGCTCCTGCTGCTATTGGCAAAGCTTGCCTTCACCACCCCAGCCTCCACCTTTAAGTTCAAATTATTGCAGTTGAACTGAATGTTAAACTGCAATTCCAAGTTTGCATGACTCAAGTTAAACTGATTAAATGTCGTTCTATGTGCCTGCTCTAAGGGGGTTTGTAGCATACCCTTCCCTTATTTTTCTTAGTACTGCAATGCTTAGCTAAAATTAGCTCAAACTGGGGAACATTTTTTAATAGTGATGCAACATGAGTTGTGAGCTATTGTTGAGCGGTTAACTAACACTGCTATAACAACAAACTACAGTACCAAAACCTTGTAGTGCAATATGATGTATTGTTAATGACTTTGTCCTTAAGTTGAACTGACTTGTTGTGTGATGAATGAAGACCATACTGTTGTGTTTGGGCCATAGTGCAGTGTTTCTCAAAGTGTGGTCAGTAGCCATATAAAATTATTTTATTTTATTTTTTAATAGAGACTTAATAGTTCCATTATGAAACAGATTATAAGGTTATGAGTTTTCTCCCTTATTCTTACGGATGCATCTTTCCTCCTATTTCCTGATGCAGCTCTAACGTCTAATCTAGTCATACCGATGTGTTACCACTTTTACTCCTTATGTTTAACCATTCAATGCGATTATGTACATATCTTGTACATTTTATAATGTTCGTTTAAACATGCATGATTTTTTCTTCCTGCACTCCCTCTCCCTGCCCCCTAATCTTTCTTCTTCTCCCTGTATAACAAAATGATGGAGCTTGCGCAAACACAACTTTCACCCACTTCTTTACAAAGTTGAGGACTGATGCATCTTTCCTCTTATTTCCCTCATGCAGCTCTTAGCAGAGGACTGGCCCTTTGGTGTTTACATCTGCAAGCTCTTCCCGTTCATCCAGAAAGCTTCGGTGGGAATTACTGTCCTCAGCCTGTGTGCTCTGAGCATCGACCGGTCAGTAGACTCCCATTTATCCACACATGAATGCACACACGCACACAAACAATTTACGTATCGCCACTATGGGCTAGATATGAACCCATTAAGACCTGGAAAGCCTGTACGTTGATATACCTTTAAAACCGGTTATTATACGGTATGTATAGCAACATAGGTAATAGAGCATGCACATACACTCTAGCCCAGGTGCTGGACAAATGGCAGTACAAGAGAAAGAAATAGAGTCCGCAACACTGGTAAGGAATAACTCAGCTCCACCACACACACTGACGAGCCGAAATCATTTTGGCACTACAGCGCCGAAACAGCGGTAAAATAGGAGTATGAATCGGTCACACACAGTGCACACAGAACGTCGACACTACTAGTGTCTGTGTTGTGGGTGCCCGTGTCGCTCGCGATCTGGTCACCCTGAATCACACCGCAGTCAGGCAAGAAATACTTCTCCCTAAAGTTTCCATAAACTTCACTTGAAAGTTACTTTTGAGAAATGTATATAATTATGAATTTACGGTATGACAACAGCGAACGTTATTATGAAACATGACAAAGACCATGTTAATGTGGAGGACGAGGACCTGATTGATTGAAGTATTTATTATATTAACAGAATGGAGAATTACAGTACATTTCAAGCACAACTCAATAAAAAACTGTTAATTGTGGACACCATAAAGCACCATAAAGCATTACACTTGTTTACAATAGGGTCTGTTGTGTTGCTGCTTGGCCTCACCCCCCGAACCCACCTCACCCCTGCCCACTTTGACAGGCTGGAATGGCTTAGGGTCGACGACAGTACAGCATCTTGCAATGGGTCTGGTCCACAAGATTCGATACACCACCAAGATACCCATGTACCTGTCTAGATACTTCCTTAATGTTAATGAAGTCCACACCCACAACACCAGAGGGAGTGCAACGAACCATGTACAACCTGCTCCTATGCCACCAAAATGTGGAACGCCTTGCAGTCATTAAGACATGCGAATCCCTTGACTCCTTCAAAACCGCTCTCAAAGGGCACCTACGGACGGCTGCAATTCGAAACTGGCCCCCGTAAAATCTGAATCATTAGCACTGCTATGGCCGAGGGTCGTTGGACTGGTGGGGATGGCCAACAACAATGATGCAACAATGGACCGCAGGCAGCCCAGTAGCTGTCGGGGGAGGGTCGGGGTTACTTTTGTTGAAATCAAACAGCACACCTGGCCATTTCAAACGGCACACAGGTTGGGAATCACTGGTCTACATCACTGTGTGTGTGTGTGTGTGTGTGTGTGTGTGTGTGTGCGTGTGTGTGTGTGTGTGCGTGTGTGTGTGTGTGTGTGTGTGTGTGTGTGTGTGTGTGTGTGTGTGTGTGTGTGTGTGTGTGTGTGTGTGTGTGTGTGCGTATGCGTGCGCAAACTGCGCATGCAGCTACCATGCAGTGACGTCGTGGAGCAGGGTGAAGGGGATGGGCATTCCTCTGTGGAAGGCAGTGGAGGTGACGTCCATCTCTGGCTGCTGGCCGTGCTGCTGGCCGTCCCCGAGGCGCTGGCCTTCGACATGACCGAGCTGCCCTACAGGGGCGCCAAGCTGAGGGTCTGCATGCTGCCTCCTGAGCAGAGCACCAGCTTTCTGCAGGTACTGCATGATACCGACACAGCACTGGTTCATGTCAAGGGACGCCTATACACATTATCATGACCTGAGGTTTAGACCTGAGGAAGATTCTCAGGGCGCATCGCCATGCTGGCTTGTGGTGGACAATTTTGTCAAAATTAAATCTTTGTCAGGGACTTACAAAATGACTTGAGTGGATCACCAGAAATACACAAACAGCAGCCTGTACTCTGTATTCTCTGAGAGTGTCCTCAGTCTACAAATGCGTTACGTAAACCAGTAGTTCTCACACTTTCAATAAAATAAATAGCAGATGTACAAGCTCTGCATTCCATATATCTGTATATATATATATATATATATATATATATATATATTGAATAGAAAAGGCAAAATGTTTAAATCAAAATGTTCCCGGTTTTAACGGGATAATGCAAAAAACAGTTTAAATCTAAAAGTTACAAATGTACCTATAAAAGCATAAAGCACATTATTTTATGAATACCTACATCAATATCTTGTGTTCACGTGATTTCACAGCACTATCTCTGAGACGTCAGAGCAGTGACAAAGAGCAGAGTTTCCGCTCAGGCGTTTCAGGATCATGCGCGTTTTACTCGCACACGTGCTACAGTCTTTGGTATGCCCCGGCCGGAGATCCAACCCTGACCTCCCAGTTTCAGGGCGTACACAACACATTACCTTGTATTACATTGTGTTATTCTTGCTTACTGTACGTCGCTCTGGATTCAGAGCGTCTGCTAAATGCCTAAATTGTAAATAGGATGCTCTAACCACATGAAGGCCACTGTTGTACTTTTGACTCCACTACATTTGTATTAAGTGACTTGATATAAAAAATATATATACTTTGTAATTTGTACATTTGAATACTTTTATTGCTATTAAGTACTTTAACTCAAATTAGTTTGTGCAAATTGCACTTGTAGTTGAGTAATATTTGACCAGGAGTACAGTATGTAGTACAGTATACAACTGTATGGTGCCTTTTCTTATCACCAGGAACTAGTGAATCCAAAAGATGCCTGCTTTATATTTTACATGTCTGCTTTTCATAATAACACACTATTGAATTACCTTACAATAAGGTCATGTTAGCATTCTTCTTGCTAAACGGCAGACTAACGTTTTCCCAAAGGATTCAAATGCATTATGTGCATTATGTGCACGGCCCACTTCTGCTTTGACTTTAGGCCTTTCAGCGGATTTATAAAATACGACCACACCACAAGAATGTGCGAAATTTGTGTTAGTAAATAAATGCAAATGCAAAGAGAAATATAGCATCTATGACTGGATGTCATTGCATGTTCTGATCGCGAACAACCTCAAAGTGCCTGCACATGGGGAGATCGGGTGATTGAAAACCAAGTTAATTTATTTTCCTGTTTTTCGTTTAATTCTCCCGGCTCTGATGACAGAACTAAGTTACAACCAACGTACTCAAATGATCCTTTCCCATCAAGCAGCACATTTTCGGAAACTGAAAACATGGTTGTTAAAACCACAGTCAGTCAGGAAACAGGCAGGACAACCAATTCTAAATCTTTGTCTTGACTCTTGAGTAAATCCACATGTCCACTCCACATGTTCTTAGCACAGTGGTTCTCAACATGTGGGTCGGGACCTCCATGGGGTCCTCACATAATTGTGGAGGGGTTCCCAGATGACAGTAAAATGACAATTTAAGGACTTTTAAGACCTTTTTAATAAAAGGAGAAAAAGAAAAGAAAAGACCATTTGGCTACTGCAACAAACTAACTACAAACTATACTATACAAACTGGTGAAACAGTTGTCAAATTGTCAAATCATATAAGAATATGGCAAAAACTTTGCCTCTTAATAATAGTCGATCTACAAACTTCACAATGCGAGGCGTTGTGAACTTGTAGATCTGCTATGTTCACAATATTTATCTGTAGCCTATAACCGAATCAAACAAAAATTAATGACTCAACTCCTACATTCTTGTCAGGGTGGGGGTAAGCAATACGTCGCAACGAAAAGCAAGTCGTCGGGCCTATTATATTAAAAGTTGCGATGAAATTCATAATTGTCGAGACTTCATTGTTCGCCGTAAGTTGATCTCACTGTCTCTCGGTGGGGGTCCACAGTTCAAATATGATTATTTTGGGGCGTCACAGCCTGAAAGGGTTAAGAACCACTGTCTCTATTTCTTCCCCCAGTTCTACCAGGATGTGAAGGACTGGTGGCTGTTTGGCTTCTATTTCTGCCTGCCGCTGGCCTGCACCGGCATCTTCTACACGCTCATGTCCTGCGAAATGCTCAGTCGCAAGAAAGGCATGCGCATCGCACTCAATGACCATATGAAACAGGTACGTAGAATGCTCTCTAGTACTGAGACGTTATGTTTGCTCTTACATATTGTCGCGCTTCCTGTCTTATCCCCATACTTTAACTTTTTGTGTTTTTTCATAAATGAATGCCCTACTTGATCGTACTACTGTACGTTGCACAAAACATATTAAGTAGCAGATCTGAAAGTTTGAAACGCCGCAAGAAGTGACACATTTTGAGCTTGTAAATATGCTACTTTTGCTGTGAATTTGAATGCTGAAAAAGCTGAAAAACAGTTTTGGACTGGTATGAGGTTTCTACAGATACGATATACTACAGATACGATATACAACATAATCTATGTTGTACTGTATGTCTCAATAGGACAAAAACATTATACCATACTGTACCCTACCCAGGAGGTAGAGTGGCTGTCTGGGAATCGGAAGGTCCCCGGTTCAATCCCTGAATCCTCCAGGCTTCATGTCAAGGTGTCTATGAGTGAGGCACTGGACCGCTAACTGCTCCTCCATGTGTTCACTCTGAGAAGCACAGTGCTAGGTCAAACAGAGCGGTAGACTCTAAGGATATTTTATGCCTCTGCTTTTGTACGTTTTTGACTCTGCTGCTAAAACTGTTATTTCTATCTTATTCAGCATTATATTATGGGTCGGTAGTGCAATGTAATGTACTCTATGCGAAGCGATTTGGATAAAATATATATAAATGCGTCATTTATTTTATTTTATCTTTCTTTTATCCTTATTGCTACTACCATGTTGTTGTATTGCATTATATTTTTATGATAGCACACAGAACAGGCCCTTGGCTGCTTGTAGCCTTCTTAAGTAAGACAAATAAAACCCATCTTGATTGTCACCTTTCACGTGTGTCTGCAGAGGAGGGAAGTTGCTAAGACAGTGTTTTGCCTGGTGCTGATATTTGCACTGTGCTGGCTGCCTCTTCATCTCAGTCGTATTCTGAGGAAGACTATTTACGACCCGAATGATCCCAACCGCTGTGAACTGCTCAGGTAAGCACCTACAGACAAACACACAAAACACGGACGGACACACGCATGCACACACGCACGCACGCACACAGCAATCTCAAGCAAAACCATCTCCCTGCATTGTTAATGCGCTATACCATGCTCGGCTGATGCAGACAATAAGCCACCCTGCAGTATAGACATGCAGGAACACACACACACACACACACACACACTGTATCTATACCGATGTCACGTTAGTGTCATGAGAACTCATTGTTCTGTGCTCTCACATCCTGTTGACCTGACGGTGAACTTTCTCTCTTCAGCTTCCTGCTAGTCATGGATTACATCGGCATCAACATGGCGTCCCTGAACTCCTGCATCAACCCCATTGCTCTCTACTTTGTCAGCCAGAAGTTTAAGAACTGCTTTCAGGTCAGAAGGCGCACACGCACGCACTCACACACACACACACACACACACACACACACACACACACACACACACACACACACACACACACACACACACACACACACACACACAACTGTGTTTTCACTATATTGTATTCACTATTTTGAATATCTTTGGCATTTGTTACGACATATATGTATACACGGTATAGCCTATATGACATTGTTTTGATGAACTGTTGCAGCCCTTAGTTGTTGTTTGACAGAGTGCTTTGTGTGTTCTGTGTTCTGCAGTCATGTCTGTGCTGCTGGTGTTACAGAACGTCTCCCATCGATGAGAGAGGCTCTGGCATCCGCTGGAAAGGCTCCAATCATGGAAATGGATTGGACCGTACCAACTCACGCTCCAGTCAGAAATACAGCTCCACATAGACACACATGCAAATGCACGCAAGCATGCATGCACGCACGCACGCACGCACGCACGCACGCACGCACGCACGCACGCACGCACGCACGCACGCACACACACACACACACACACACACACACACACACACACACACACACACACACACACACAGAGACTCCTCTACACAGCCTTTATTATTAATCAAATGTTGAGAAAGCAATCTTCACTGCCGCAGACTGAGCATCAGACTGTTCACGCCATGCTAGCTAGCAGCAAAAGTCTTGACATGGGCCAACATGATGACTTGCTTACCACTGTTAAGAAAGCGAGAACTGGTGGTACGGCCACATCACCAGATACTCAGGCCTTGCATTGATCGTTCTGCATGGCACTACTGTACTTACTGTACTTGTAAAGAGGCAGAAGATGACGGAGACAAAAGAAGAGAAGAAAGGAAAACATCAGAGAATGAACTCACTTGAAACTCATTGAGGCAATGAGAGCAGCCGAGAGCAGCAGAGAGGGAGCTGGAGCTGGTCCACAGATTGTCTCTGGTGCCCTGATGAGAGCAGCAGAGAGGGAGCTGGAGCTGGTCCACAGATTGTCTCTGGTGCCCTGATGAGAGCAGCAGAGAGGGAGCTGGAGCTGGTCCACAGATTGTCTCTGGTGCCCTGATGAGAGCAGCAGAGAGGGAGCTGGAGCTGGTCAACAGATTGTCTCTGGTGCCCTGATGAGAGCAGCAGAGAGGGAGCTGGAGCTGGTCAACAGATTGTCTCTGGTGCCCTGATGAGAGCAGCAGAGAGGGAGCTGGTGCTGGTCCACAGATGGTCTCTGGTGCCCTGATGAGAGGGGAGGCGGCCTTTTTTCCGACAGCATTCTAGCCGACGGGGCAACGGTCCGCTCCGCAGCGGGGGGACATTCGCTGCGATGCGAAAAAGCGATGGTCCGACATGCGCTGCTCCCGTGCTTGCGGTTAGGGTTAGGTTAGGATTGAGGTTTCGGATCAATATGCTGTCGGAAAAAAGACCTGCACCCGATAAGAGCAGCAGAGAGGGAGCTGGAGCTGGTCAACAGATCGTCTCTGGTGCCCTATAAGCACCCTCCATGGTTATGCATAGGATAGAAACTAAGAGAACCACTGTGTTAACTGGCAGAACCGCCATGCTAGCTAGCAGAGCCACTGTGATAACCGGCAGAACCACTGGGCTAGCTAGCAGATTCACTGTGGTAACTACCAGAACCACTGGGCTAGCTAGCAGAGCCACTGTGCTAACTATCAGAACCGCGAGCATGGATTGGGGACAGCCTATGATGTTACCGCATGGAATCTCCTTCGCGTTTGAGTGGTCACGCCCCCCTCCTAGTGGTTGGGGATTTTAGACCGTGACGGATGGGCACCGTCTCAAGCGAACTTGAGCCACCACCGAGCGTGGTAAAGCGTGCGAGTTGCCGTGTCGTACATTGCGAAGTTCGCTTAGCCGACTCGGCCCCGTTGCAACCCGATATGGACAGAATAGTAAATCGTCGTCCCCCAGAGTCGTGAGGGGGGTGTGACCATTTACTCAAACACGAAGGAGTCGCAGAACCACTGCGATTGTGCTAGTTAACAGATCCGCTGTGCTAATAGACAGAATGAGAAGACAGAGGGAGAAACTCACCATGACAAAACGAATGTGACTAAAACACAAACCAAAGCAACATTTATCTTTTAGCTGAGTCCTCTGTGATAGATTTAAGCCTTTAGTAGTAGATGTACTTTTAATCAGTAGCCTATTTTTTAAAGTGAGTTAATATTAAATATTTATCCAGACTGCAGAGGTGTGTATAGGATGCATGTCAAATTGGAACCTCTTTATTATGACTAGCCTTTATAGGCCTAATATAGGGTAGGCTACCAAACCCCAAGGACCTCCATAACTGTACAAATGCGGGTCAATTTGGTTCCATTATTTTGTATGTGTCAGATACAGACCTGTAAAGGTCCATTTTCTCTCAGAGTCCCTGGATTGAGAACCACATGTACTATACCAATTATGAATGAATGCTAATGTTAAAGGCCAGCTGAAATGGCTTTCTTTGACTATAATCTTGATGTATTTCCTTTTGAAACAGGGGCCCGGCCATGGGACTTACTCTCCTGCGTGTTGCATTGCCATGTTGTACAACAAGCAGTACTGAATCAAGTTTGCTACTCGAACCTGCAGTAACACATTTGTTTTTGCATTAGTTTGTGTATAGCTGTGTAGTAAGTAAAGCCATTTTTATGACATTCTCCACAGAGTAGCACCGCCCTCTAGTCTGTAGTGATCGATGGAGCTAATCTGTAAAAGGGATTAAACATTGTGCTATATGATATATAGCACTATTACAGTAGTCTGGTTAATAAACCAGACTAATATCGCACGGACCGCAGGATATTAGTCTGGGGAGGCTCAGCTTGGATTTCATTTCCAGGGTGGCAGGTTGAAACATTTTCTCTTTGACACAATTGGTCAGAGCTATACTGTCAGTCAAAGGTCTCAAGCATTGAAAGTCACTGTACCAAAGCCCGCCCATATTGCATACCGTGTTCCGATTGGCCGCCCCATTTCTCTGGTGTAGGAAATGGGCGTACAATTGAGCCTCTCCAGACCGTAATCCGCCGGCAGGCACATTTTTATTTGCCAACGGCTGATTCGGTCTGGTTTATTAACCAGGCTACTATTACAGAGCGTCGCAATATTATTGGTGGAAATTTAAATTGAGTTGCTGACTTAAATCAAGCATTACGTTTTAGTTTTTAAGATCAGACTTTTAGTGACTTTTGAAATAAACCAAATCACAAAAGATGAAGAAGAAATCTTGAAAAGATGCTGGTTTCACCGTTTGGAGCTTCAATATCTGACAGGGGAAAGTGAAAAACAGTCCAGAAGTTCCAGAGGGCGTAAATCCGAGGGGTGAGGGTATAGCTGCAGACTCAGAGGGGGGTGTGCGTTCACTATGACTAACATCCACAGCTGACAATGGAAGCGTGTGTTCAGTGTGTTTTTGCCCCTAACCAGCAGTATCAACGAACTCACAGGCAGTGACGGCATCTTTTAGTAGAGGAAAATGGGCCCCACTGTACCAACCAGCCGCAGTCATGCGACAGAGTCGATAATCTGTGATCTTTTCTCTCTGCCTTATTAGAGAACAAAGTCATGCGGAGGACAGCTGTTGTTCAGTCCAGAAAAGTACTTAGAAAGTTTGGTGTTTTCCAGTGGTGGATTCTAACCAAGTACAGTAAATTTACTGAAGTACACTTTTGAGTATCTGTTGTAACTTGTATTTAATTTCTTTATTCTTTTAACTTTCCTTTTTAGCCTATGGCTTAAACTCCACTACATTTCAAAAAACGTACAAAAAACAAATATGAAATACGGTAAATGTGTTTTAAGTGAAATTAAGTGAAAACAGTAGATTGGCTATTGTATTTCAATAGGCCTATATAGCAATGCTCTATAAAACTAAATGTAATGTGTGCCTTTGAATAGAAAAGCATGCACTTTTGAATACCTAAGTATTGTTAAAAGCAAGTACTGTTGGCCTTTTTTACTTCAGTACTTGTGTCCACCACTGGAGTTGTCATTGTTGTCCATGTTGTTCATAATCAGTACCATGACCGCTGTGTATAAAGCTTTCACGGAGACGCATCCAGAATGCCGACTGGAAAACACCTCTGTACAAGCTTTCACAAATTGTATTTTTGTAAGAAAATATCTTATGCCAAACGTGTCATTTTAAAATGTAGGCCTACCAGTTTGTATTATAAACTGTTCATATTATTTCATTACATCCATGTATGTGTTTTTCAATATCAGCTGAGTCAGGCAGTCAGCTACATGTAATAGCTGCTGTACCGAACTTCTGTTGAGTGAAGTAGAAGCTGGTTTAGGAGTGAACTACTAAGAATAGACCCTGGTTCACTCCTAAACTAGCCCATTGTTGTTACCAAGCGTAAGAATGGATGGTCAAAAAGTACATACTAGTAAGTGTTTTATCATTTTCAATATTAATTTTCCAGCATATTGTTTGGTATTTCCATTTCCTTATCAAATGTGATCTGAGCAACTTTGTGAATATACTTTCAGAGGGAAGTTTAGTTTATTAATGGTTCTGTTAAGAAGTAGCCTACTTTTAAGGTAAAACATGTGAAGATAGGCCCAAGTGTGTAAAATAAGCATATATTTTATATTGTACGTATTTGTTGCCAATATGCAGTAAATAAATACTATTTTATAAAGTGTGCGTTTTATTCTTAACTTAACTTTTCTTCTTCCACAGTTAATTTTACATATATTATAGTGCACTTATCCTATGAATTAATGTATGTAGGCCTACACATGTGCTTGTGTGTATATATATAATGTATCTTTAGTTTAGTATCTTTAGTTTGGGGGAAAAGGTCCCTTGCCCTGCTCCTATTTCACCTTAGCCAATCTCCTCTCCCTTCTCCCTGAGGTCAAGAGTCTGATTGGCCTAGTGGCGTCGCCGCGTCACCTGTGAGGACCAGCTGAGCCTGGTTGGGTGATGAGCTTCTGAGGCTATAAAGACTGTTCTTGTGTGTGTTCAGTCAACGCTGGGTAACAAGTTGTAGAGTCGGGTCCTGTGTCAAGTTCTGGTCTTCTACTTGTTCAACTAAAATATGCTAACTGCATTAGGCCTATATTGTTGTCTCCTGGGTTGGCTATTACAATGAGGGTCCACAGCCTGATATGTATCACTTTGGGATCCTTGACATGAAATTATGTTGAGAAGCATTGAGCTAAACGATAAACACTATCTGTTCTTGTAGATTTCCATGAAAGGAAAATAAATGGGAATGTAGGTTGAGAACCAAATAGCTGGGTTTATAATTTCTTAATTTGATGCAGTTATTTTAACATGAACATAACATCAAAAGTGTATACAGTAGTACTCTAAATAACGATTTACTACTGTCACAAATTTAACGGACTTCACTATTTAAATTAAATTAAATCAAACAGTCAAAGAACAACACACAGAGACATTTGTTTCTTATAATTTGATTTAGAAAAGAGGAATGCGTTTCCTGTTGCAGTTTTTCCTGGGCTCCAGAAGAAGTCACCAGGTCGTCTTTTCCCTCACCAGTACACGTCATCTATAGATTCTATAGCTGCCAGGTTCAACTTGTAAACATAAACAGCAGCAACGACAAGACAAGAGGAATATGATCTGACTGCATATTTCATTCAGAAAAAGCACAAGGTTCATTGACCAATCAACTGGTCAAAGTGGCAGTTTTTCCTCTTATATTTCCAAACCTTTTCAGTAAAACTCTGTGAAGCAGTGGTGGAAAGTAAGGTACATGTACTTAAGTACTTTACTGGAGTACTTTAGATGTTGTTTTTGGCTTTCCTGCCTTTATTGATAGTATCAAGTGAAGACTGACAGGAAGGAGGGAGAGAGAGAAGGGGAGAGACATGCCGCAAAGGTCATCAT
Source organism: Protomyctophum bolini (assembly GCF_963924005.1). Lineage (NCBI taxonomy): Eukaryota > Metazoa > Chordata > Actinopteri > Myctophiformes > Myctophidae > Protomyctophum > Protomyctophum bolini. The sequence continues at coordinate 18,219,034 of NC_137871.1, read as the reverse complement.
GAAATCATACATTAACCATTTCAGCCCTATTTAAACTAAAGGCTATTAAAAAAATAAAAATAAAAACAAAGCTAAATCGGACATTCTGCATAACGAGTACTGCATTACTTTTGGTACTATAAGTATATTTTGATGCCAATACTTTTGAATATATTTTTTTTACATTGCTGTGTTGACACTTTTACTCGAGTAAAGAAATAAGAGTAGGCACTTCTTCCACCACTGACGTTCCAGGCGGAACAGCGGAGCTTTGAGCACCTCAGATGACTCCAATTTAGTTCAGCAAATTTAAATTAACGTCAATTATGCTTAATGTGATTAGCACTGATCAGCACTTTAAAAAAAAAACTCTATCACTGCTGGTGGAAAACAATAAACCATAGGCCCTACTCTGTAAAAGATAATAAAATGCACAACCAACTGACATCAAATTATATACAAACTTGCGTTGAGATGCGTTTTTAGATTGGACATACAAGGTTTCCGCATGACATCAACAAAATGTAACCTTGTGCTGCTACACAATAGATTCATATTCAAGTCCTGCTTTCAATATATTCAAACTCTTCCGTCCTATAGGCTTCAAATAGCAGATCTACAAGCTCACAAGCTGAAGCTTGTGGGTTTATAGATTGGCTGTTTGCCCAATGTTGTTGTTTTTGAAAATAGCTGATATACAAGCTCACAATGCATCGCACCCTGATGCGTTGTGTGCTTGCGGCTTGCTATTTTCCCAATAGCCAATGTATAAAACAGGGCATAAGTGGTGTAACGGACCCACAGGGCTGTTTCCATGATTAATTTGTGTTTTCTTTGAGCTTTTATTTTGACGTGTTTCCTGCCCCAAGTCAGTTCTCCAGGGCTTTCATTGTAAAGGTTTCCTGCCCACAGGGCCAAATCAGTTTAATTGAAATGATCAAGTTCACCTGTGACTGTGAGGACAACGCCCAGGATGGGGCTGCAGATAGCAGCACTTGATCATAAATGCCACCTGCCAACCTCAGTGGTAAGAGGATTGAGGAACAGATACTGCCATGAGAAGGAATGGCAACATATGGAGAAGTTTGTCAAGGAAGGAACTAAGGACGGATGGCCAAAGAGCCCTGGAACAAACTGCACATGCCACTTTATTAGCGCCTAGCTGGAAGGGGAACAAGGTTAATACTTTTATTTGTCATATCTTGTATTTTCACTGCTTATGAATTTGATTGGCTTATTGTTGTGGGGTTTGTCATGGCTGATACAAAGGGGTTTTGAGTTATGTTTCACAGTAAAAAGTAAACCGTGATTAACTTTAATTATTGGTTCATGTGAACATTTATGCTGTTGGTTTAGGTCTACTGTATATGCATTTGTCTCAACCTGTACTGTGTTTGTTTATGGATTTATTGATTTACTTATGTTATGTATATTTATCTTTTCTCAGTTTCTACGGTGAATTTTGAAATAAAGTATCAGTCAAAATCATCAGTCAGTCTTCAACCTTATTGGCCAGCTGGGTCCGCTACAAGTGGTTAGTTGCGACTGCAGGTTGCATTTACTATGAAATTGTGCATTTCCCGTCAGTCAGTCAGTTGTTTGGTTGGTCGGTCACCCTTCGTGACATCACGTGACATCATCAGGGATGGAGATCCCTGATGTCATCAATATTAAGCCCATATACAGTATGGAGAATGGAGATCCCTGATGCCATCAATATTGGCCAGTACATCTGACCTCAAACCCTTTGATCTCCATATATGGAGCTGACCTGTTCTGACATTCCATATGTTGATCCTTCCCCATCCATCCTTCCTTTTCGATGTCTCCCTTTTGACTGATACCTTTCCATTTAAACTCTAGACTGGCCTTCCCTAAAGTTATTAGTGCAGCCGCACCCAGCAGCCGGCGAACACTAGAGTTCTCAACTGGCCTGAAAATTAAGGCCTGGCCCTACCTGGGCCCTCATCAAACCCTGTACACTCAAAACACTGCCCCCGCTATAGAGTTCTCATCAGGTCAGAAAACTAATAACACAGATAGAATCCCACAGCTTAAAGCTCATTAAATAAACTTTCCTCTGCTCTCAGTGAGTGTGTATAGATGTCAACTGGAAACCTTATACTGTATGTCCACTTTTCAGGGAATGGGAAAAATAACATCTCAATCTCAATTAATTAGAATAATTCAAAAAGTGAAACTTTCATATATTCTCAATTCATTGTGCATGAGAAGTATTTAAAACCTTTTTTGTTTTAATCTTGATTATGGTCATGAAAATCAACAAAAAAAAAGAGAAATGTCAACCATCTGAAAAGTATATTATTGTATGCAGTCAATACTTGTTCTGGGCTACTTTTGAACAAATTATTTCATCAATGGGGCGTGGCATGGAGGTGATCAGCCTTGGTCACTGTTGGTGTTCTGGAAGCCCAGGTTTGCTTTGATAACAGCCATAAATGTATTTGTATTACATTGAGTCTCATGTCTCACACCTTCCTCTTGACAATACAACCTAGATTCTTTGTGGGGTTCAGGTCAGGCCAGTTTGCTGGTCAGTTAAGCACAGTAATACCATGGTCAGTACACCAGTTACCAGTAGTTTTGGCACTGTGGGCAAAACTGTTTATTGTCTTTCATAGAAGACATGCTGCCCTCTATGGAATCCAAATGACTGAAATCAGTCGTGGCGACTGAGATCTATAATCCATGTGGAGATACAATTATTTTTTTGCCAGATAAACTGTCTGGGTGTCCTCTTGGCTCGGTATGGAGTCCCTGCCTAGGCCCACATTCCTCTGCTAATAGGGGCATTCTAGTCAGTCAGACAACATGTCTAAAGCAACAAAGGAGAGCCGTTCTCCCGAGGTTTGTTGGACGCCCTTCAAGCGGTGTTAGGAGTATGAATGAAAGTTACGACCTAATAATTATTACTGGAAAAGGACAAACGGATGAGTTCCGTTAAAGTGGAATCTGAGTCTTTTGTTTTTGCAAAAAGAGGAAATGTTGTTTTATTTCTGCTAATCATTCCTGAATTCCAGGAACATTAACTGACAAATGTAAACAAAAAAAGGCATTTACAATATACAGTAGATGACTTTGTAGGTAACGAGAAAAATGATACAAAGACTGTTTTAATGTGGAACAGTGGAATCATAAATAGTATTTTGAAGAGTAGATATGTATACCAACACTTTCCAAACCTAGTAAAAAATGTACAAAAGGAAGTGTGTGTGTGAGTCTGTGTGTGTACTTTTTTAGTACTATAACTATACTTGTTAATATACTAGAACCCTAATCCTTAGGGCTGGAAATGCCATCCTAAAACACTGATGTCCTCAAGTATAGTAAAACAAACGTTTGTGTGTGTGTGTGTGTGTGTGTGTGTGTGTGTGTGTGTGTGTGTTCCGTGCTTCCATGAGATCTTGCCGTGCTCTTCACTCCATTGGTTGCAGATCTTCCTTCTGTTTAAACTCATCTACCCTCGCCTGGAAAACAGTAAGAAAAAGTTAACTACGTGCCCACACACTTCAATCAACACATACAGTACAACTCTTTCAGCTTGAGACCCAAAAGGTCAATGTGACATCTCTGGGGACCCAAACGTACAAAAAACACGTCATGAATTAACCACTGTACACACTCCATATTTGGGCGCAGCTGCATTGGGAACACCTTATATAGTTATGGCTGAGTCATAGTGACATGATCGTGATAACATGTCGTGGGCCTGAACCGAAGGCAATTTTAATATAGGATTTTTTAAGGTGTTTGAAAATCCTTTTAGAAAACGCAAAAAAGAAGAAGGAAAAAAAAAAGATAACAGAAGGGATATTTACTCGCGGCCCAGAAAAATGGGTCCCTGACCCCAAAATAGGGTCCCGACTCATTGTTTGGGAACCACTGAACTAGACGGCTGTGAGAGCAGGCCACAGACAAGGGAACATATGTCTGACCTTCCCCTTTCAACTGGGGGACTGTCATGATGGGCCAAACCAAGGATTTCCTCACTTGAACTTCACTCATACCGCAGCCAAGATGCTCAAACCCCAAGCTACAAGTCAATTATGAAATCTACAAAAAAAACGCACCACAACAAAATAAATTAAGGTTTCACGACTCCCTCGCATTTCTCTCGGATGATAAATGATGATCGAAACCGTTTCTGTTCTCCACAACTGACAAATTGCTAAATCCCACCGGATCAATCTCTCTCCTTCACATAAAAATATAATGAGTTTGAAATGTTATTCCGAGAAAGGAAACTGTTAAATTTGAATTAGAAATTATCTTTTAATCTCTCATGTTGACACATGTGGCCTCTCTCTTCCCCGCTATCGATGTACCACTGTGGGGCGTCTGCACAATCTGTCATTTCTAAATGTGTACATTTTCTCAATCCAGTTGACACTTTTCTCCAGAGTCTCAACACAATTAACTGCATTCTTCTCAGAGAATATCTTCATGAGAAACAAATGTTGACATCAACAGCTACACAGATGTCAAGTGCTGATTTGATAATTACGTTCAGCTATGCCTCGGGAGTCTACTAGAAATGTCAGAACGTTCCACAGGCCTCTAGAAACTCATTCTAGTTGTTTCCATGACGCGGAGACATTGATATGTTTAATTGCAGGTGGTCCTTATGGACGCCATATCTCAGGAACGCCTTCAGGGAAATTTTATGACATTTGGCAAAAATGTCCAAGTTGGAGTTCAAGGACAAACTTATCAGACGTAGATGGTCAAAGGTCAGGTTCACTGAATAACTTGAAAGAGTTGAATGAACGTGTTTTGTGTAAATGGCTTCATTGTAAGAACCAATAATACCAGGCTAAAGACCAAAGGAGACAGAGCCTAAGGCGTTTTACTTAATTTGATGTGCTTGCAATTCGTTTATTTACGATGTCTATCAATGACTGGGTCGTCTGGGTGTTCGAATGTTTCAATCTTTTTTATATTTTAAACATTTAAAGAACCTTGTGACTGCGATTGTTACTTTACTTTCTAAGCAAATGGCTGCATGAACTGTCTCGAAAACAGAGCCCTTGGTTTGGAGAGTTTTTGTGTGTAGGTTTTTTGGGGAAATGGCATGTACTAGTTGGTAATTAGTGAGAAGTCAATCAAAATGGCCAGTAGTGTATAATAATGTGGAGGTGGCAATTAGGTCAGAAGGCTGATTTATGCTCAATTCAAATTTTCAGAAGCAGCTTCAGATCTGTTCTGGGTTATGAATTGTAGAGTCAATGTTGGTGAACTTTTGGTGAGGTGGTTTGGGGAGAATGAGAAGCCTTACCACACCAACTGAAAGACTGGGATGGTATTTGTGGCTGGGGGGGGTGTTTGAGTATTTCACATAGCAAACAAAAAGACAGCATGGTGCTTTGGGCTGTGTTGAATAAGGCTTTTTAGTTTTCTTCATTGTTCCAGTTGAGCCCGTCAACATAGTGTGTTGACACTGCCTCCTCAGTGTCATATGTGGACACCAACCTGAACCTGAATACCCAGACGCACGTATCAACATACCCGCAGTCCCGCAGGCAAAGGAATAGCATTAATTACCATTCTTATCTCCACTAGCATACTACCAACATATATGCCACACATTTGTAACAATGCATTTTCTAAACTTTTAATTACCTTTTCCAAAGAATTATACCAGGCCTATAGAAATCATACGGTACGATAATAAGGCTCTAACACCTGTGTGCTATGATGGCCCAAAACTGTGTCGGTGTCACGTGACAAAAATAACAGATTTACAAGCTAACAACGTATAGCGATGTTTTTAGCTTGTTGATCTATTTATTTTGTCATTCTGTGACATTCTGTACACATTAGGCCACAGGTATTTCACATAATGTTAAGACATGTTCTGGGACATGTTTTTTATGAACAAAATCAATAGACAAAAGCAATGTACTGTATATCCAAACATTTTCCAAAGCAGATGATTAATTTCCAGGCCGGGAAAGGTTTTTCAAATTTCAAAATATTTCCATGAATTCCATGGCCGTGGGAGTCCTGTAACTAACATTAGTGTCTTGCTGTGTTTAAAACATAAATCATTCCATGACAGCATGTTCAGTACCATATTAAAGTTTATGGCACAAGTGTGTGGCACAAGTGGGTGGCACAAGTGTGTGGCACAAGTATAATATTTCAACATAAACGTAAATATGTTGTGAAACTCTGCTCAGATTTCAGAACACTCTGGTCTGGTGTTAAAGCGGCACTATGGAACTTCATTTTTATTAAATAAAATGTATGCAAATTTGTCCAATCTGTATGGTAGAGTATGTTAATACAATATAACTTGTATTTTGTCTCCCTGCTCTTCTGAGACATTTAGATTGTGTCAAAGGTCATGTCTCACCTATAGACACAGGATCTGACACGAATTTTGGCCTGTCAAGATTCAATTTATCCCCTGAGCAAGCAGACAGGCTATATTATTGTCTCAATAAAAATGCCATACATTCGCAGGAGGGAACCAGCTTCAAATCCGGGGTTGAAGTACAGCTTTATAGAGCGCATAATTTAATACATTAAAATGAACGGTTATGCCACGTATAAACATGACTTCAGTATTTTCTTCATTTAGGAAGGCAACAAAGGCAAACATTCATTCTCCATTAATTCAATCATAAATACTGTATCTTGAGCATGTTTGGATGGGTGGTTTGGGTGGGGTTAAACTGTAATTTGGATATGTGTACATATTCTATACATCATATGTGCTCCTTTAATGAAAAACACATTAAGTACTGTGTGTGTGTGTGTGTGTGTGTGTGTGTGTGTGTGTGTAAACTGTGCAATATATCATAAAAATTTCGACTTGACTTAACCATAAAAATGCCCACTCTACATAGCAATGCCTGTCAGAAGTTATGTTTATGTTTTAATACTTAATCGTACGAAAATAGCACAAATAACCGGTGTACAACGTTGTGATGCATGCGGGCAAACCCGCAAACCACTTAAACCCTATATGGTTGAGTCCCTCAGTTATGTTTATAACCGTGAACAATATGTATATGCCAATGGTTATTGTCTGTAAAAGCTTTGCACACTAATACGGATGTGGTAAACATTGCACTTAGACACTATTAATGTTAATGTTAATGTAAATAAATAACACTTATAATGTATACCATTACCAATAATAAAAACATTGATAAAGTGTACCTGAAAGGTGTTCAGAACATGTTGGCAGACATCGGTGAGGTCGTTCAGACCTTTCCTCAGTGGCTCTGTAGCAGGAACTCCTCCTAAAAACGCACAATTAACTAGAGTTAATTGTGCCCCTCAGGGCACAGGTCTCCACCAGGGCAGGTCAGGTTGTGGCCTCCTGGTGGTGCTATAATAGGCCAATGTGAAAAGGGTGACATTTCTTCTTACGCCTTGAATGGCAATTGGATGATTTGAGGCATTTTGTTCCAAAAATGTGTTTTGCAAAAAAGGGTGGGATATATTCCTCAGCCTAGTAGGAAAGTCCATGAAAGATTTCACGTAAATTGCACGCTGCGTTCATGATTTGAGGCTTTTTGTTCAAAACAGGCCAATCCTGCCAACTTTGAAAGCCAATGTTAGCCAATTAGGATGAAATATGAAATATCGGACAGATCTGGCTTGAACACATGACTATAATAGTGTGTAATGATTTGAGGGATTTTTGGACAGTAGGAGTAATATCAAAGATTGGTGGCGCTATACGCAAAATTTGGGGCAGAGGTTCATCGAGTGTGTGTGCAAAATGTGGCATCGACCGGGTTAACGGTGCCGGAGATTAGCTGTACACAGACAGACAGACGGACGTACGGACGGACACACACACACACACGGACGGACGGAATGCAAACATACTCTCTCCCCATGCCTTCGGCCTGGTTGAGACAATAAGAATTCCAGACAAAATACAGTATATAAATACTGTAGGATACTATAGACAGGTATACGATAACGTGCATAAACTACAGTATGCAACCCACAGTTTGAGAACCCCTGGCCTAGTTCAATACTGCCTGCACACACGCACGCGCACACAGCTCACATGGATGAAGAGTGCGTTTGTTTGTGTGCCACATGAGCAGCATCAGGTGGAAATGTGAGTCCTGGAGCACTCGTGAAAAAATCTCTTGTTCCCACAAGACTCCAGTTGTTTTCCTCCTCTGTCAACAATCATTTTAATCCGCTGAATCCTCTTTAATGATTTACAGGGATGTGCAAACTGACAGCTTTTATGAACCTCTGTGAGCTGTGTGTGTGTGTGTGTGTGTGTGTGTGTGTGTGTGTGTGTGTGTGTGTGTGTGTGTGTGTGTGTGTGTGTGTGTGTGTGCGTGCGTGCGTGTACTTGTGTGGGCAAAATGTCTCCACAAGTATAGTACAATTTGAGAAATAGACATTGTGTGCACAATTTTCCTGCATGGTCCTCAAGAGAAGCTGTTACAAAAAACAGTAACAATGATAATAATAAATCACATTTATAGTGCGCTTTTCCAAGTAACCGATACAATGGCATTCATAAAATTGGAGGCCTAAAATGTTTATGTCCTCATAAATATAGTAATACAAACGTGTGTGTGTGTGTGTGTGGTGTTTGTTTTACTGAAAGTCGGTCAGTAACGTCTCATTCGGCCATGTGGACAAAGTGAAAGCACCGGGGTTCTAATCAACATGTTTACTCTCTACAACACACGCATAGTAATGTTTACTCTCTGAGGTTCTGGTTGGAACGAGGGGATTAACTGGAAGTGGCGGGTGGGGAGGGTGGGGGACGCTTACCTCGCGTCTGGATGCGAAAGTTGATCTTACTCTCCGAGGGATGGGTGATGCTGTACCCACAAAACTCCACGTCTACACTGAAAGCCCACACCAAGACAGACAGACATACAGAGTACAGACAGAGACAGATTTTATCAGTCAGTGTTGCATTTATTTACTATTTATTTTGCAAAGAGAGCAGTGATCAAATAATCGTACCCTACCACTGCTCAAGCAATTCCATGTCAAGGCCCCCCAAATTCTATTTAGCCGCAGACCCCCATATTGAAAAGATGTTTTGCCAGGGACTCCTATAAGAGAAGATTTGCGTAAAAAATATTGTGTAATATTATTTGTCGTGATTGGTTAACCTGGATCTGCAATTTGTTGGGGACCCCCTGGAACCCCCACTTTGAGAACCACCGTGCTCCAATACAATGGTACGTTACAGGAACGTTTTTCTAGCTCAAGACCTAAAAGAGAAATTAGATTTTCACAATTTTTCACAAGTTCCACGAGGCGTCGCTTCGCGCCGCGTTGTGAGCTTGTAGATCTGCTATTTTCACTACTACTACTATTTATTTAGTTTATTTTATTCATGAAATACTTTTGATATATATATTTTTTTTAATTATTTCTATTTAATGTAGGACATTTTTGTGGTTGTGGCAAATACAAATTGGTCCGCGACCCACATATGGATCCCGACCTACTAGTACTTACTGATAGGCAAACAGTGCTCCAATACCACGAATGTTGTTCCTGTGGGTAGGGGCGGTTTGGAGTTTGTTCGAGGTTGAAAGGGAAAATGGGGGTCAGACAAATGAGCACATTGCCAGTGGGTCAGGAAGGGCTGACCATCAGACAGTTACTTACTTCTTCATTACCAAGTATCTGAGGGAGTTCCCCAGCGTGTGGTCCTCATCGTGCAGCACAAAGGTCACACAGCCCTCATCAGCGCCATCTGCCTGCACCTGAACGCAACAACAACAACAACACCACCACAACATTTATCACATGCACTGTTGTAGACAACATGGCAGAACAGCAGACATTCCAGGCTGCCTGTGACATTACATTTTTACACTCCATGAACAACAGCCCTTTTCATGGGAGTAAAATGTTGATGTTTTACATAGTGTGTGTGTGTGTGTATGGCGTGTGCGTGTATGTGTGTAGTATTCACCATCAGTACTGTACTTTTGCATGACACCATTGTGCGACAAAGTATAAAATAAGATGTAAATGGTAAATGTAGATGGTTGATCAATTATTTGTTCATAATAATATTTTTTATTAACCATGCTTCTCCATTATTTGATTAATCGGTATTATAACACTTCTTTATCAAACGATACATAATATCACGGAACACGTTCAACACAAAGGAAGGGCAACATTCGTGATTTTAGGGTAAGCACTTCATGTGAAGAGAGGCGAAGCAATCACTCAGTTGAGTAGTTCACAGCAAGAGCATACCAGGTGCACAGTTCTGGTGGAAATATTCTATAGAAAAGAATATACCAGAACTCACTTTATATTCAATTAGAATTCTTGTTCTATTCAGAGTTCTCCCCCAGCAGCAACAAACACTGAATGTTTCGGCCGGGCGGAGGTCTTCCTGCTCGTAAAACAAACTGAATAAAACAAGAATCCTAAATGGATATAAAGTTGAGTGCTGGTGTTCTTTCTTTTCTATAAACACTTTATGTGTCATGACTCCTGTATGTATGGAGAAATAAGGACATTAAACACTTTATGTGTCATGACTCCTGTATGTATGGAGAAATAAGGACATTAAACACTTTATGTGTCATGACTCCTGTATGTATGGAGAAATAAGGACATTAAACACTTTATGTGTCATGACTCCTGTATGTATGGAGAAATAAGGACATTAAACACTTTATGTGTCATGACTCCTGTATGTATGGAGAAATAAGGACATTAAACACTTTATGTGTCATGACTCCTGTATGTATGGAGAAATAAGGACATTAAACACTTTATGTGTCATGACTCCTGTATGTATGGAGAAATAAGGACATTAAACACTTTATGTGTCATGACTCCTGTATGTATGGAGAAATAAGGACATTAAACACTTTATGTGTCATGACTCCTGTATGTATAGAGAAATAAGGACATTAAACACTTTATGTGTCATGACTCCTGTATGTATGGAGAAATAAGGACATTAAACACTTTATGTGTCATGACTCCTGTATGTATGGAGAAATAAGGACATTAAACACTTTATGTGTCATGACTCCTGTATGTATGGAGAAATAAGGACATTAAACACTTTATGAGTATTGTATGTATGGAGAAGTAGGAATTCCAGAGGCTATTTGGGGCCAAGTGTACACGACTGTCAGAGACACTCAAATGTCAGAATCAATTAAAAAGAATCTGTCAGACCTTGTCCTTCACTACTATCAATAAAAAGAGAAAGCCCCCCACTTGGCACAATTTACAATGTATTTATTTATGGGTCTTTAGTCAAATGCTGCCCTCCAGTGGCCACACTCTGTGTTACACGATTCTGTGGCAGATTCCACAGAATAATCCTGCATGTATACATACAGATTTCATTTATATGTATGATGTATATATTATACATTAATGTTCATCTCTGTATCATTTGAGTAATTGAATGTAATAGCATTCAGGTTTATTTCTGTCTCGTTTAACAGTCAGGTGGCTTTCTGGTCTAAAGTTACTGCTTATACCCACGCATGGAGAAGATTGCAACTCAGTCACACAGTAACTAACGGATCGTTTACAATACATTTAATACACTATGTTACATTACATTATATTAGTATGTGTATTATTACATTACATTATTACATCACAATATTACAAGAAATACTACTTGCCATTTCCAGGACTGGTTTCTTCTCGCCATCTCCTGCCATGCTTCCAACATACAACAACACAAGTCACACTAACTGTCGCTTATAGATGACGTACGGACAAAAACATGTGACGTTTAAAACTATTGACAATAAATTCTACAGTACGATTGTAGTCCACAAGGCTCGTCAAAGACCCGGGGTGTGTCTTTAAAGAACTACATTTCCCAGAGAGGGAGAGGCTGCGTCACCGTCAGGAGGCTGCCGAGTGATTAGCCAAAGCAAGCAAAGCAGAAGTCACTCGTAAAGGATTAGCACCGCAGCTAGCCTGCTGCTATAGCAGCCTGGAATCTCTTTTAAATGTTGATGGAACATTAAGTCACACTCTTTGAAGTTTGAACGGCACCCAGAAACGTCGAAGGTATAACATGTTTGTCTTCCTGTGATGGTAGCTATAGCTATAGCCAGCCATGTAATGTTGTTGTTTTCTTCAGATATATAGTCTACTAGCTGGCACCGTTAGCACTGTTGTTGTTTTTTTAATTTATTATCCTGGTCTGTTTTTCACCGTTAGATTCGTTGTTGATGGTCTTTCCTAACATGGTCCAACCCCCCTCCCCCCTCCTCCTCCTCCTCCTCCCCCCTTTCTGTTTGTCTTCTTCTCTTTCATCTCCAACCATCATCCACACCTCTGGTTTTTCTCTCTCTCTTTCACTCTTCCTGTCTCCCTTTCTCAAACTCTCTTTCTCTGTTTTACCCTTCCTCTCTCACACTCATTCTCTCTCTCTCCCCCTCTTTGTCTTTCTGTCGGTCTTTCTCTCCCTTTCTGTGTGTCTTTCTCTCTCCACTTCCTCTTTATGTTTGTCTCGCTCTTTCACTCTCTCATCCCTGACATCTCTCTCTCATCCCTGACATCTCTCTCTCTCTCTCTCTCTCTGTCTCATCCCTGACATCTCTCGAATCTCTATTACACTCAATCTGTGTGTCTCCTGCTGCTCTCCTGTTACAACTCCATTTGTTTCTCTCCATTATTCTCTCTGTTCTCGCTTATAATGTCAGTGAGTTCACGACGTTTAGGTGTTGCCTGAAATCCAGGGCTGTTGCCATGCCGGCGATCCTGTTTGCTGTGGTGGCGCGTGGCACCACCATCCTGGCCAAGCATGCCTGGTGTGGCGGAAACTTCCTGGAGGTGACCGAGCAAATCCTGGCCAAGATCCCCTCCGAGAACAACAAACTGACCTACAGCCATGGCAGGTAGGACACTTGGCACAGCCTTTGCAAAAACTGTGTGCGTACGGTTTTTCTTAACTTTAGAATTCTAACTTTGATTCTAATGTTTTATTATGATTTTAATGTGTTTACTTTTAAACTTGAGTATTGGTTATATTTCATTGATCAACCTCAATTGGAAAACATTTTGGGTCAACCCCTGTTGCTTTTAAACGTGTAGTATACATACAGATGACCACACACACACACACACAGTTTGAATGGACGACTAGTGCATAATCACACAAACATACCAGTCATTCAAGTCAAAACTGTTCTATTCTGTCACATAACTGACACTATAATATTATTACACAATACACATGGTCACACTGTGTTGTTCCGGCAGCTTGTTCGAGGTTGTAGCCAGACACAGACTGACAGAATAAGAATGTTTAAGAGGCAGAATAGACAGAATGGGAAGGTTTGTTTCATTACTTCAAACTGTGGGTCGGTGCCGCTGGTGGGCTGTGAAGATATTCCAAGTCTGCCCCCCAAAAAATGTAAAGATTTTAGTGAACACAATCTGGATTGATCATTAAAATAAAGGTGCCTCCCGCCCCCGACCCAGAAACGTTGCATTTACCATTGCATTTCTTTTGAAACATAATTATCTGCTTCTGGTTCCCTGCACTTGTCTGAAATGGTTTCCTCTTCATTATTTCAGCTATCTGTTCCATTACATCTGTCATGACAGAATCATATACCTGTGCATCACCGATGATGTGAGTACAACACTTTCTGGCGGTTGTTTGGTTTGACTAGTTCGTTGATTGATATGATGAGAGACTTATTGAGTTTCTGTATTCATGAATTAACCACTTTAATTTGAAGAAAAAAAAACGGCTAAAAGACCTGCAAGCTCAGATTGTTAGATTTCAGTTTTTGCTATTTATGACAGGCTCAATGAATTTGTATGTAATAATTTTTTTTAAATTAATCAACAACATTAGTTGATAGTGTTTATGTAACGGGTGTCTCCATGTCTCCCCTGCTCTTTAGTAAACTGAAAACACTTTTTTTTTGGTGGGACACCAATTTCATCCAATCAGGAGAGAGAACTCATTTCGGCTTAAATTGCATTGTGTTCCAACTTCCAGTTACAATTTTTGTCTGCTCTTCCTTTGTTTCATAATTTCCAATTGCATGTGCTTATCCTGTATCCTGTCAGAGTTCTCTCTTCTGGTTGGACGAAATTGGTGTGAATTCTCAGCAGCACTCGTCTGGCCTCTGGCCGTTCTTGGATAACATTGGTATACTGAGTTGACCCTGGAACTGTATTTTCAGTTTATTATAGAGTTGGGGAGACCTCTGTTACTGAACAAACACCATAGCAATGGCTATTATGGGAATATAGAGACATTTAACACTTATCCTAACCAAAAGAGTTTGTCTTTTGTTTTATTGTTATGTGGCAGGACTTTGAGAGGTCGCGGGCGTTCAGCTTCCTCAGCGAGGTTAAGAAGCGATTCCAGACGACGTATGGCTCGCGGGCGCAGACCGCACTGCCGTACGCCATGAACAGCGAGTTCTCTTCCACGCTTGCCGCTCAGATGGTGAGTCTGTCTGTTAACCGTTTGATTGCGGGAAAGGGATTTGTACGTTTACCGCATTTTTGTATTGATTACTTTCAAATGCCTTTCTACACACCCGGACAAGATGAACATAAAACCGCTCCTAATTAGGCTTTCTGTTCAAGAAGAGTACGTTACCACAAAATCAGGTGTTACATAAAGGTAGTAGGTACATATCTCAAGAATGGAAGATGGTAAAATCAATGTAATTTTCTTTTTAGAGTGGACAAGTTACGCTTTCTTTTGAGGTATGCTGTGTGATTCTCCCTATAAGAGAACATTTACTGTCTGCCTAGGAAAAGTTTGTTCGTCCAATGCTATCATCGTAGCAGTGAGGGCCATGCAGTTAATCAGAATCGTTAGCAGTCTTTGTGTTAACAATGCAAAGGGATTAGAATGAGCGGGAGCATGTGAGGTCTGCATGTGACTTCTCTCTGCCTCACGGGAGACTTGAAATGCAAGTCATGCATGGATATAACAGATGCCAGTTGTATTTTCTGTTTTCCTGTGGTCTGTTGAACAATGGATCTCAAACCTTTTGATTTAAATAGTAAATGGTGCATTTATATAGCGCCTTTATCCAAGGCGCTTTACAGAGATTGTGCATTACATTCACCCATTCACACACACATTCACACAACGATAGCGGCGGATACCATGCAAGGCACCAACCTGCCCATCAGGAGCAATTAGGGGTTCAGTGTCTTGCTCAAGGACACTTCGACAGCAACTATGGCAACCTTGTGGTTACCTTGCAGTTACCATCAAGCCACTTTACCCCTGAGCCACCGTCGCCCCTATTTAAAGGACCCTCGCCCCAGTTTAGTATCCATTAGTCCACAGACTTGGTTCCAAGTGTACAATTGGAACCAAATGGAAACCGGCACAATCTGATATTTCTTATAAGTGTGATTATTGCCATTGGCCATAGGTCGATCCAACCAAATACCGTCTGTTTAAACTCTGTCTCCCACCATTGCCCCCCCCACCGCAGAAACACCACTCGGACCCCCGGGGATCTGAACGTCTGACACCCCAGATGCAGGTTGATGACCTGAAAGGCATCCTGGTACGGAACATAGGTGAGTCACTGTCGCTCTTTCCTTTTAAATGTGCCACTCTGTGAGCTATATAACTAACTATGTAATGAGCGATATGAGAAATATATATAGAAAAAGTTCTAATGTGTGTGTGCGCCTCATTCACTGACAGTGAATTCCCCACATTGTCCCTTTGCGCATTACACCTGTCATCACACATCAATAAGTGTCGGCTATACAGTTTGAAGCTTTACTGTATGTCACTGGCTTCTGTACGACAAGACACACAGACAGATCCACACAGCAGTCATTTTTAATGTCCATGACTAGTAGGAATTGGACTCAAACACCTTGACCAACCCCCCTTTTCTCTGATTCTGAATGCTGTGAGAGGTTCACTTTGTCACTCTGTTCCTCTATCTGTCCATCATGTTCTGAGCCTTAACACGCCCCTCCTACAGGCTACCAGCACCAAGACCACGGTGTCCTCCTTCTATGGAGAGGTTGTGGTGTGGTATATACAGTATACTGTCCTGGTAATATCTAGGATGCTGTCCGACTTCAAACGTGGTGTGTGTATGTGTGTGTGCCGCAGATAGTAATTCAGTCTAACAAAAGATCAATGTCAATATCTGTCTGTCTATCTGTTACACCGCGGGGCGGTGTAAGCATTGACTGCCCATATTGGCCAACCCGACCTGTCGGCTTCACGTATTGGTGGAGTTTTGCGTCACGTTTGTGCCTCTGCAGTCTGCACCAGTAGTGGCGTGCACGTTATAACTACAAATACATTAATGTGAGCCAGTGTACTCTTGACTACGTGATGGAAATTATTATTATGAATATTATTACAGCGGGTGAGCATGTATTTCCAACTTTGTTCCTGATCGATATTGTTGCCAAGTCAAGGTCAGAACGTAGATATCTTTGGGGCTTTTTTTTAACCTTTTTATTGATAGATCACAGTAGACAGGAAATGGGGAGAGAGATGGGGGTAAAGGGGGTGCGCACGCTTTGTCGACACACCAAAGATCCGAAGCGGGGGGACATGCGATGCGAAAAAGCGATGGTCCGACATGCGCTGCTCCCGTGCTTGCGGTTAGGGTTATGTTAGGATTGAGGTTTCGGATCAATAGTATGTCGGAACTAAAGCCTGCAGTGCACCCGGGGTAAAGACACACAACAAAGTTCGTCGGGTTCGGGACTCCGACCCACGACCCACTGTCATGCTGGATTACCAGCCAAGGAGCCCGGACCGCTAAACCGGCCCATGCCGCTTAACAGTAATTAAAGGCAGTATTGATTGAGAGACATACGAAGTATAGTTGTTTGAAACATCAATATTGTGTATTTTGTCTGCACTGCAGACTTGGTGGCTCAGAGAGGAGAGAAGCTAGAGCTGCTCATTGACAAGACAGAAAACCTGGTTGATTCGGTGAGTTGACTGATTATTTTAAAATAATAATGAATAATGTTTTGGACATACAAAACTGCAACGATATGTAGTAAATGGCTCATTTACATTAGTTTATTATGACAATTTATAATTGAATATCATTTTGCAAACTCACTGATAATTAGATAATTTGGTATTATGTTGATGAGATTAGCATAATTTTTGTTTTTGTTTTGACACAATTTGTTTTACATCATTACATCACCTAATCATAGCAACATGAGTTAGACTGTAATATATTAGCGCCCCTCACTTCACACAGGTGTGATTTATTTTATATATATGGTGCTCCACCTCAGCAATCCATCTCCCAGGGGTCTAGAGCAATGGGACTCCCGATCTGTATGATAACAGCCTCTCTGACTTACATACTTTAATACATACGACATACTTTAATACATACGATTTATCAATCTAACATTAAGTGGACACTCTAATCCAGAGTTTAAAGTATGAGATCGGAATCAGGACAGTACCATGAAGGCAGTCATTTTAAGTCGGTCAGTGAGTTTTTGGATTGTTTAACATTTAGATGTTTTAAGGACGTGATGTAGCCACTGACCTGAAATCTTATTTCTTCTTTTAGTCGGTGTCGTTTAAGACGACCAGTAGGAATCTGGCCCGTGCCATGTGCATGAAGAACCTTAAACTAACGCTGGTCATAGTACTGGTGTGTCTGGTGAGTATCTAGAAGGCATTCCTATTTTGGGCATGTTCAAAGCTTTCTGCTGTTAAAATTGAAGTGTAACCCTAGTGGTTCCAGTACAGTAGAATGCCAGCTTTCTTTTTAGTGTGCTGGGGCAACTAGAGTTACAAATAAATCTTTTCAGATGCGGGACGTCCGCAGCCAAATAAATATGTAATAAATGTAGGGGTCTTTGCCATGAAACAGTTTGAGAACCACTGGGTTAGGGTTATGGCATAATATTTTAAACACATGACACATCTCTGTGCTCCTCAAGGTGGTCCTCTACATCATCGTGTCTGCTGCCTGCGGAGGTCTCAGCTGGCCGAGCTGCGTCAAAAAATGAGATGATTGGACGATGAGACAGAGAAAGAGAGAAGGAAAAGATGGAGGGAGGAGAAACTACTGTCCGCCTCCAGGTTCCCTCCATCACGTTCGAACAAAAGGGAAACACCACTCTCCTTGCTGGAACATTCATTAAGTCTTTATTCCTGGCTCCTCCTCAGTGGCGTGAACTTTGACCTGTCTTCTGGACATGGGAGACAACCCCCATACCACCTCACCGTTCCCATAGCGATGGACTGCATCCATCTGCTTTTAAAAGTCTCTGGACCATTCATGTCTCATGATAGGGCTGGGAGTTATGACATCAAATCAATATCATCGTTATTTCAGACCTCGATTACGATTAATGAATAAAGTCAAGTGGTTAATCAGACTAATCGATTTAGTCGATTCATTGATTTGTCGATTCATACAAAAAAATCTTCTATTAATCAATTTACAGATATGAGCTAGATTTAGACAGTTATTGGGTTTAAATGTTGGTTTGGATATATTTCCGGTTAATTGCCCAGCCCTATCTCATAGACTAGTAAACGTGCTTGTCTTGTTGTCTCATGAAGACCACACAGCTGCAATATGTAGGTGATTCATACCAAAATGAACCACTCAGACGGTACTGATTTTTTCCCCGATTCACATTTAGTCGCACAACGGTGTCGCACCCTGAACATGTGCGATGGAGAATAATTACTTTTACTTTAAATCTTGATTTTTCTCTAAGTTTCTCTAATAATATATTAATCCCTGATTGGATTGGACATAAACAAAGGCAGTATTGGACATGCAAGCTGTATATGACATTCTGTTTCAGATCCAACAATAAAACCCACTTCATAATTAAAACAGGAGCTGATCGACAGCCTAATGTGATGTGTTGTCAGCTTCTAGATCAGTCTTTGGCTGCAATGTATAAGCAAAATTAACATATATAAATGATAAATTGGCGTATAAATTAAGCTTAATTACTCTGTACAGTGCAATTATCCTGGTAAAATCACTGAGGATAATACAATAATGTGACTCAACTAACGCAGTATGTACCCCACAAAGGTCGATTTTTACACTGAGAGTTAAAAGGTTTTGCTGTGCATGTGTCTTCATTTTGTGTCTTCAAGAGTCAAACTACCGACACTCAAATTTCGGACTCCCCACACCTTCTGACCTCTAGCATGGTGGCGTTGTGGTGAAATTGTTGACCATCCTGCAGAAATATGTGACCATCCTGTTGGACTTTACATAACCTCCTTGTCTGAGTCACGTAAATCACTGCTGTACGTTTATTAACAGATTTAAACGTAGTGGTATTTAGGACACGTTTTGCAAGACCTCAATGTGTGTTCTATGAGGCCCCCCATGCTGGAAGACAGCTGTTGGGGTCAGGGGCAGACAGATATTTTGAGTAATTTAGATAATGTGACTTGCTGATGACAAACCCTCCTTTTTTTTCTTTTTCTTTTGCTCAAAGACACTGATGTCTTCAATGTTTCATTCTCACCGAGCACACATCTTTTGCCATACAAATGTAAAAAGGAAAAGAGAGAAATTATATTGTGATGTAAAATCAGTACATTAGATTTATATGAATCTGAGAACTAGTGACTTCGAGCCTGGTTTTGAGTGAATCTGGCTCCCTGGATGTGAGAGGAGCGGTGTCCCCTCATAGGGTGCTGCTCAACATGCCTATTATGTCATTTTTCTTTTTTTAACAGAATGCACTTTTGACATTGTACATAATGTTTGCTTTCCTGCCACCATATGGTTTATAATCATGTGACTATTTAATTATTGTAAATCCAGATTTGAAATAATAAAAAAATCATGGTATCATAAAGAAATACCTACAGCAAAGTCAAGCATTCCTTCCGCTCAGGTCTAGAGCTAAGCAATATGGTACTGTCTATCAGAACATGTCATCACTGATCTACAAGCTCACTGCATGTCATATCACAAAGTGTTCTGAGCTTCTACTGTACATCCGCCATTTTTTCTGTTATTTTTTGAGAAATATAGAAAATTGTAAAAGTATTCTGAAACTGGGTCCTGTACGTACCTGGGGGATATCAAAAGCACTGAAGCAGTACATCGAGGCAGCCCTCCTCCCCCTTATCACGTGACGCGGTACGGCCCTCCTCCTATGCCTGTTTGGGGCTACTCTATGGCTGGCACTTACTGGGCTGGCACCTGGCACACTTATCATCCGGTTGGTCGTCAGCCAATTTGCTTCACCTGGGTGTTGATTTGGAAGCAAAGAAAAAGCCTCTGACAAACGCGCGCGCCCCCCTAGGCTCTGGACAAACGTCTCTTCTCTCTTGAGTCACTTCCACTGGGTAGCACTATAGCTGGTCCCAGTACAGTCTATGGTTATGGGGTTTACTTTTTCTTTTACTGTATGTATGCAGAATTGGAGATCATGTTCCAGCACGAGCACCATTTCATTCCCCAGGTGAGACCGTCTAATCAGTCAGTGACACCTGCTGTCTATATCTATCTAAGGCTCCGTACTAGACTTACTAGACTGTGCATATTTTGACTGTAGACTAGAGAACACAAGCCTTACGGAGTAGGCTATACGGATAAAACAAATTCAACTTGAAATTGTTGTCAAACGTGTGTTTGTGTGCCCCAAGTCGGCAACTTTTCGACAACAACCTTACTTTTATGTAAAATGTGAAGGGACATTTCTACATGCTATTTACTACCATCTATTGGCGGCTGTGTAAAAGTTCAGGCTTGATGCCTGGATTCCTGGACTGTAGTAGGCCTACTCTCTCTGGCAGCTCTATCTAGAATTCCAAGGACAGATCAGTGACCAGGAGAAGTGCGCGTTTGGATAGAAAAGTATTGCATTTCAATAATTCCGTTAAGATAATTAAGTTATTAGGTTTCTACCGGTTAGTTTTTCTAAAACTGCCCGATTGAGTGACCAGCCTGAATTTATCGACACCATTTTTACAGATGGCATAGTAGGAGAGGGAGTCTTGTTTTTAAAATATGTATAGGCTTACAACTATTTTTACATCGTGTACCCTTCCCTTCTCTTTTACTACATGTTTGTCTGTGTATCTAATTATAGGATAGCATGTGATGGGAGCCAATACTGGACAACTCACCCCGGTGCGTGCCTTTTTTCTTCCCGAAATTTCACCAGTGAGGGGGATAACTTTGTAATATGCTATTGGCTGTTTGTATTCTTTTTGGAAAAATATGAAAATATACTCCTGTGGAAAGGCTATATTATTTTACTTATATTGACCATATAAACAATTTAATATTATTTAGTATATGTAAGGTTTTGCCCACTCAAATGGTACCATCCCCACATATCCTAAACAACTTCTGTGAACAGACTTCACTGTAGTAGCTTTTCATAAATTATATTTGTACTTGGGCTGTCTGCTGTCAAGAAAGTTTATAGTTAGAGAAATTCAAAGTCCAGCCGTCTGCTGTCCAACCTCTCCCACCCCTCACTGGGGAGAATTCTCGGAGGAAAACAGAAACGGGGTGAGTTGTCTTATTGCCATGGGAGCTCCCACTCACACTGGTCAGAGAGGTCCATCCATGGGTGGTGTGGACTCTACTTAAATAGAACACCTCTAGTAGGGTGCTCTGACCTCATGGGTGAAAGAGGATCCCGCTTACATAGGCCTACTTCAAATACACTGACTTTACCTTGGGTCATGGACAGTGTTGCCATGTCTGCTTATTTTATAAGTGACAGTGGGCTTGTTTTTCTGTAAAGTAAAGTCTCTTCTAAATGTAGCCGCAATTTGCAACTCTAGATTTTTTTATAATGTGATTAATCTAGAGTTGCAATACCCTCCATTGACTCATCCAATTTGCGTTTGCGATCTGCTTGTCTTAAACAACTCACCAACATTGCAGCTCTAGGCCAAGCTTGAATTATCCTCTTTCAATCTGCCCAGGTTGTTTTTCATAAAAATCCCCCATAGACATGTTATGAGCTATACTTTCTGCGCAAGTGATTCTTTTTGGAAGCGCTCGTTTTTATTAAGGGGTCGCGCTGCTGCTCCTGCATTATGTGCAAATGCGAAACGGATGGCATAGCCATACAGGGCCGTTCAGTCAGTGATTTGTGCTTCCAAACTCCAGCACTTAGAAAAATAATCACTTGCACAGAATTTCTTGACAGAAAGTAGCTCATTACATGTCAACGGGGGATTAAAAAAAAAAAAACAAGCTCGGCAGATTGAAAGAGGATAATTCAAGTTTGGACTACAGCTGCAATGTTGGTGAGTTTAACGTTGTTTAATACAAGCAGATCGCAAACGCAAATTGGATGAGTGGGAGTCAATGGAGGGTATTGCAACTCTAGATTCACCACATTATAAAAATAAGTTGCAAATTGTGGCTATTCTAAATGTAGGTTGTGGTTTTTTGGGCTCGTTTATAAATTGTAGATATTACTTTAACATTTTGTTGCATTGTAACAAGGACGTCCAAATGAATGTATTTCTCCACAGATCCCCATGAATGTTTAAAAGAAAATATATTCCAACTTTTTTAAATGGCAGTTTTAATGGACTGCTGTTCAAACTTTGTTTCCTGCTTATAAACCCTGGCGTGGGCTCAGGATGAATGAAACCTGAATTGGTACATTTTTGTATGGTGTAGATGAAGTTTGTGTAAATAAAGGATAACTGTGTGGTCAGCATGTGCCACCAGTTGATCTAATTCACTTCAGATAGTCTCTAGACTAGTGTTTGAGCACATTTGTTGACAGTTACATCTACTGCAGTGTGGTTCTCAAACTGGGAACCAGGGAGTCGGGGACCTTGAAGGGATTCATTCCAGGGGTCCCCAGCAAAGCATCAACCACAACTTTAACCCTATTTTATACTACAGTATTAGAAAGTAGCCAGTCTACAAGCTTGCAATGTGCTGTATCTCGACACGTTGTGAGCTTGTAGAATAGATTGCCTAAATTAACAACACATGTACACATCCAATCTTGAAGAATTGTGATAACATTTTGGACATCTGCAAATTTGTATCACAAATCCTCTTTCATGGAGGTCCACTGCACAAAAGTGGAGTCCGCAAACCAATTATGTATCAATGTGGAGGTCCTTGACATGACAATGTTTGTGAAGAAAGAACCAATTATCTACAGTAAATGTTATTGTTTTCCCACTACACATGCCAAGCAGGTTGCCTTGTTTCCTTAGGTTACCATCTCGCAGTCTCTTTATAATTAAGACAATGCCACATGTCTCCAGTATTTGCTGCAGGCATATTGGCTCTCAGGGCTTTGTCACTGGTGGGGTGTTTTAGTCACCATGGTATGCTGTGAGGAATCTCCCCCTCAGCTTGACCTGCTACTTGGTGGGCCATCTCTGGCACTGGGCTATGTGTGGGTGCATCTGTTCTCTCTGTGAAACTCTTGACGGCTCCAGGCACCCTTGGCAAAGGTCCAGCCAGGAGGGAGGGGAAAGGCAGGCTTTCTTCATGGTGCCTGAGGGCTTTTTGGAGAGAGCAGCATTTTGTCATTAATCTGTCTATTGCAATGATGTTCTTGAATGCATCTGCAGCCAGCAAGATGATCTCTCTCTCTCTCTCTCTCTCTCTCTCTCTCTCTCTCTCTCTCTCTCTCTCTCTCTCTCTCTCTCTCTCTCTCTCTCTCTCTCTCTCACTCACTAACATACAATTTCAAAAGGCTTTATTGGCATGGTAAATATGTTCTACATTGCCAAAGCGTACATACAACAAAACAAAAGTCATAGTGCACACAGAGACGACAACAAACATCCCAACAATAATGAACAACAAGCAATACAGTAACAATGAAAATAAATTAACAGGTCTGCTCCATAAATGGAGATCTAAGCCCAAGGGTTTGAGTAGAGTTTCTGGTTGGCTATATATACACACACACACACACACACAGATCTAGGTGATGATCCAGTCTTCTCCATGTATCCAGGGTTTGATGAGGTCAGTGTCGTGATCTTCATATATATGGAGAGAGACGGCCATATATGGAGCGTCAACCATACATGGTGGCGTGACCTGACTGATGGACAGGCAGGTTTTCATAGTAAACTGCAACCTACAGTCGCAATTATCTATAAATAATAAACTTTATTGTCACATCCCTAGGATTACACAAGAGAGGCAGAGAGATTAATAAACTGTATGGAATGAGGCTGTTGAAGACAAGGCCAGAATAACTATTTCTGACGGGGCCAAATGGTGGAACTATAGTAGGGTTAACTGGAGCACATGGGGTCAGGAATCTAATGTAGGAGGATACAGAGGGAGCTCATCTGTTTAACATTTGATGTCTGAATTTACTGCTGCAGATTCTTAGTCACCTTGAACAGGAGGGCATAACGATACATACAGTTGGGGGTAGTCTGCCTCAATTTCAAAGGAATTTCAAGATTCCAATGTTTAGTTGTTTGTATTGTGATGTATATTTTGTGTCAAATGACCCTTGTCTTGTAGCAGCGATGGTTGAATGAGTGAGAAGAAACGGAGGTAGGCAGGCAGGTTATGGTCTTACGAATCCAGCTTTATTGTCAGGATTCACTCAGTACAACAAGGCAGAGGCACGGGCTGAAGGCCCCGTGCCCTCAGTTCGGAGTCACATTGTAGTAGCCAATCTATGTGAACACAAATACAGTGGTCCCAAACATTGCCATATTATATTCACTTCAAAGTCCCTCCTCCGGATACAAACAGGCTACCTCCGCTATTATGAGAGCCAATCAAAACGTTATACTCACAGGATGTTCCTGTGAGTAGGAGGGACACATTTGCATGTCGCTTCATGTGGCACACAGTGACTATACGGTTTATATCAATAGGACTAACTAAATATCTATACTATATTATAAAGTATGCAGAACCTTATTTAACACATAATGTCACAAGGAATGTAAGAATGTAATGTATTATTAACAGTAACAGGTCTAACTGATTCAATCACAAATACATTGTAGGCTATAGCAGAGCAGGAAGCTCCCTGAACACACACACAACTGTTGGATTACAGTTGAGATATTTCACCAAGATTGGAATTGATTAGATTAGACCCACCCCGGGGTCTTGACAGCTTCTAACAGAGACATTGTATGTACAGACCTGATTGTAAATAACTCTACACAGATTACTCTTTCTATGAAGTCACCACAGTTTGCATGTCCTGCCTGTGTACCTTATCTGATCCATATTCATAAATGGTATTTGTATTGTATGTATGACCACGGTGGCTAGAGTTGCATACACCAATGAGTCTAAAGTTGAGCGTGTACTGAGCTTTTGAACGGCTGCTGTGCTGAAAACATGCAGCAAGCAAGGCCAAATCAACACCAATATTCATGCTGTGTAGTCTCAAATTACAAAGTTCACTGTAATTCCCTTTTTGTAATGTAATTGATTTGGCAACCTGTACTTTGCATGTGATTGACAACGTGCCGGTAGTAGCCAAGGTTGTGGTGGTTCCCAGGGTCACGATAAGGACCTTATATGGATTAGGCAGAAATAGTGTGGGACTTAGAGGTCTTAACTTATGCTCTCACACCAGACATAACGGCTGAGCCAGAGCTCTTTGTTTACCATGTGATTTTTCATTTCCCCCCCCCATCCTTTTCCCCTCTACACCACATATCTTCATTGAAAATTGCTACAAGCATGTTACACCATTTTCATCAAAAGGGGTGGCACAGTTGGTAGTGCTGTCGCCTCACAGCTAGAAGGTCCTGGGTTCGATTCCCGCTCGGGACGCTGTGGGTGCTGGAGGCATGTTTCCTCCAGTGCCCATACCCGAAGGCGGGGTTGGCGAAAGGGCCTTTCTGTGTGGAGTTTGTTCTCCACACAGAAAGTGTTCTCCCGGTGTCCCCTCTAAACTGCCTCCCCCTGGCCAGCTGGGGCGCCTGATGGAGGGTAAAGGAACTGGTTGGAATAACGTGTTCCTTCCACGCGCTACGTCCAACCAGGGAAACTCCCCCCTGTCGGGTGTAAAGGAGAAACTTGGGCATGAGTTCAAGTCCGTTGCTCTCCCCATGTCCCCCATGTATGGGGACTAGGTTGGCGGAGAGTGTGTACAGCCCAGGATCACATTAGATAATTGACACAGGGGTGAAAAATGGGTTACAAAATTGTGGGATAAAAAAAAAAATTAAAAGGAAAACTGGGACGCTAAGGTTCAAGCGGTTAAGACAACTGCAGGTGATTCCTTGTAGGTTGGTTCACTGGCAGGGCTGTGAATCCTTGAATATGTGCCAACTTCTTTTTAGCTTGTTGG
Source organism: Protomyctophum bolini (assembly GCF_963924005.1). NCBI lineage: Eukaryota > Metazoa > Chordata > Actinopteri > Myctophiformes > Myctophidae > Protomyctophum > Protomyctophum bolini. Next base: position 18,192,799 of record NC_137871.1, on the reverse strand, counting down.
ATAAGAATAATACACCAGTATTTTATAGTGGATTCAGAATCATGAAAAAACCCTAGTTTGACCCCTCTCACATGTTACTTAAAGTAGAATTACATTTTGTAAATTTGCATAGGCTATATGTTATTAATGGTAACCCAACTTTCAGCAGCTGTCACAGATTCCCCTACTGAATTTCAATCTTTGTGAGATGTTACAAACCCATGAAATGTATTGGTACGGAATTTATTCTCAGATTGTCTTTTAATATCCCCGGGACTACTATAGTCCTTATTTATTATTCCCACTTGTCTCCCTTGCTGGTGGAAAATAAACACTGGCTGAGCCATTCTCTCGTGAACGAGGGACTTTGGCTGCTTAGCAACACTGAATGCCGATTCAGCCAGGCCCTGGCCACTCCCCATGCAGTGAGCTCGGCATGGATAAGGTAACAAGGTGCTGGACTCTGAAACACAACGCCACACTGACTGGACACAGTGAATGAGTCCTCAGCCCCATGCCACTGCACTGATGGCGGCCGACACCAGCGCTTTGACTGAGAGTGAAGCCACATAACTTCAGTGCATCCGCAGAATCCCTCGGCTTGGCAGCGTTCCTGACGCACGGGGAGGGAACAGGGGGTTGTCCTGTCCTGGCTGTCTGCACTCTGCAGCAGTTATCACACAACAGTGCCTGCCTGCTCCGTTGTCGGTCGGATTTAGTGCAAGGGAAGCTCTAATGGGATTGTCTGTGAGAGAGGAAAGTAGAGTCCGATGAACATGTGAAAGCCGACAGACCTCTGAGTTTGATACAATGGACGACATCACGGCCTCCCGACTGGCAGTGAATTAACTGCAACTAAATGAATGGAGGGGGACAGGACCGGTGTAGAGGTATACCAAGACTGATTCCTTGGAAGTTGTTTTGACACTTCGTTAATGAACTATACATTCTATTTGTAGTTTGTCATTGTATACTTTAAGTTTGTCTTTCCTTTTTAGTGTAGTGTTCCTCTTCCATGTTTATTGTTCTGTGGTGTGCATAGACAATAAGTCATGATTTTACTACAGGTGTACAGTATTACTGTACTTTTACAAAGGACACATTTTAAGTCAAGCCAAAGGAAGACTTGAACCCTTAAATCATGGTTTGAGTCATGACAGTAGCTGAGGTCTGCAGCAGCAGGCCTGTATAATTATTAATTTCATGTCAGATTCTTGTTTGTTTAGCTGCTTGAACCCTATTCTGTTCAAAAATAGCAGATCTACAAGCTCACAATGCGTGACCTTGTAACCTTGTAGATCTGCCGCTTCTGCAAACGGCACAAAAAATAGGGGGGGCTGGAAGCGGTTGAAGATGGATGGATGGTATAGAGCCCTGGGATTCCCCGGTCAATGAAGTACATACTGTAGTATATAGGGCTGAAGTACATACTGTAGTATATAGGGCTGAAGTACATACTGTAGTGTATAGGGCTGAAGTACATACTGTAGTATATAGGGCTGAAGTACATACTGTAGTATATAGGGCTGAAGTACATACTGTAGTGTATAGGGCTGAAGTACATACTGTAGTATATAGGGCTGAAGTACATACTGTAGTATATAGGGCTGAAGTACATACTGTAGTATATAGGGCTGAAGTACATACTGTAGTATATAGGACTGAAGTACATACTGTAGTATATAGGGCTGAAGTACATACTGTAGTATATAGGGCTGAAGTACATACTGTAGTATATAGGACTGAAGTACATACTGTAGTATATAGGGCTGAAGTACATACTGTAGTATATAGGACTGAAGTACATACTGTAGTGTATAGGGCTGAAGTACATACTGTAGTGTATAGTACTGAAGTACATACTGTAGTGTATAGGGCTGAAGTACATACTGTAGTGTATAGGACTGAAGTACATACTGTAGTGTATAGGACTGAAGTACATACTGTAGTATATAGGGCTGAAGTACATACTGTAGTATATAGGACTGAAGTACATACTGTAGTATATAGAACTGAAGTACATACTGTAGTGTATAGGGCTGAAGTACATACTGTAGTGTATAGGGCTGAAGTACATACTGTAGTGTATAGGGCTGAAGTACATACTGTAGTGTATAGGGCTGAAGTACATACTGTAGTATATAGGACTGAAGTACATACTGTAGTATATAGGGCTGAAGTACATACTGTAGTATATAGGACTGAAGTACATACTGTAGTGTATAGGGCTGAAGTACATACTGTAGTGTATAGTACTGAAGTACATACTGTAGTATATAGGGCTGAAGTACATACTGTAGTGTATAGTACTGAAGTACATACTGTAGTGTATAGGGCTGAAGTACATACTGTAGTGTATAGGGCTGAAGTACATACTGTAGTGTATAGTACTGAAGTACATACTGTAGTGTATAGGACTGAAGTACATACTGTAGTGTATAGGGCTGAAGTACATACTGTAGTGTATAGGGCTGAAGTACATACTGTAGTGTATAGTACTGAAGTACATACTGTAGTGTATAGGACTGAAGTACATACTGTAGTGTATATAGGACTGAAGTACATACTGTAGTGTATAGGGCTGAAGTACATACTGTAGTGTATAGGGCTGAAGTACATACTGTAGTGTATAGGGCTGAAGTACATACTGTAGTGTATAGGGCTGAAGTACATACTGTAGTGTATAGGGCTGAAGTACATACTGTAGTGTATAGGGCTGAAGTACATACTGTAGTGTATAGGGCTGAAGTACATACTGTAGTATATAGGGCTGAAGTACATACTGTAGTGTATAGTACTGAAGTACATACTGTAGTGTATAGGGCTGAAGTACATACTGTAGTGTATATAGGACTGAAGTACATACTGTAGTGTATAGGGCTGAAGTACATACTGTAGTATATAGAACTGAAGTACATACTGTAGTGTATAGGGCTGAAGTACATACTGTAGTATATAGGGCTGAAGTACATACTGTAGTGTATAGGGCTGAAGTACATACTGTAGTATATAGAACTGAAGTACATACTGTAGTGTATAGGGCTGAAGTACATACTGTAGTATATAGGGCTGAAGTACATACTGTAGTGTATAGGGCTGAAGTACATACTGTAGTATATAGAACTGAAGTACATACTGTAGTGTATAGGGCTGAAGTACATACTGTAGTGTATATAGAACTGAAGTACATACTGTAGTATATAGAACTGAAGTACATACTGTAGTGTATAGGGCTGAAGTACATACTGTAGTATATAGAACTGAAGTACATACTGTAGTGTATAGGGCTGAAGTACATACTGTAGTGTATAGGGCTGAAGTACATACTGTAGTGTATAGGGCTGAAGTACATACTGTAGTGTATATAGGACTGAAGTACATACTGTAGTGTATAGGGCTGAAGTACATACTGTAGTATATAGGGCTGAAGTACATACTGTAGTATATAGAACTGAAGTACATACTGTAGTGTATAGGGCTGAAGTACATACTGTAGTGTATATAGAACTGAAGTACATACTGTAGTATATAGAACTGAAGTACATACTGTAGTGTATAGGGCTGAAGTACATACTGTAGTATATAGAACTGAAGTACATACTGTAGTGTATAGGGCTGAAGTACATACTGTAGTGTATAGGGCTGAAGTACATACTGTAGTATATAGAACTGAAGTACATACTGTAGTGTATAGGGCTGAAGTACATACTGTAGTGTATAGGGCTGAAGTACATACTGTAGTATATAGGACTGAAGTACATACTGTAGTGTATAGGGCTGAAGTACATACTGTAGTGTATAGGGCTGAAGTACATACTGTAGTGTATAGGGCTGAAGTACATACTGTAGTGTATAGGGCTGAAGTGTTTTGCAGGAGAACGATAACTCTGGATGACTAGGCACTGTCTGTTACTAAGGTAAACCCTTTTTACCCTGAGAAGGGTGAGCGGTGTTGTTGCTCAGCCTATTTAACAAACATCTTTCGCATTTGGACTTTGGGAACGAACTAGCGTGGAGACGAGAGTGAGTTTGATAACTCAAGGAGCCCGTGCTGATATTCCAGTGGAATTCCAGTTATTTTTAACGAAGCATCTATAATATTGTACTTGCATACAGTATGTCTCAACGTTTAGAATAAGGTGTGATGTTGATTTGTCAGATCTACTATTTTTGAGTAATCGAAAGAAAATAACGGATAGTTGCAGCCCTATGAAACAAGATATCCCCTGCCTTAAGGAAGAAGGCATAGAATTACACACTTGCAATGGGAGCCTTCCTCTTTACATTGACACGCATCGCGTGCCAGAGACTGTGCCATTATTGTAGTGTGCTGCTTGATGAAATATGGTGTCTTCTGAGAAATCTAAACATTCGGTAATCTGTATAATAATGGGTTGTGCTGAATATTGTGATTTCCCCCAGATAAAGGCAACATGCCAGTAGGCTACATTCTGTTATTTTGGGCGTGATTACTATGATTAGCATGTTGGTCATTGGCTGACTGGCAGAAAGCATACAGAGTAATTGTAGCGTTGTCTAATAGTTGAGCCTGCAGCTACAGTAGCTCTGATGTTAGCTGCTAACTAACTGAACATGGGTGTCACTTACTGTATGTCTTGGTTGACAACCTTGATGTTCTTAAAGTTCCCAACCTTTTCTGGGTCAGGGCCCACTTGATAAACTAGTCGATCCACTTGGGCCCACCCATCTGACCACTTGACTGCCAAATTTGGCTGCCGTGTTAAGTGGTCAACCCTGGCCCCCGACCCACAGATTAGGAATCGCTGTCTTAAAGAACATTAATTTCACTTTTTTGAATAGTAACTGGAATGCATTTTCATTTCCAGGCAGGCAGGTGTTAAAACAAAAGGTTCAGTCAGAGAGTGATCCTCAGTCCTCACACCATTCAGATAATGGTTGCTATCAAATTCCAGCAAAGCATATAAGTACAGACCACAAGGCCAAGGCTAGGTAAACTGCATTTAACACTTAAAACCCTATCGATTTAGTAAACTGGACATGTATTGGTGTTTAAGTGGTTAAATCATTCCTAACAACTCCTCATGTTGTGGTCTGAAATACTTGTTCTTAGACACTTTCAAGTTTAACCTAATATATAACCCAATATATTTTTTGGGCACGTCAATATAGGCTCAAACATGGAGAAAATAGCAGATCTACAAGCTCAAATTGTGAGCTCAGATTATGCTATTTAGAAAAAGGGGGCTTAAATGGTTGATAAATAGAAATGCTGTTAATCCAAGCTTTATTGTCTTTTTAACTACCTAGCTTGTTGTAATAAATGTTCCTGTCTGTGACATAATTGTTTTGTCCCCCCTTGCTGGGGTCCCCCTCTGTTATTGAAGTGCAGCAGACCGTATTCTACTTCTCTTACAACAGTCAAGATTCATGTTGTGTGACACTAACTGGATGTGCATTTGTAGAATGGCAGTCTTTTTCTTTCGTTTTTGCATTTAGTTTAGAACTTCAAGTTCAAACTACCATAAAGTTGGTCTGCAAAATGTAATTGATTTCTGTACACAGAGCAAGCTCATGTCCACAGAGCTAATGTCTTACCGTTCTGTGGTTCCACACTGGTGGTGGTGTCGTTGTTTTTGGGAAGCTTAACAGGCCAGACAGCGTTGGTCAGGACACTAAGCTGTTTAGACTGGCTTTCAGGGCAGACGTCACTGTGACTAGTATGACTCCTCATCCTCAACTGATGTTTTTATTAAAATATTATATATTCAGATTTTTCTATCAATAGAGGGTATATGCGCATGCATAAAGTGAGTGACAAAGTGAGTTTAACGTTTTAATGCAATAAGATAGGACTTATATTTGGATGTATGGGCTGTCAAGGCTAGAAAGTAGTTTTTTGACACTCCATAACGTCGGAGTATGATGATAATACCCTCTATTACTCACCCCAAGGAGACTTTAATTATTATAATTTTCTTTTGTAGTATTCCTGACTGATTTGATGACCAGCAGTGGTTCCCTATGGAGACACAAAGAGTTTCATTGGTCTTCATAGGGGGACCACTGCTGGTCATCACATTATTTTTCACAAAGTTAAAGCAACACTGAGGATTTTATTTATTGAATAGTGCCACATTATTTGTATTTTTCCAGTTTTTCATGTGTCTATGAGATGACAGTACTTCATTAGGGTTATTGTATTTAGGGTTTCTTCCTGGAGGCTGAACCCTTGACAGTCAAACGTGCCAATGAAAAGAACAGTAATATAGTACCACCATATAGTAACATCACATTATCAGCCCCTCCTCCCCCTTTATCATACAACTACAGCTGTGGGTGCAGCTTAAGTTCAGGTGGATCACCCTCACCACCCATCACCATCCACCAGGCATACTTAATGAACTGGTGGGGGTGCCCACATAAAAACATTTTAACAAATACAAAATACTGTACACTTTTTAAAAAAAAATCTTCCTCCTATAACATAATAAGACCTGATGATGATGTTTTAGGGTGGAAAAAATTATGGCAGTCCATCTTTAATGTATCAAGAGGATCATGTATTTCATACTTGGTAGACACTAGACAGTGATATTTTGAGAATATAAAAATACAAATTCATTTCTACTGGCTGTCAGCTGATCGATCATTCAATCACTAACCTGAACTTTGGTCACTGGTGCATTTTTCATTCAACTTGTCTATAAATAATTCATTGTATATACAGGTACTATTACAACACCTTAACCTATAACATTACCAACTAATTTAGTTGACTGGCTCATTTACTAGACATTGGAGATCATTTTACAAATTAGATCATAGACGTTTGTCATGTCGCAAGACGAGATGTTTCCGCAGTATTCTTTCAATGTGACTAATGCTCGTCTTGAAATGTGTAGTATTGAGCAGTTTCTGAATCTAAAAGACAAATGCAGCATATTGATGTGTTAATATTTGTTTTCTCTCTCCTCAGGTATCCACACTTGACTGTTAAACACCTTGATCCTTATCATTGTGAGCTTTTCTGAACATCTGAAACAATTGTTGACAGACACGGCTCCATCATGTCCAATAAAACATTCACAATGTCCACCGATGACACATTTGTCATGTCCACTGAGGACCTATTTAGAGGCAGGGGCAGTCAAGCTACCCAAAGTGGTCTACAGCTCACGTTCTTCCCTGTAAACTCACCCGACTCCTCCAGCAACTTAAATGACAGAGAGGTCAACGTGCTGGAGGGCCGTGTCACCCAGCGACCAGTCACTCTGTCGCCCAACAACAACAGCTGGCTGATCCACGTCCCTACAGATGACTCTTTGGTTTTCTCCAATGAAAACACAACCTGGGTGATGAGCAACCCAGACAGCGGCCTGCTGGAGGACCACCATCCTGGAGGTAGGGCCCTTACAATTATTTCAGATATTCGCTGTTTATTTTGGCATAATCGTTATAATTGTTGGAAAATGTTCTGATATCTTCAAAGTTCAAAACAATAGCGGAAATTGATGATCTACAAGGCAAGCTTATAACGAGCTGGCACATTGTATAAAGTTATTTCTTTGTATGTTTATTGAAGGAACCCATTAGAGACACATAACTGAGCCTCTAGTCTTCCTGGGGTCCTGAATAAAACTAAAAAGCTAAGCCAAGCTATACGGCTTACCAGTGGAAATAATGTCCTGCAGTAGCATTAGAAGACTCACTGCTAATTTATTTTCAACCATTAGCCATGCCAAATGTTCGTGCATATAACTAATACTTGTCCGGTATGCCTACAGCCTAGTGCCAGACGAGCCGCGAGTTATTCTTCCCTATGGCATTTTGGTTTATGACTGCTAAAAGCCAAACATAAATCTTATTTGTTTCAATTTGTATGACAATTAAACGTTAAAAGTAAAATGTTTTTCTCGTGACAGGCCTGCCTGGAGGAGACGGGACCTCTGATGAAGACAGCCCATTGGCATCTACCGAGACGTCACGCAGGGGTTCGAATGAGAACGCTTCATCCTCCTCATCCCTCGCCTCTGAAGCCATGGTCATGAGGACCAACACCTTCTGCCTGCCGAACGAGACTTTTAACGTCTCCCATTCGGTTTTGATTCTCGAGGACACCCCAGAAAACCAAAAGGGCACATTCCTGTATACACCATCTCCTGCACCATCTTCTACACCATCTCCTGCTGCAGAAACGGCACTTTTGAGATCTCACAGTGATCGCTTTGTCAATGGAACCTTTACACCAGAGCCACGTGAGACTTTTTCACAAAATGATGCACAGAGCTCCACCCCAGTCACAGGTGTGGAATGCCAGACCGTCCCTTCTCAGTCCGATGTACAGACCTCCACCCCAATGACAGGCATGGGTCATCATCAGCCCCTCCCTTCCCTATCGGAGTCTCCATGTACTTGGAACACAGACAGTGCATCAGTCCACCCTGCTGAAGCTCAGCCAGTTGTTGTTGCAGTGAACCAACCGCATGCTGCTAAACCTCCTTGCTCCTCGGCCATCAAAAGAGTACGAATAATGGAAGTCAAAAGCACTCCTAAGCCAGACTTACGCAGTGTGAGGTCTAAAGTCATGACCAGACCAATGGCTACACCTACACCTGTAAAAAACACAAGACGCAAACCACTGCAAGTCAACGTGCCTAGCACACAGTCTCAAGGAAACAGAAGACCCCCTATGAAGTTATCAGAACCCTCACTGGCCCATTGCAGTCAGGCCAGCTCCAGAGCCGAACCGGCAGCAGCCTCAGCAACATTACCTAGAAATCCGACCACATCCAGGTTACCAATCAGAACGCCTAGCAGAGTCAACCAAACTAATCCTACACCTGACCTAGCTGTTGAGAGCTTGGAGGCTGACAATGGGGCAAATAGAAACAAGGTAAGGTCATGGTCAGCTTCTGACCAATACAAGGCTCCTGTCTCCAGAACACAGGCCCGGTGCTCATCTGAGATTGCTTCATCATCCTCGACTGGTGTGCTCAGGAAGAACCGACCTGCCAGTCTTTCATGTGAGATGGCTACGTCGTCATCATTGTCAACTGGTGTGCTCAGGAAAAAGAGACCGGCCAGTGTTTCATGTGAGATGGCTGCGTCGTCATCATTGTCAACTGGTGTGCTCAGGAAGAACCGACCTGCCAGTGTTTCATGTGAGATGGCTAAGTCTTCATCATTGTCAACTGGTGCGCTCAGGAAGAACAAGCCTGCCTCCGTTTCATCTGGCGTCACTGCTCCCAGATCCCACCTGGCCTCAAGCACACCAAGGAACCAGTGTACACAGAATAAGGCCCAGAGCGGAACTGTGAATACTAGCAGAGAAGTTAAGAAGATCAGCCTGGTGGTGGTGAGTGGATCATGGATCATGGTAATCTGCTGGTTTATGACATAATTTGGTAGATTAGATTATTTTCTAGTACAGATGTTTACTATACAGTATGTATTGATCAAGCTCCACATGAAAATAAACACAAGACAGCCAATTCACATATATTGTGTATAAATACTATGTCACGTTTCAAGTAAATCTTAGTAGTTTATAATGCCCTGTGATTTTATATTCTGTCATTTCCACTGATAATGGTCAAAACGCCTGCTGTTGTTGCAGACACACTCCCCTAAATTGACGGCAACAGCTAATGAAGCCAAGGGCCACACAGGGCCACAGGACGCACCCCTGAGGCGATCCAGATCAACCCCAGCCCCCCCACATCCTCCACCTCCCAGACGAAACCCCACCACTCAACCTCTATCTCCCAGCCCCAGAGCAGCCACTGGGTCCACCAGGCCCAAGCAGAACATCACAGCAGGTAGGATTGACTTATTTCATCAGTGACTCATAAGATTCACAAGCCCCACCCAATGTAATAACAATAACAACAATTGTCAATTAATAATGAATAATTAACAACTTAACAAGCTAAAGAAAGTGATGGTTACAAAAAGCATGGCAAAATAAATCATAATGTCCACTGGCCAGGCTGAAAAGAAAATGCCAAAGTGATGAGCAGAACACTGTTCCCCAGATAAAATAATAGTTACTCTCAGTCTGTCACGACACACCAAAGCCTGAATTATCAATCAAAAGTACATGGCATAAGCCCTAAACAAATGTAATATTACACATGTTTATCAGTAAATTGCTTTGCAATTGTATTGTTGCTGCACATGATTCTGTGATAATGGAGGTGCCTCACTGTGTCAAGTTTGGGTTGTGACCCACCGTTAGGTTAGCTGTGTTTGGACTGAAGCTAGAGCAAGGCTGCTTTGAGGTGTTAAGGGTTATACAACATGCTTGCAGTCAGATTATCGTAGATCTGGTCTGCCAGCAAGATGTACAAATAATAGGTTTTAGTTACCTCAGTGTGCCACTTTCACATGCAGTTGAGAGAACGCTATGAACCAGAGCTAGATTATCTATAGTTCTAGAAGCAGAACAGTCATGTAGCTATGAAAACATTTTACCCTCTAAAAAAACATTTAGAAATATAAGAAATAGTAATGGTTGACATAATAGCTCCAGTGATGCCTCTGTTGTATAGGGCTTTGAGCCTTGCTCAACCATCTCAAGAGGATATTTGCATGCAATAAAATTATGTCGCCATGAGAGGGCAACATGGAGCAATTCCTCTGTTCCTTAGTGTCCAGAGGAACGTCAGTGGACACACACTGGGGGGGGGACGACGATGACAACGACTCTTCCTGTGATGGGAAGCGTAGGGGAAGGAAAAGGAGGGTTAGTCACAGAATATGGTGACGTGTGTGTGTGTGTGTGTGTGTGTACTATACTTATATTTACTTTAAATATTTGAATGGCTTTTGTGTGATCTTGACGCATTCTTGTCAAAATGGGTAAGTTTATATTTATTTTTGTTTGCCTAGGTGTGAAAATTACAAATAGGACCTGTAACATCAGAAGCCCCCATGAATGATTAATACAATTCTGTATAAAGGCATTTATTTATCAGGCATTTTGTAATTTTTTTAGTTTTGTTTGACAAGACTAATTTAGTTTATTAAAAGTAAAAAATATATCCATTTTAGTTTAATCGATTAATCAAAAAAGGTTATCAATAGAATACTCTCCTTTCACTGGCTGCTGGCGACTTTTAGAGTTTATTTTAATATTTTATTGATACTTTGCTTGAGGCCTGGCTCCCAGCTATATCTCGGATATGCTGGAACCATACAGGCCGGTATGCACCCTTAGATCGTCAAGTTTGGCGCTCTTTAATAGACTGCATCCAGACAGTAGATTCACGAAGATGCCAAATGACGTGAGCGGCAGGAGTCTCTTCCTGGTTTTTAAACAGCTGGTGGATGGAAATGAAGCTCCACCCATGCTGCAACTTGCAGTGTCGGCCAGAAGACTGGAAACGCTTAATGCCTCCACGGCAAGTGGAAGCCGTGCGCAAGCTTAATTTTCCATCCACCAGCTGTCTAAAAACCAGGAAGAGACTCCTGCCGCTCACGTCATTTGGCATCTTCGTGAATTTACTGTCTGGGTGTGCCCTTAGATTAGAAGTTCGACTCGCCTTGTCATCACAGGCCATCAGGCTGTTGCTGCCTGGGCGCCCATGCTCTGGAATAACCTGCCTGTGGCTTTAAGGCTAGCTAATGACAGTGTCATCTTTTAAATCACTTGTATCAATCAAATGTATTTGTATACCAAAGCCTTTCCTTAGATTATATTACGTTACCTTGAGCACTTATATGTCAAGTATCAAGTATGTTACGGTCTTTCAATATATGTTTATGTGCATGTTCGTCTATGAAATATGCTTTGGTTTTATGTCTTATATTTTGTTTTATCTATGCATTTTAATTTATTTATCTATGCATTTTAATTGATTGATTATCTCTATGGATGTTTTTTATCTTGGCACTGTAAAGCACTTGTAAAACATTGTTTCAAAAAGCGCCTAGTGTTTGGTAAAGGCGTAAATCCTGACAGAATGACTGGCAGCTGAATGACATTTTCTTATAGAACATGCAGACATTCTGTATACAGTAGCGTAGCCTATATCCACTGCTTTTTCATTCATGAAGGATTTTTTGTTGAATCCAGGCCATTTCTTTGGAGTCTGACCACAGTGTTAACCATATTTCTACGGGGGAGGGGCAGCACTGTAATGGTAACCCACATTGGGGGGCTGGGATTTTCCCCCCCTGGCAGTGTCCTTGGAATGAAAACCGCCATATCTGCCCAGATACAGTGAAGTGACATGTAGACGTCGCTTTTGGGAGATTCCTTAATGTATGTGTATACCGTATATAATATATATATAAATAAATAAGAATGTCTGCCACTGCGGTCACCGGTTACCATACATATGCCCTTATTTGTTTTAGAGGGCAAAAATCAACCTGAACAGCATGCTAGATAATGCACTAAAATAATACAAATATGACAAAAGGATGTTCAAATCTGACTCTGTACTCTATTGTTGTAAACACTATACAGCATGAATGGGCTGAATGAGATGAGCTCTGTTTGCATGTGTTGGCAGTGTTGAACTGCACATGGTGACAATAACAACTCTGTGGTGGCATCCCCCTCAACTGGAGAGAAGAGACCTAATCAGACAATGAGCCTTTTTTACATCTCCACATCTCAGACAGCGTACCGCTCCCTCATTGGCTGGGGGGGGGTTGTATTTTCTACACTATGGGGTCCCCCACTCGAGGTTGTCAAGGAGACAAGGGGGTCTGTTCCACTCTAGTTGCCGTCCAGAAGAGCAGCCTGCATGCCTGGCTGCATGCCTGCATGGATGCAGAGACCCCTGCCCATTTAATGCTCTCTCTGGCTGCATGGATGCAGAGACCCTCTGGCTGCATGGATGCAGAGACCCCTGCTTGTTTTGACACTCTGTAAGGCTGCATGGACGCAGGGACCCCTTCCCATTTGCACTCCATCTTGTCCTCATGGCGGGATACACTGGACCCAGAAGCTGTACTTGGACAGAATTTCCAGTACATCACGCTGGAGCCAATTCGTCATCTTTGACGCCACAAGGCGGCAGCGGCGGCTCTAGCTGTGACCTCACCCTGCTAACGTGTCTGGTGGTCGCATCCTATCGTTTCTGTATCATTCCTTTGTTAGCAGCGTTCAGCTGCAGAGAGAGGAAGCGTGGTTGGAGAAGTAAGTCAGGCAGCCTATAAACATCGGCTGAGTTTCTTTTTTTATTTTGTATCTACAGAAAGATTTCCTTCACAGATGGTGTTGGTTGCATTGTGATTTTGGTTCTTTACTGTTGGACGTAAAAACAAAAAAGGACATTTTTATCACAGCTTTCTCTTCTGCTCACAGAACAGTGAATGCAAGCTATAGAACATGCAGACATTTTTTTCAGCCACATTGATTTGTTGAAATCCTATATTTAGAATAAATATCAGAACATCATTTGTGTACCAGCTGCTTATAATACCGATGAGGGGAAAATTTATTATTATTATTACTAACTTTTATATTTGAGGGAAAACTGCAGCGTTTTCTTGGTAACCAGATAAAAACAAAATAAAACATCCAATACATATTGTTTATTGCTATGATCATGTGCAATGTTTTTATGTTTGACTTGGAACACTTATGACTGGGAGTCTAGACTGAGGTTTGATATCCCATTAACAGACCCGTGACAACTGTTTAATTTTTATATTTTTTTGTGGTCATGCCATGGTCTGTTGTGAAACCTTACTGAGAATTTTAGGTGGCATTGAAATGGGCCATTGTTTCACGCAGTGAGTGTATTTGACCTTGTGGTTTGTCAGTGAATTGAGCCTTAACTAATCACTGTTGTCCTTGATCAGACCCTGTTCATCAACCACTTAAACCAATGTACTTAATTGACTGAAGTCTCCCAGGAGTATTATCCCCCCCTCTATTCCAAATATTTACACAAAAAAACTGAAATCTTCAAGCTCACAACACATTGCAATGTGACCCATTTTGAGCTTTGAGATCTGATTTTCATTGACTGTTAGAATATGGATGCTATGACTCAGTGGTTAACTGGCTGCCATTCAACAACACACTGCATGCTGTTGGTACTCTCAAACTCTTCAACCTCTTGTCTCTCTCCTCTTGTGTCTCTCTCAGGTCCTTCAAGGCCAAGTCCTTCAAGGTCTACAGCTAGTAGCCTGAAAAGGACAGCTTCTTCAAGGCTTTCTCATCAAACTGCAACCCTAGCAGGTAAAGGGTATCATTTTATTTGATGACTAAACTCTTGATTATGCATTTAGGCTTGTGTGTCAACTGAATGTAATTTATCATGTCACAGGGCTTGAATCCAGTCAGTGTCTCTCTCTCTCTCTCTCTTTTTTTTGTTAGAAGGATGTGGAATATGTGACTCACTGGGTTGGGTGTTGTTTGGCTGTTTGAACTAAGACCAGATCCACGGAGGTCTGGACTGAGGCCACAGGGCTGTTTGCCTGCCCTCGTTCACAACACATGTTTCTTGGGTAAAGATTTAATGAGGCCTACAGGGAACATGGTTTGGTTTATTTATTCTGCTTGCAGAAATATAATGTTGCAATAGCTGAGCTAATTAATAATTATTAGCTTTTTATAATAATGAATACAATATATTACATAGGTCAAGGTGCTTTAGAATATTTATTGTTTATAAAATGTACAAACAAAAAATACTGAAAACGTACAGATGCAACTGAACTGAGAATATAGCATCATGTAAATGCTACATTTATGTATTGCTGCCCCCTTTATCCAAAGTGCTTTACAATGTGCATTACACACACACACACACACACACACACACACACGAAACATGCACCAACATGCTCATTAGGAGCACTTAAGTGTCTTGCACAAGGACACTTTGACACGAACCCAGAAAGAGCCAGCCGGGGTTCGAAAGTTCCTATTCCCAAGCCGCTGCTCTACCTCCTGAGCCACATGTATTTGAGTAGTGGTTCTTCTATGGGGAAGCAAGGTAGGCTGAATACAGTGTCATGTACTGTATGCCACCTCCCTCTGCTGGTGGCAACCAGAACATTATAACATGGCTAATAATGAGAGTACTATAGGGATTCACACTCATTTCCATTGGCTGCAGCAACTATGTTGACTCCTCCCACCAACTGAGCATCCCTATAATAACACCGTCATTACACCCAGCCTGCATGAATGGACATGACGACTGACTGGATGGATAAAGACTGACTGGATGGATAAAGACTGTGTGAATGGATGGATGACGACTGTGTGACGGATGGATGAAGACTGGCTTTACCAATTAGGAATTCTATCCACAGCTGTCCACAGCTGTGCACCCCCACACAACACCTCTGGATGCTCATTGGTTGTTGAATTAGGACAGGAGAGCTGCAGTAATGGTCTGAAGGAGGGGTCTTTATGCCCCAGCTGGTCTGTCAGTCCTGCAATGTTTACTACAGCCACCGGTTGCAATGTGTGTCTGACACACACTTCTACCCAGCAACACGTCTACTCTGCTCAATAGTCAATACTAGATCTTTCTGTAGTTTTATTTTGTTTTTGTTAAGTAGTTGTTGCCAGTAACATCTTTTTTGAGAGATGTTATGGTCTCCGAAGCTGTCGCTGTCAAACCTCCACGTGCGTCTGACAGCCAAGGGCTTACTGCGAACGCTGCAGCTGCTCTCGGGATGCAGGGGAACTACTGTGATCTTCCATGCAGGTGTGTTTTGCTCTGTTAATCTACTAATAATACTGCTAGAAAGTCTGCAGGGCTCCAGATATACTCACTGTAGTTTGCCTCTTTGCACTTGGCAGTGCTGGGCCTCTATTTATAGTGTTGTTGGCTGTTTGTTGCTTTCAAAAGCAGGCTCATCTTTCCTGTTTATGTTTACTATACCTATTTAAACACTGCTATCTGATGACCACCGAGCTCGCTTGGAGTAAAGGATTTTCTATGTCACTGCAAAAAATGGACACTTGAGCTTATTTAACCACTTAAACCTTACTGTATACTTAGTTGACCGGGGTCCCTCAGGGCTCTATACTAGGTCCCTCTTCACTGAAAGTTCCCCCAGAATAAGGACGCTACACGCTAGGGATCAAGAGGATAAAGCCATGACGATCTGAGGTGATATTTTTACCTGGGAATTTATGTTGGCCATAACATGCCAGGAGAACTCTGCACCATGCAGTTTTATTCTGAGATGTGGGCTATTTTAATCCAGTTTCATTCAGAGATCTGGGATATTTTAATCTAGTTCCATTCAGAGATCTGGGTTATTTTTAATCCTGAGTTGTGATTTTGAGCCATGGGAACCTTGCTGTGATGGATGGACCCCGCTGTTGGAACGGCGTCGCTCCAGAGACTGTTTTCATGTTTTCACTGACATCCCTCTTAGAGGAAGAGGATGCTTGATTCTTCGATAGTGGATGTCAAACATGGTTGTGTGTTCATGCGTTAATGTTCATGAGTTAAGGACTAATATGCTGTCACCATATTAGTTACCAAACGTGTGTGTGAATAACTGAGTCTTAAATGAACATTTTACAGACAAAACAAACTGCTGCACTATCGAGTGTATTCAAGGAAAATGCATGTCATTGCCAGATGTGTTCTATACCATCACGCACGCGTGCACACGCACACGCACACACACACACATTGTATTGTTGACTAGGACTTGATCAAGAATTCTTAATTTAAAAAGGATTAATCACAGACATTATGCCACTGCTGTTTATCTTTATCATTGATCAAATTATATATATATAAGCATTATGGATTTGGATGTGTTAAACTGTGAGATTCCGCTGCAGCACTTTAACAAGTGGCTGATTGTCAAGCTTTGCAGTGGTGTGATATCTCTCCACAGCACCAGATGGCACCGTGCCCAGTGGAGTCACTAAACAATTTCACTATCGTATTGATTACTGTTTTAATCTCAACAAGTGGTCCAGGGCGCATATATATATATATATATATATATATATATATATATATATATATATGTGTGTGTGTAGCCCTAACCTTTGAACTAAAAGGAGTAGTGTGGGGAGAAAAGGCTGTTAAAGGGACATTTCACCACTAGAAGAAACTGCAGTCACTCAATGTTAATAGTATCTCTAGTAGATAACGGTAGCACAAATTGAAATTTGCACCCTATGGGCAGAAAAAGAATGAAGTCTGTGTGTTTGACTGGACTGCTGATCTTATGACGAATATGACAAATTAGAATAATTTTCGCTCTATGTTTCATACTGTTATGAATATAGAGTATTAGAATATACCCGTCATATCTGCTGTTTCTGCCATTTATTTTTTGTTTGAAAATGTATTATGATTATTAACAGTTTTCAACATGGAAAGGATTATGGCGATTATGCAAAATAATTATGATTATCTCAAATAAGTGCAACCTGGCCATTATGCAACAATTGTAGCCTACTAGACCCCTGCTGCCTAAGCCGTCTGCTTCACAGGAAACATTCTGTCCTCTCTGGACCATTTTGAATTATTCAGGCAGAGGACAGTGTGAATTATTGATATATTCTGCAGAAATGAGTTGCATAATGTCCATTTTTGTACAAAACTTATAATATATTAATTAATTATATTAAGTTTCTTGGCCCATTTAGGCTTGGAACCTCTGTACATTAAACCCTTCAACTGGCAACACCTGTGTAGTTGTTACTACAGTACGTATATAGCAATATTTACCGGTACTTTCAATTTTTGAATAAAGATTTAAAGTTTGTCAGAAACCATAGGTCAGGATTTTGAAGGTGTTTAGAATCAACTCAATAATGGCAAATTTGTAAATTTTACTTTGTAGGAAGTTGAATATCCCACATTTTGTATGTGATGCTGAACATTGTACTTCATTTGTGGACATTTGAATAACTTACTGTTTGAATATCTGTAGTCTGCAGCTCTGGCTAGTATTGAGGTCACTGCGGTGTTATAATACTTTTGATCAGCAGGAGGCATCCTAACACACTGAAATGGTTTCCCATAGTGTCATTAAAATGAACTACATAGTTGAGCTATTGTTGCATACAATCTTGTTTAAGATCCTGGAATTAGTTGCAGGCCCTTTGTTGATGGAAATGGAGACCTAGTTTTTATTTTTCTGACTAGAATCGTCCATCCCATAAAGTTACAGACTGAACTTATTTAATTTATTTGGCCTTTATTGATAGTTGAAAGTAGTCTGACAGGAAATGGGGACTTAACCCTACGTTTCCAGTGAGGATCATGGCATCGGTACTTTACTTAACAGTAGTTTCCAAACTGTCATGTCAAGGACCCCCAAGTTAATATGTACTACCGCATTTGCCCAGGGACCCCCATCTGAAAATATGGTGTGCCAGGTAAAAGATGATCATTTGAAAATAGCTTATTTTGGGCATCTAGTACAGATGCCTTCCGAGCATCTCCCTGGTCCTCGCCGAGGTCCTCACTGCTCGTCCCACTAGGAAGAGACCAGATGAAGGGGGGGGGGGGGGGGGGAGAAACGCCCCGGGATCCCCCCGGGATCCCCCAGGAGGAAGTTGTTAATGTTGCTTTTGAGAGGGAAGCCTGGAAATTTCTGGAACTGTTACCCCCATGACCCAATTCCGGATAATCAGTTGAAGATGCCTGGATGGATGGATTGGCTGTTAGTAGCTGTTTATATATTTATAGGCCGTTATAGGGTTAAAGTGGTTAAAATATGATGGATTATCCTAAAGTTATTTCGATATAATGGAAGCAATCTCTGCTATATTGCATGGGTGTGTCCTGCCCACCCGCTGTAGCTCTGTCTCTGCCAGCGCTGGAATGTTGTTCCATTGACACGACCGTGCTTCGCCAGCAGGCCTCTATCCAGAGATCTGTCTGTCCGGTCACAAACATGATCCCATACCACTACTGAATGCTATTGTCCCTTTTTTGGGGCAAACATTCAGTAAAAATAGCAGATAGAGGCTGTTCAAAAAATGGCACTCTCTGCCAGGTGAGCCAGTAGGATACAAAAGCAGTGTCAACACACAAATGTGTGTGGGGACTGGGGAGCAATCAATTGGCATAACGACTAAACTGGTGAGGGGGAAAAGGAATAAAATATTGTTCTAAATATGTGTGTAGTGTGTATGAGCTTGTAGATTGGCTATGTTCTAAGACATTTAGTGTGAGGGAGAAAAGGAGTGGAACTAGTGTAGAGCCTTGGGTGGACTCTGGTCAACTGCTGTAAGTATACAGGCATTAAGTTAAGGGCCACCCACACCAAACGCTACAACAAACTAAAGTTTATAGTTTTAAACATGGTTCCAACTCGAGGGGAGTTGTCCACAGTCCACACCAACTATAATGAGGACAGTTTTGAACTAGTTATAGTGCTTGGCGTGGATGGTCCTTTTATTTTGGTTATAAGGCTGAATATCTTTCACCTACACTGTTCCCAGTCTCTGGCTGCAGAGCCCTCACAGCAGCACGCAGTGGTATCACTGCTGGTGAAAATGCTGCTGTTGATATCCATTTCATTACTCAAGAGAAGCTGTTTTAAAAGGGCGTGCTAAATATAATATAGTGTAGCGTGTGTACTGTATGAACGGCGCTGTCCTTGGTGTGGGAGGAGTATTTTTATCCTGTGTTATGAAGCCATGGGTCTTGTAGACACGAGCTGCTGTCAAGCAACAACATGAGGGGGGATTATTTAACCAGCCAACTGGTGAGCCACACTTTTGCAGCGTTCCACCATTTGCAGTGAACGTTACTATGATGTTTGTCCATGAATATTGCAACAATAAACTGTCATCTCTTGAGTGTTGCATGGTTGAGAACACTGTGTTCCCACTCATTAAAATTCGTTTTCCCATGTCCAAGCTCACCTTCACCATCTCATTACATAATAACCACTAGTATCCTACTAGAATATACTGTACCCTCCCTAGCATGTCATCCACAGGTCTCCAGTATCAGTGATAAGTGCTGATGAACATGCTCATTTTTCCTCTCTTGCACAACTCCAGTCTGTAGCTTTGGCGTCTCTCTCTATCCTCGCCTGTCAGCGTCCTGTGGTTCATTAGTAGAAGCTATGAGCTGGTTATTATTATTCAGGGGGGTGTTGCATTTATAAAGCTACTGTAAATCAAAACTGGTGTGGCACGACCTCGCTAAAATACAACACAGCGCCGTCTTGTCCGTCCACACAACAGGAGATGGAAATATGAAGGACTAATGTCATTAACGCTGTTGGAGCAGATCTGTGAATCATAATCAATCGTGGTGGAGCGAACTGCGACTGAGCAAACGCCCAATGTAAACGTCTCCCTGTCCAGAGCGTATGGGGACCGGAGTAGTGGCACGGTATCGAACCAGAGGTCATCATGGACGGGGGAGTGGTGATGCTGAATGTAGTAACGACCCTGAACGCGTGTTCTTTTGCAGTTGACAAGAACGGACCCAACAAAGCCACCGGTTGCCAGCAGCCGCTCCGTCAGCAGCAGCCGAAGTCGACTCGGAGTCATGGAGCGGCGGTGGGCCTGGTACCTGCAGCTGAAACCCAGCAGCACCGGCAGCTGCAGGTCCAATGTGAGGCTCTGGCGGTGGTTCTGCAGAAAACCCTGGCTGAGGTAAGACCATGACGAGCAAGCAATGGGACTGGGGTGTGATTCAAGGCATAGCAGTAGCACTGTCCGTTAGAGGGTTATTTAAAAATTATAATACATATATCGTTGCAGTACTTTGTTGCCCTACTTGATCATACTGCAGCCTCACACAAAAGCATCAAAAGTAGATGATCCACAAGCTCAGAAGCTTGTGGATCTGTTACTTTGGCGATTTTTGAATTTGAATCCTGAAAAAAGTTTTTAGACATGAGATTTACACCCGCCGCCAGAGACAATGTAATGTATATTAACTTTGGACAGTGTTGGGCAATTTACTCAAGAGTAATGGGTTACTAGTTATTTTTTAATGAATTACTTGGAATCAAGAGTAACTAGTTACAAGTCATATTAGGATATTACTTTTGAGCCATGGACCTGTCCTGACCGGCACTTAAATATTATTTGGCTAGAGGTCGCATGCTTAAAAAGAGCAAGGATTTAAGCTTACAATGTCACATTGCAACGTGTTGATCCTTGCTGGCTGTGACAACATCCTACTATGGAGTATAAATTGTAGGCTTAATATAGTGCATCTCAAACTATAATGGATATACCGTAATGGCTTAATAGCTGCTATTACTGTTTTGGCACACTTAGTAACCAGTTAGAAAATATTCGTTTGTAACCAGTTACTGACATTGGAGGGGTTTCTCTCAGTTGTACCCGTTTGTATTCTCTGGCTGCACCTGACCCCAGACAGTTTAAGTTGCTTGATTCAGTATTTAGACAAACTCCCATTTAACCATGTAACGCAATAAAAACACGTGTGCTTCCTCTGGAAACTGCCCTTGGAAAGGACAGTGGAAAAAGCAGCGCTCCAAAATAAAAGATGCTAGACTGGCTCAGATGCAATTTCTCATGTTTATTTGAGAACGCTAATGTGTTTCGGCAAACTGCCTTCAGAGCAGACTAAAAAATGTTTTAGCCTGCTCTGAAGAAGGCTTCAAACATGTTTGAAAGTGAAACATCAGTATAACCTCACCTGGTTCCTATAGGTTTCTCAGGCAGAAGGTTTGACATGCAGAGCAGTGCATCTAAAGGTTTATCGATGCTTGCTGTTTGGATCTGTTTGTGATGATGTTGTGATCGGCTTCCAGGCAATGGATACCCTGAAGGAGTGTTGTTAAAAACAGGTTTATCACATCAGCAACCAAACCATAGCTGGCAACTTTGTTCCACTCCTGTGCTGGTCTTTGTTACTCATCCTTGTAACCAATGGCTCATATTTCATAACCTAATATGACGAAATTGAATTATGCCTAATCATATTGGTTATGTTTACTCAAACCCTGAAGCGGAGAAAACATGACATGGTGTAATGCTGGAGAGGTCTCTCCTTTTCCAATCTGTGGCTATTGATGGTAAGTGTGCAGTTCTGAACACGGGTCATACTGAGGATCTGCTTGTGTGCATGAACATTATTGTGGTCTTGGTCTGTCTCATTTGGCTGAATGGAAATGAGTATAAAAGTACTTCACAAAAACAATGTTGGCTAAACTGCCTAAAATTGTGTTACTGTTGTTTGACACAACGTTAAGTTTTTGACTTTTCACTCATGGGTGTAGTTAGATTTTTGCCAGTGAGTGTGTGTGCGCGCCAAGGACTAGCCAACAAATCCTTCCCACATTCTTAAACCGATCCTTAACCACACCATTCCATTTAACCACTTGCATCATATTTCTCATACATGTTGGCTTTTGGCCACAACATAAAAACACCACTCTGGCTAGGTTTACATTAACAGCTTTTTATGTAGAATACAAATGGGTCTCCAGTGCTTTTTCTGCTCAAAATGAGGAGGAAAAACGGAAAGGTGGGGAGGTGCGGACTGCGGAGTTGCGGACCACGACTTCATGGAACTGACCATTTGTTGAAAACTAGTAGATTTAGATGTTGTAATGAAGACTGGCATATTTATCATGTCACAACATCAAAATGTTTGATTGCGAACGCAGTGAGCACTTACTATGAGACCTAGCAGATCATGTCTGTCCGTGTGTCCGTGTGTCTGTCCCGCTATCCAAATATGGAGTGTGTTGCATCAGCAATCACTCAGCTCCATATATGGGCACAAAAGGGGCCAGTGATTTGTTTGTTGTGGACCTGGCCCCTTTTGTGCCCATATATGGAGCTGAGTGACACTAATTCGTAATTTATTCTAATTGTTATTGCAATTTACGATCTGCGTTCGCTTCCCGCGTTCGCGCGTCTTACTCGTGTTTATAAGCTTCACAGGGCGTAAAGTTCTCAGTCCTGGGGACGGATTTCAGTCCTGAGGATTTCATAGGGGTTATTTAATGAGATCAGTGCAGATTTGCAAAAAGTAATTTTCAGTCTTGGGATTCTTTTTGGCTTTAAGCCCTGTAAGCTTCAAGAGACAAGTCTGTGTTTCTCCTTCTCCACCTGACCACTCTGCTGCCCCGACACTGGCTGCTGCTTGTGTCGTCTGGACACGGCACACGCTGCTGGACCACAACTCGCTTATTCATTGCGATATATTGATACGAATATTAAACCTATTCTAACGCAATAGAATTATTGTTTTGTTAGTATAGTAGTCTATAGGCAGCAGAGGACGGGCCGGTGCTGGTGGTAGCTCTCATTAGCGACTTCTGAAAGTGGTCTCCTTTTGGACATTTAATAAGACATTTAATGTAAAACGGCAGTACTTATTTATTTATAAGAAGCATAGTCTGAATTCTGCCTAATGCTGCTTATGCTGGACCAGGCAATTGGTGTGTGTGTGTGTGTGTGTGTGTGTCCAGTTCATGTGACGATGGTCCCTGTGGGATGTTTTCACACTTTTTGGTTGTCTATCTACTATCTCGTCATTAAAATCGATGATTAATGGTTTTCATTAATGATTATCAGTACTTCATCCTGTATTAAAAACCTTTCATGTTTTCCAATATGACTTTGGACCATTAAAGAACGGATCTCTAAGCTGTAGATTCTGGCTCTAGTGCTTAGTTGAATGTTGTGATCTCTTAGCCAAGTCTTGTGTCTTTAAAAGTGACACTACTAAATCGACTGTTGGGTTACAAATTCCATAGAAACGTGTCCTCGGCACAAACATGGGGATTAATTCATAATACTATTATGCCACCAAAATGCGGAATGCCCTACCACCAGCTATCAAAGTGTTTGACCCCTCCCTACCCTCTTTAAACGCCAAAAAAGAGCAGCTGGACTTAGACAACTCTTCTAGTTTGCCAAAATAAATACCCCTGCTGTTTACCCTGTTAACCATTTTCTTTAAAACGTGTCCTCTGTCAGACTGGGTGTGGTGTACTACAGTGTTTCTGGGGTAGACGTCATGTCTGCCAGCCCCCGGCCAGCCACCCCAACCCCCAAGAGACCAGTGGAACTTATCTGACAGCACTAGTCTCCCGACACACACCAGACATGACCCGGACAACATGATGCCAATTTGAGATGGCAATCTCTTTGTTTATAAATGGTTAAACTATTCATCACCAGACCCAAACACATAAGGACCCTTTTTAAGAGTCATGACTATTTTTAATTTTTTTACCTAATTATAAAATTATGGTGCCACATATAGTTTTCACTATATTTTTAAATGGGGCTTAATTGAGTTAGTTAAATATATTTTTGGGTCTCAAGCTGTAAATGTTTAGGAACCCGTTTGGACATCTAGAACTATAGCAACCTGATGCACATTCCATGCATTCAGACATCAGTGTGAAGCAAGTGCTATGTGAATCTGGAGCAAAGTGCAGACTGTGTTGTAAGACCTAGTGGTGTTTTTGCATTTTGCAAGTACAACACCAGCATGGGACAAAGATTGTACCCACTGGAACCCTTACATCCTTATTCTGGGGGCGAATGTTCAATGAAAATGGCCCCAAGCTCTGTGAGCTTGTAGATCGACCATTTTTGGTGAATATGTAAAGGGGGAAAAGTGGGGGGCCTAGTATAGAACCCCTGGTTGACACCGGTCAACTAAGTATATGGTTTAAGTGGGGAAAAAGGCAATGACACCACCAATACAGCCCATTATTCAACATACCGGTAGTCATTTTACTTTTTTCGCTTCCCAGTCACAGATGGTTGACTCATATCCTTCTGGTTTGATGGAAGTGATGTCAAATTGATGAACTCAACCACAAAAACAGAACAGGTTTCTCCCCTGTGGCGTGCTGTGTATTCTTTGTATTACCAACAGTCCACGTACAACATACATGCTGATCATAGACGCGCATTTTTCTACTAGACTATGTGTCCACCAAAGCTTTTCTTTCCCCAGATGAAAACACAAGGCGCTCTCCTAAAAATGCTTCTAAACACAGTGGGACATATTTAAACTCTGCACCCAATTAAAAACGCAAAGATGTGAACGCTCATCGCCTCATCACACTGCTGGTGTTTCCAGCATACGGTAAAGACTCAAAATAATTCCTGAGGGTGGTTCTCAGGAAAATGCCTTACTCCTCATACAGTACTCGGGCGAGAGTAGTATTAAGTAATCAAAAATGGCCTGCATGTGAAATTTAGTATGCAAAACTACTTGGTCATGACACAATGGGATTCTAAATTGCTTTCAACACCCATGTGCCACACAGTGCACTTGTACAGAAATGACATGAAATTTCGAGCTTTGTTGTTTAGTAGAGTTGTTTCCGATACTGATATCGGGCCGATAATATCACCCTCAAGTACTCTTACTCGGAACTGGCCCTGATACTCTGACCCGAGTACCAAAACATCCAATTGACTAGGCTGAACGAATGCAACTGGACGGACCAACCAACAACTCAGCAAATCGTGAAAAACAATCTACAAGCATATGACAACTGACAAGTGTAGATCGGAGATATACGAGAAAAAGGGGGTAAAATTAGTGGTTACTCAACAAAAATAAAAAGTACTCTTATCGGTACTCTGTATCGGCGAGTACTAAATTAAGTACTTGTACTTGTACTCTGAAAAAATGGTATCCAGACAACTCTATTGTATAGTATGAATAGGTTTGCTTTAACATAAGGTAGTTGTAGTGTTGGGGTGTATATATTTTGTTATTATAGGTGTGTTAAATACGTTGCAGTGGTAGTGCTGAAGTTGTGTTGTGTTGTTGGAGTATACGTAGTGGAATGTGGTAGCCTCTCACTAGACCAGGAATAGGTGGGCTGGAGCTTGTCATCAGTGTGTGAGAATGTCCCAGCTGTTGGTGTGGTTCAGAACCGCTGGACCAGGCTGGTTCTGAACCTCAGACCTGATGAAGACCCACAGTGGTCGAAACGTTGTTGGAAACTCTAAATAAAATGTTCAACTGGGAGCTGAGTTACAGTGTGCACTCACTGCACTCTGTGGATTTCCTTTCATCCAGTACGTATTTGTTGTTCAGCACCTGAGACGTTTTTGTTGGGATGTGTGTGCTTCCCTTTTGACTCTGCTTTGTGCTGTCTGGATGAGGCCATGCATTCTGTTTATATGCATTATTTTTTAAATGAAATGAATCTCAGACAGAATAATGTGCAATAATGTGTAAGCATGCTGTGCTTCATGTGCAGACTTTAATGTTTCTAGAATGTTGAAAGCTGATCTGGATCAATTACTGTCTGTATTGATCTTGACCTGCCCATGGAGTCATTCTACACCTGGTGTGAGGTCATGTTCGATGTCCATCAGGGAGACTAATATTCCCTCTGCAAACGGACTGAGATTATTAGAACTACTGTATGAGAATTGCTTTCAGCCCGACTAAGAAATGAGATACCCAGTTAATTGACAGAGAATTGCTCACGTGTGGCCTGTAAAAGGGCAAAGTATTTTTGGGGGGAAAGTATTGTCTTTTGAATGGAAGTCATGAAGAGCTGTATCGCTATCGCTTCAATGATAATGCATATTTTCATCTTTCCATTGGGGTTGGTTATGCTTTAGTTAACTAATAATAAACCACTTCAACACTGGAGTCCCTCTATTCGGCACGTCATTATAGGGGGAATATTTCCAGGATTTTTCAACGATAGCAAAAGTAGCAGATCTCATGTTACTGCTTGTGATTTAGCCCCCCCCTGTCTCATTGCTATGGTTGTGATTTAGCCTGCCCCCCTACCTGTCTCATGTTTCTGCTTGTGATTTAGCCCCCTCCTCTCATGTTTATGCTTGATTTAGCCCGCTTGTTCGGCAACTGTTTTAAAATTTAATTTGAGTATTGCATAACTGGATTATTTTCTTTTTTTCTTTAGTTTTTGTGGCTTACGCCTTTTATTGGTTTTTTGAAGGGACAGACAGTAGGCTGACAGGAAACGGGAGAGAGATGGGGGAAGACATGCAGTAAAGGCCGTATCGGGCTCGGGAGTCGAACCCGCGGCACACTGCGACTGGATTACCAGTCGGGTGCCCAGACGGTTACGCCACCGCCTGGGCGCATAACTGGATTCTTACTGTTTATCTTTTAGCTGTTCCTTGAATGTTGTTTTAGAGTGATCCTCTCTAATCTGCTTTAAAAAAAAATCTAAAGTATTTTGCTCTTGCAGTGATGTTTTCTAATAATTTTAAATTGACAGTTAGAAATGTGAAAGTTGAAGAGTTTGTGCTTGTGGAGCCTATAGCGGCAGAATGTAAAGGAAAGCTTTAGTGCAGGTTTGGAGGACGGGTCGATGTGGTAATGAACCATCTCCATCTGCTCCCCAGGGAGGGAGGGTCACTTCGCTCCCATCAGTGCTCTACGTTACTCATCCCCCTTCGTTTTAGTAGCTGCCTCTCGACTTACAGCTGAGGGAGGCTGTCCTTTTTTAAACACACTACTGCAGCATTCCTGGCTGCCCCCTCTTTTAGAGGCGTTACGGTAAAGCACTCGGCTCTCTCTCGCTCAGCACTGCCGATGGAGCCTCAGATGCAGTGGGAGCAGTGTAAAGGAGGTCCTGGGCCTCCGTAGCCAGGAGGAGGAAACTCCCGGCACCCTGAGCCCCCCGGCGGAGGCTGGACCATGGGCTGTGCAGGTAGCAGAGAGTGCCTTCCAGCTCCGTGCGCTGCTGCTGGACACAGGGTAAACTGGGTTCTCCTCCGCTCTGTTTCCGCAGACCAGGGCAGCCGTATTTCTTAAGTGTTATCGCTACAAGGAATTGTTAAAAGTGGTCTTTTGACAGGTTGTTTATCCATTACTCTGTGTCCACACGCGGCTGTATGAATTTCAATGTGATTATGATTATGCAGACGTATAGTTTTGTTTTAATTAATCTGGTGTGACTGAAGTAGTAGATGCAGGCTAACAGAGAAAGGAAAGATTAACTTGGCTAGAGGTTCCATTTAAGATGGATAGGTGATGAGACAGGAAACGATATGCTAAAGACATACAGTGCATCAATTTTTTCTTTTACAATGTGAGGTTATTTCTTGGAAGAGTCTGACAGGGGCTGTCGGCTTATTGGAAATAGATTTCAGCTGATATAAATGTCCTGTTTGTGAAACTGTAATTGTATTCACAGACATTAGAATGAAAAGACATTAGAATGACACATCACTACATGACAGATCCCCTTAATATCCTGACATTTATTTGAAAGGTGATTTGTCGTGCCTACGTTTTTTTTTACGGGGGCCAGTTTTAAATTGCAGCCGTTCTTGAGAGTGGTTTTGAAAGACTCAAGGGATTCACATGTCTTAATGGCTGTTGGTAGGGCGTTCCATATTTTAGTGGCATAGGAGCTTAAAGTAATTTAATCCCTTGTTTGAGCTGAATCTGGGTTGCACGTGGTTTGTTGAACTCCCTTTGGTGTTGACTGTGGACTTCGTTGACATTAAGGAAGTATTTTGACAGGTACATGGGTATCTTGGAGCCAAGCCTGTTGCCATGTACCAATGAAGATGCAGTTCAACCGAACTGAACAAACATCAAGATTTATGAGGTGTGTTTGTATCTCTACACTTGTACTTCTATACTTGTGAGGGCCGAATATCCTCACAAGTATAGTAGCGTTTGAGAAATGGACATTGTGAGGGCCATTTTCTTGGTCCTCGCAAGAGGTTGTTTTATGGTTGAAACAGATTTACAGAGTAAGGCCCACACATTTTAAAATGGCATTCCTAAAACGGCTGTCCTAAACTGTTGATGTCCCTAGTTGACAAACCTGTGTGTGTGTTCCCCAGCGTGATGAGGCCGTGAGGCAGTGCAGGGAGCAGTCCCAGGAGCTGGTCACCCTACGAGGAGAGCTAGGTATGTCTGGTCACCTCAATCACTGTTTATACACACACACACACACACACACACACACACACACACACACACACACACACACACACACACAGAGAGAATGCACTTAGTGCCAATCTGTGATATTTGTCTTTCTCCTAATTGTCCACTTGGCAAAGAGTTCAGTCTGAAAGTGCTGGACAACGGGCAGGCAAACATTCAAACTGTATGACTGGTTCATTATGATTCAAACTGTATGACTGGTTCATTATGATTCAAACTGTACGACTGGTTCATTATGATTCAAACTGTACGACTGGTTCATTATGATTCAAACTGTACGACTGGTTCATTATGATTCAAACATAATGGCACAGCAGTAAATGGCATGCTGCTGTCCTTTTATAGCAGACAAAGCTAGTTAGATAAAAGTATTTTCCATAAAGGTCGTTCATTTACAGTATATAATTTATCCGACTTTGTTATCCGTAAATGAACAATGTTTATAGATTTGTGTGAATATCTTGTAGCTATAAAACATGTTTATGCCATATCACAATCGTACAATATCCCAAATCAGACAATTTCCAGTCTAATGATATGGAGATAATATTGATCACGTTTTTTTGGCTCCCGATCCGATTCTGATCATTTGAAAATTCGATCGGGACAACCCTATTGCAAACCCACATCTTGCACAGCCCTGGTCCAAGTGCAGTTGTAACTCAGGTCCGTCTTACTAAGAATAGAGGGTTTAAGTGGTTACTTAACACTTAATTCCCTGTGCTTGGTTGTAAAACGCTGAAAATATACCACACTAGAAAGATATTAGATGATGTCAGCTACGCTGCAGTTAATGAATAATACAAGAATCCTTTATTGGCCATGTGTTTATAAAACGGGTCTGTTTTCATCAATGTACACCCTTTCAATTCAATTGCAAGAGTCTTCTGAGAGAAATGTGTTGTTTCGTACAACAGCACTTCTTCTACTGGCCCTTTTTTGCTCCCGTCAGTTAATTAGATTTACAGGCTGCTTGCTTCTGTGTCCTCTTCTAAGGAGCAAGTCTGTATCGTCTGCCTGTCCTCCCTCCTCTGAGTCTGTGTCTGGAACAATGGGGGGTTCGCGACAAAAGCCAGGTTCAGGCTGGTCCGGTGCATCTCAGGAGCAGGACTTTCTGAAAATGGCTCACATTTGTCAGAGTGCCATTATTTTTGTCAGATTGCCATTATGCTCTAGTGCCATTTCCCGCTTCCAGTGATACTATGTCAAACCACCTGAGGCTCTTAATTAAGGCCTATTCATACTCAGTTTTAGGTGATAAGGTGACCACCGTGGTGGTTAGTAAATACGGAGTGCTTACCACCGCAGCGTGACATCATGTTGTAGTGTAGTGTGATTACACTTCATGTGTAATACACTGTATGTAAAAATGTGTATGTATAATAGACCATACTGTACATAACCACCTACTAGCAATACTGTGGAGGCCCTCCCCAAACCCATGAACTCGGGACTTAAACACATGACTGGTCTTTAGACCCTGAAACTTCAACCCTCTCAGCATTCCAGGAACCTCAATGACCCTCGTATTGTTTGCACATGTTGAACCGCAAGGTCAGGAAGTCCACAAGGAACTCTCTTTACCAAAGTTACAAGTCTGTTTACCACTTAACCAGCCTCTGTTTGTTGCTTGACTCACTGGTTCTCAACCTGCGGACTGGGGCTGTCAGGATATTGCAAGTGGGGCCCCCAAATAATTGGCAAAACACAAAGACTTTCATAACTGACCTCTGCAGTTGTTGGCAGGCACTTTACAACTGCACCACTCGAGCGCCAATGATATTACAACAAATATTTATTAAAAAATAATAATGTAACAAAGAAAATCTTTCTTGCCTTTTGCGTGGTCAGATGGGTGGGCCCTGGGATGGGTGGGCCCTGATCCACAGCCTGAGAACCATGCTGACTTATATGACCAAAATGCGCCTGCGTCCCTCCCAGCTCGTATCAGTGATGTCACTTCAGGCAGGCAGCTTCCAATTATAGCCTTCCTTCCAGCATTGTGTGTTTGGACCACTGCCAAATATGTGATATATTATTATTAGTTCAAATCACAGCCTCCTTAACATGGATCTCTTGCATCTTGCACTGTCTTGATCTGTGGATGTAGTAGTGCAAACATAAACCCAGGTTTATCATTAAAGGAGATAGAATCTTAGCGTGTGTGTGTGTGTGTGTGTGTGTGTGTGTGTGTGTGTGTGTGTGTGTGTGTGTGTGTGTGTGTGTGTGTGTGTGTGTGTGTGTGTGTGTGTGTGTGTGTGTGTGTGTGTGTGTGTGTGTGTGTGTGTGTGTGTGTGTGTGTGTGTGTGTGTGTGTGTGTACACACGTGTGTGTGTGTGTGTGTGTGTGTGTGTGTGTGTGTGTGTGTGTGTGTGTGTGTGTGTGCATCACTGTTACACATGGCTGAGGAATGCCGGGCTCTGTTCGTGGAGCTGGAATCATGTGCACGGCACGCCAAATCTGATAGACAGACTCCCGATGTTAGCCTGGCTTTTCTCCCTGCCTCTGATGCTGTTCTCCTCTGGTCTAGGTCAGTGTTGGGTGGTTGAGGACTTGTCTGGTTGGCATGTAGTACACATTTGTGTAACTATAACAAACATGTTGCACAAAATAGAAACTTGAATTTTTGGGACATTATATTGTCAAAATGAGAAACAAAAAAAACACATTTTCAAGATTTTCCAACAAGTTTCAGAAACGGCAGTGCTAAGCTTTGTCGCACTTTTAAACCCCTCACATTTTCAAGTTCTATCCAAACAACGTACTGAGCATTGTGAGGGATGTGTTTACATTAGCACTGCGATGCAGATCACCATGCTTTGTTTGGCACAACTGAGTGTGAGAGAATTTGTCATTCAGTCTTAAAAAAGCATCTGTCGTACATGATGTAAATGAGCATTTGTGCCTGTCGTAGACATGCGCAGAGCAAGTTCAGTCAGGGAACCTCAGTCAGCGCGCCGGCCGTTAATTGGGCCACCGCAGCATCATCCGCATGATTCACTCAGCCAATCACAGCTCACCCCATCTCTCATACCGGCTACTTGAACCAGAAGTTTGCATTCCTCTGCCTTCCTGCTTGCCCACTGCTGTTGTATCAGCGTGCTGCTGTCATACATCCTTTGCCGCCTTGCTGGCCCACTGCCGTTGTATCAGCGTGCTGCTGTCATACAACCTGCGCTCAATTCTGCTTGCTCGCTTGCTGCTTTCTATTGTATACTCTACGCTGCGGTATACAAAGTGCGCACCCACCTCCACCCCAGCTACCACCTGTCATTTTGGATCTACTAAAGCATTTCACAAACATTGCGTCGCAATGGAGCGCAGCAAAAATACTTGCGGCCCATAAACATTGGTCCGCACCCCAAACATGTGTCCAGACTCCCGACCCACTGTTTGGGAAACTGTATACTACACACTGTCACATGTGACACACTCGACAGCACATGAAAAGCGTTTTGACCATCTCTAAATAAAGAACCTCTCTTATCTATTCTATGAGTGATAATAAGCTGCTGCACCCACTCACATGTTGTCCACAGCTGCTGTTGTTGCTCTTACTGTATATCAGCACCAGCAGGCCAATGCCAGCCTGCCTGCCAGCCCGCGCTGCTGCTGGGCAGCCACTGGCATTTTCCTATATTCAATCATTCACATTGGAGACAGATGTCCTCTGCTTTATGGAATGGAGACACATGATTATGCAATGGTTCTCACAACCGCTGGGATACAATAATAAACAAACTGATACGCAGGGGAGGAAAAATGACCAGCTGTGGCAGTGATATCATAGACTGTAAAAAATATGGACAAAGCGTTCCGCGGGTCTAACGTGAACGTAAAATGAAGCCTGTCAGTCCTTGCAATGGAAGTCGCCATCTTTCTAGATCCGTTTTGGCCCAGCTCAGGCCAGCTGGCCCATTGGCTGGCCCAGACAACGAGGCGGGACTTCCCCCCTTCTTCTTCGTTGGTTTTTATTTTGACTCGAGTGGGTGGGGGATCCCGTTCATAGACTGTAACGGTAGCCACGCCCCTCAGAACATGCGAGACTTTATGGTCATTTTCTTTATAAATGGGACCATAATTTTCCAAAAAGAATATCATGACATTAGAAATGAGACTTTAAACTAGTGACTGGAAGCAGAAAGTATTCATGACCATGTTTATTAAGGTAATACAGTCTAGGTGAAGTTGGGCCCAAATACATGGACTTCTATGGGGCTATGGGTTTTTCTGGGTCCAGTGATAGCGCCACAACAGGCCATTATATGAACTTTCATTTCCTTAGTGGCTTCACAAAATATCTGTCGGACTGCCCCCCTGAGTGATATGCATTAACCACTTAAAACCTATATCGGCATGCTCTGAAAATGCACACAGCATAACTTTTTTCGTATTTCAGTTTTCTGCTACTTTTGCTAATTTTGATAACCACTCCAACATGTGACTTTGGGTGTCTATTGGTCGCTGACATGTGACTTTGTGTGCGTGTTTGTCTATAATGAATTGCATTTTTATAGCGCTTTTCCAAGTGCTCAAAGCGCTTTACAATGGTTCATTCATTCATACATTGGGAGGTGAAGCGGCGAACAGCCCCGTTACTGTGTCTATATATCATGTTTTTTTTTGTTTGTTTTTTTTATCCTGAAAGGTAACTGTTTTGACATACTGTATGAGGTTTCCACCTGACAGATGTTATAGTGGTATAGTAATTACCATACTTGCCAAATGGGTACCGTATTATAGTGCTGTGTAACTTGTACAATGTTTTAGGCTGATCTAGAATCGGTTCAAAGTAAGACAGCACTGGCAGCAGGCTCCCAGAAAACAAATGTGTTTATGGTAAACTTATATTGTATATCACACCGTGTGCACATCTGTAACTTTCACAGAAAAAATAAAAATGTGACTATTTGACCACGCATTTAATCAGATATCAGCTGATTTAGAAGACATTAGAATCAGACTCGGGTCTTAAAGGTTAAATATTTTAGCGATTTAGCACCAGTATCGGATAAAACCTCATCGATAATACAGTACCAACCGTGTGTGTGTGTGTGCGTGTGTTCCCCTGCAGTGTCTTCAGTGCAGTCATGCCTGCGTGTGGAGCAGGAGATAGAGGAGATGAGGAGGTGTCTGGAGGAGAGGCTGCAGGCGCTGCAGGAGCATCACCAGGAGGACCTGGCTCAGCTGGAGAACCGGTTGAAGGTGGCGTACCAGCAGGAATGGGACAAGGTTCAGCTCGCCAACCAGGAGGAGGCTGAGAAGGTCCAGAACCTCATGGAACAGAAGGTAGTAAATTATATGAACCCTAATGCATACCATTTCTAATGACGTTATTCTGTATGTATTCCATAGCTCAAACTTCATAGATGAGTGCGTGTGGTACATTTTTGCATGGGTCTTTATTTAAACCCCAGTCTTTGTTTGAAAACTTAAAACAAATATCTGCCACGCGGCTAAAGGGGAATACCCGTACTTTGGGTTTGAGATGGGCTTGTTCGGTTTGTATTGAGTTTGTGCCTGAAATGTACTGTAATTCTGCAAACTGTTAATAAATTAAATTATTATTATTTCAATCAATCAATATTATTTGTTATGCGTTAGCTGGCTGTGCATTTAATTAATCAAAGGATTACATTTACAACTGAGCTCACCATTCAGTTGGACGTAAACCTAATTTAGGCTGTACAACTATGTACAAATCAAGCATTACGAGCCACATACAATAACAATGAACCTTGAAAAACCTCATAGCTGTAGGATAATAATAATGGGTATAGTATAGACTAGAGTGAGATGATGATGATGATGATGATGATACAGGGCTGTTAACACTCCTGAATCCGGAAGGAGACTCCTGAATTTTGACCCCATCTCCTGTGGTGCTCCTGAATTGTCATTTCCCCTTATTTTCTCTTGGATTGGGGGATATCGGTGACTTTGCATGGCAACCCGTGTCAGAATTAAACTGTGCATGTGCAGTTAATTGATCATCCTAGATGCAAATAGAGCCTCATAAGGGACACATCAGCACATTTCACACCAAGTCAACAGGGTGTGAACAGGATATGAATTAACATATAGGCAAATAGCCTTAAAAGATTAAACAAGGAGGACAACATGACAGACACCTTGAAATGTAAATGTCACCTAGAAGAAGAGGCTTTATGCCTGAGTGAGCTACAAAAACAGAGGAAACTCAAATAACCAAAACGTATATAGTTTTTAAAAAATAGCCCAAATATAAGTAACTAAACTCTAACAACCTCACGGGCTAGTCATGAACCAGCTGCCACTGGCTAGTTTCACCATGGGGTGAATTAACCCTAACCTCAACCTAAATAAGACTAAAAACCTAAAAGTTATGTTAAACTTAAACACTAAACCTAGTCTTAAAACAAATTATAGGCGAATTATAAATCTAAAAATCAAAACACATCATTCCTAAGGAGGAACACAAACAAATGTAATTAAACAATCAAAAAATACAACACAATCAAAAGCTCCTGAATTCTGAGACTCCAATGTTGACAGCCCTGATGATATTGGATCAACCATCAGATATGCAATGTTTAAATACAGTATATGACACATGCTATTCACTCCTCCCAGTGTCTGAGGTGTGTGATATGTTTACCGTTACCCGGGTTGTAGGGTTAGTCATGCTGAGTCATCGTCTGTTGCGTTGCCATTAATGCTGTTGTTCATGGACCTCTTCTGCTGTCAGGCAGAAACCTCCTATCTCCATATTTAAACTTCTTGTGTTTTTATTTTCGTAAAATGAATGCCCTACTCCTACTTGATCATACTACAGTGTCACACAAAAGTAGCAAATCTCCATTTGTGCCACATTTTGAGCTTGTAGAGCTGCTATTGTTTTTTATTTGAATCCTGAAAAGTACATACTGTATTTGGTTTTCTCCACCCGACAGACAATCTGCTCTGCCTGAACACACCCGAATCACCACTTGGACTGAAACTTTATCATGTATTTTGTGTGCCTTAGGAAATCAATCCTGAAGCATTACAGAAGCACTGTGGCATTGTCATTCTTGCATCATGGCATTATGTTGTCATATTCTCATTGTTGTTGCTGTGTTTTTAAAGATGGCGGAGTTGAAAGCCAACCATGATGCTATGCGACAGGAAGTGGAGGTTCGTCATTCAGAACATCTGCAACAAGTCCAACAGCAGTTTGAGAACTCTGTGGAAGGTAACTTCCATTCATGTTGCACCTTGACTCACATTGTCTCCTCTTTGGTCCAAATCAGTGTTTCTCAAAGTGGGATCCAGGAGCCCTTGGGGTTCCTTGTCTAAATGGACCCTTACATGTCTGTAACACTGAGAGTATACATTTGGTTCCATTTGTACACTCTCTGATGGTTCTGATGGTACTTTGAATTTTAATTGTTTGAGAAACACTAAATTATCGATAGGGATCTATGAGAATGAATGTCTATATCTGGATCAGATTCTACACTTCTTCCAATGGGATACGCATAAATACTCATAAATGGTGCATTTGCGAGTGATCAGTCACTCTTGACAGAGCTGCGAACTTAAAAGTTTTCTTTTGAAGAAAACCACAAAGAAAAAGCTGACATATTTCTCAGAGCTTTGTTTATCAAGGCCTCATGATATTTATTTCACATCAATTTGTTTCAGTGTTTAAACACTTTAAAGTGTTAAACATTTTAACCCTTGGACCAAATCTCTTCTCTGAAAATAGCTCATCCACATGCTTTTTTTGGACCCTGGTCATGGAATGACCTACTAGGCACTGCACTCCCTGTGATGGTGTGGAACGCATGTGTCGAATTTGAAGTCTGTGGGGCTAACGGTTCTCGAGTTATGTGAATTACAGAGAGATGGTGCATTTATAGTAGATTAGCAAATTTTATTGCTTAGTTTTTATATATTAGCCTTTTATTGGTTGTGTTATTAGATGATCCTATTCTTCCTTTGAGCTTCTTAGTAAGGGCATTTTATCAGGTATTTGACCAATCTGGGAACTAAATCGTTACCAATCGTTACCTAAATTAGGTGGATATGGCCTAATTTAGCCCAAGGAGTGTTTTTTTGTGCAAAACTAATGCTTGGAATGGATTCAGAATCATGAAAAACCCCTAGTTTCATATGTCACATGCTACTTAAAGAATAATGAAATTTTGACTTTTTGGCCTTATATAGGATGTTATGGGTATGGTCACATATTATGCTAATAACTCAATTTCCCACAGGAGTTGAATTTCAAACTTTTAGTACATGTTATTAGACACATTTAGAAACACATTGGTGAAGAAATGTCTTGGTAACGATTTAGTTCCCAGATTTTCATAGATTTCTATGATTGTTATACGTCTGTCCTGTTATTGTCTTGTATTTATTGTTACTGGCAGAGCCGTGTTACTTACTTTGCCTCTTCTCTTGTCCAGTTCACACTTGTAAAAGAGACTTTAGTCTCAATGTGGTTTTTACTGGTTAAATAAAGGTTAAAAAAAACACAAGCTCACAGCGTGTTAGCCACAGGCAGTGGTGTAATGGTGTTTAGGTTTTTTTCTGTGGTACGGCATTTTTTCTGTGGTACGGCATTTTGCAAAGAGGTGTTTGGTAATTGGTTTCTCATACTGTGAATCTATGGTCTCTCCAGAACTCGGGACAGTTCACCATGAGGAGCTGCAGGTGTTGGACAAATCACGGAAGGAAGCAGAAGACACTTTATCTGTAAGCCTCACTGCTCTCAATGTTTAAACAACAAAAAAAGCACATGCTGGTTTTCTGTAGCCAGACCAGGATGTTCCATCTGTGATGTGTGTTGTGTTGTTGTGTAATGTGTGTTTCGTTGGGGTGTCATCTCTCCAGAGGCAGATCCAGGAGCTGACAGAGGAGAACAATGATCTCACTGAAAATCTGAGGATAGAGGAGGAGAAGAGAAGAGAACATGCTGAGAAGAACCAGGTAGCCCTCCCCACCCCCACACACGTAAAATCCCAATACTCAAATATTTTCACAAGCAACGAGGATACATCAAATGTATCCTTCATGTGTCCCTTGCGGAAATGTTTTAGTCCGAAGAATGCGTCAAAATGACACTGAACTTTCCCATTCCTTCCAGTAAACCCGATCGATTCCTCCATCCTCACCTCAGCCGCTCTCTAGATATATTCTAACTCTGGTCTCAACGCAGAGTCTGTAACTCTGCATGCTGTATCTGCAACATGTGTGATGTGTGTGTTTCTGTGTCCCATTGCAGACGGACTCCCACATGCTGTATCTGCAACAGGAGCTGGAGAGCCTCAACGTGGTCCTGGACATGAAGACCCAACAGCTCCACCTGCAGGAGAACAAGGTTCTGCAGATGGACAAACTGGTGAGATGACAAAGCTTGGTTAACTTTAACACTTCTTCAAATAAGAGAAAATCCTCATTAATCCCACCTAGGGCTGGATCCGGAACCCAAAGGATACAAAATTGAGGAACCGGGAATCTGTTCCGTCACATTTGGAACCGTTTCCAGAATACAATTTACAATTTAGCCATTTAGCAGACACTCTTAATCCAGAGAATAACACTGTCAGAGCTGGTTACCCTACTTCACTGTGTCTGCTATTACAATTACAATGCTGGTGGTTCCAAAACGTTTTAATCTTGTTTATTCAAATAATCCACTCAAACTCAATACATTTTTGGGTTTTTTTTTTCAGACAGAGAAAAGCCTGAAGTTGGAGGAATGCCTCAAGAGAGTGGTCCAGGAGAATGAAGAGATGAAGGCCCGCATGGACCGACACTCTGCTCTCACACGGTACAGTTACATACAGTATGCTCCTCCTGCTTTGATTTAGTTTTTTTCTCCAAACCCTGCCTGTGTTTAAATCGCCTTTGAAAACTCACTTGTACTCCTTGGCGTTCAAAAAGTCTGACTGAGAGTTGCTATTTCCACTGGGGTGGAAGGAGTGTACAGCACATTGACTGTACACTCTGTAGTTTTAAATGTGCTGTATAAATAAAGTAGATTGGATTGAATGTAGTATTTTAAGATCTGTTTTGCAGTACTGGACAGAATCGGAAAGGGATCATTTACTTTCATAGGTTATACAGTTGAACAGCCCTAAAACCAGTGTCAAACTAAACAACCAATCTGATATATTTTAAGCAGGAGACAAAAGATCGGAAATGGTTCCTCTGTAAAATGACGATTTTCTAGAGACGGATAGTTAATTGCTTGTTTTATTCATGCAAGTTACTGTCATTTATTTGTATTGTAAAATGTTCTTGTTTCCACAATGGAAATAAGTCTTAAGACTAAACCACAACAAAGGGTCAGGACAAAATGGTTTTTAAAGTAAACCACACCAATGCAACTCATAGAGTTGCAATGAGTTGCATTGGTGTGATTGACCTAAAACCCGACCCTTTGGTGTGGTTTGGGCTTTAGGACTTTTGTTAATGTTTATCCTCAAACTGCTTTTCATTGCATTTGCATTTCAAATAAACTAAACTAAAGTGAAACTGGCGTCTGGCGGAGTATTTAATAGACCAGACCAGTGACCTTGTAGATTGCCAGCTTTGCGTGACACACTCATTCGATGAAGAAATAGGGCATTCATTTATGAAAGATGTTATATTGTATAGGGGAACGGGTGTAGTAATAATTGGGAAAGGCACAGGTAGTGGGGAGCATAAACCGGTCTTACCAGACATGGAAGCAACAGAATCGCAGCTACAGAAACCACACTGGAATTATAACTGGTAAAATTCTTCAATAAATACACAACCAAACTCCAATATTTGTTTTTGTGGACATTGATATATTTCAAGATTCAAATAAAACAAATGGCAAAAGTAGCAGATCTACAAGCTCAACTTTTGATACTTGTGTGAAGCTGTAGTATGATGAAGTAGGGCATTCATTTATGGGAAGAAAAAAAACGTTAGAATATGGAGATAGGAGGTTTGTAAGCAACAGCAACGATATACTGTACATTCATGTCAATAAAACCAGCAACAACAAATAAAAGCCCTTTCTAACGTGTTGTTGTGGTGCTGCATTTGCAGGCAGCTGTCCGTGGACCACGATGTCCTGCAGGAGTCCCTGCAGAAGGAGTCCCAGGTCAACAAGCGTCTGTCCAGGGAGAACGAGGAGCTAGTCTGGAAGCTGCACAACGGAGACCTGGGAGTGATGAGCAGCCCCCTCCGGACCACCTCCCCCGTCTCCCCCTCCTCCCACTCCCTCGGCCTCCAGTCGCCTCGCAGCCCCGCCTTCTTCGCCTCCAGCTCCGCCCCTGTCTCGCCCAGATAACCCCCGGTGCAGAGCCAGGACTCGCCACTGCTCCGCTAAGCTGTTGAATTCATGACGATGGTTTGTTTTGTTTGTTTTTTTTGCACAGAAGCACTTAAACCCCAGTGAAGGCTGAAGAACCCTCAACGTCCTTCGCTTTTCTTGTGATTACTGACAGAGCAATGGCTCTCAAACTGTTGTAATTTCAAGGCCCACCCACCCATAATTCTGAGATTGTACAAATCGAAAACGAATGGACCGTAACGGGTCCATTTGGTTCCATTTGTACACTCAGAGTTCCAGACATGTAAGGGTCACATTTGGAAACTCCCTGAAGGAACCCTGTGGGTCCCTGGACCCCATTTTGAGATCCACTGCGATAGAGGAAAGGAATTCTCAGGATTTACAGCACTTTTCTTTTTGTCCTCTTTCAAGCTTGAAAACACAACACACACCTGCAGGCACGCAACACCCACGCGCGCGCACACACACACACACACACACACACACACACACGCACACACACACGAAAACAGCACTGCTGCGTGAAAAGAGGATTTGCCCTGAAAGCTCATTGGAAGACCAAAGGCAGACAAACATACAGTAATGGCTCTGAAGAAGACTTATCGCTATGAACCCAAATGTGAGTAAATGTCATTATGACTGGGATGCAAACATAACACTGGATGGCAGGAGAGTTAAATGGTTCCAGTCCATGAATGACTTTTTTGTTGATGTCGGGCAGAAACCTCTCCCTGAGCCCTACTTGACCACAGAGCTGCAGACCTGCAGAAACCTCTCCCTGAGCCCTACTTGACCACAGAGCTGCAGACCTGCAGAAACCTCTCCCTGAGCCCTACTTGACCATAGAGCTGCAGACCTGCAAGCTTGAAATGCGGCATGAAGCCAGTGCTTTAAGCTTGTCGATCTGCTACTTTTGCTATTTTAGAATTGTAATCCTGAATAGTCCGTTTTGGACATGAGGTTTCCACCCGACGTAATGCTCAATATATATATAATATATATATATATATATATATATATATATATATATATATATATATACACACACACACGTCAAATAAACATTGTCATGAAAATGCAGAACTACAGGCACCACAATGTGTTTGTAGATCTGTACGCAACAGTCATGACAAACTGTGAATCAGGCTTAATTAAACCCCTTCACTGCCAGTCACACATGTAAAAGGGTGCATTTTTGTTTTCAGCACCTTCTGAAGTTTATTTGAGGAGTGAGTCTAAACTATTTGTGTAATTTCTTTTCTTTTTCTTTAAATAAAGTTGAACATCAGAACTGGCGTTTTCGTTTTGATTAAGGGACCAATTTAAGTGACCATTTGTCCATCATAATTTGAAAATCGTGAAATTATCGCGTTGACCTAGTTTAAAAAACGGTGACTTTTTCTCTTCAGTCCTAATATATCCATGATGGATAACTGTTTGCATGCTTCAGTTCATGGTTCAGTACCCATTTTTGGGTCACGCAAACATTTTTAAGAATTACATATAAATGTTCTGTTCCCTATGAAAGAATGCATTATTTAAAATATTTTTTATTCATGTGTTGTGGACTCGTCCATTGGCTATTAAAGCAATAAGCCACGAGAGGTCTCAGGTTACCGGGTATTTTACAATGGCTGGGAGGCATAGTTAGACCCGACACCCTGAGACCCTCTCAGCCATTGTAAAATACCTGGTAAGCTGGGGCCTCGAGTGGCTTTTCTAAAACGGTTACAGACATAGCAATATTAACCTCAAACTATTAAATTCACAAAAGTAGCTACGCTTTGTGCCACCAGAGCGAGCCACACACTTCCTTGTTTTGCTTAGCAAGTAGAATATGTGACGGGATAATAGCGCTTGATGTCTTACGGGGCTGGAGCCACACATTCACAGTCATGTGTGCGGGCGGTAGCCTGGCTAATAAGCCAGACCGAATCAGCGGTTGGCCAAAAAAATTGCCATTGTGATATTAGTCTGGCTTATTAGCCAGGCTATGTGGGCGGTTCTTACACGCCCGCACGGCCAGCGTGTGTAAGGCAATCAAGTGCTCCCCTTCCCCAATACAGCTACAAGGCTGCAGGATGATACAAAGTGATTGAAGGTGTGGATTATCAGTGAACGGTCACATGACGGTAACCAGCCAATCAAGTATTGGGACTAACTGTTTTAGAGCAACTGTTTGTTGAACCCCTTTGTGAACCCCTGCTTTACATAGAACTCCCAGCACTGACGGTGAGTTCTAATACCAACTGTTAGAGGCAGCAGCAGAAGGCTCTGTAATCCACATTCCACATAAGGAGTCCATTAAAAACATCAGCCTGGCACATGGCTAGCCTCTGCTGTAAACCACCACATTTTTCTCTCCTCATACCTTTTTCTCTTCTCTGGTCTTCAGTGTTTCTCTGAAGTTTTAGTTTTGCTAGTATTTACCCCTTTCTCCCCGCAATTTAGTCGCTATGCCAATTAATTCCTCCCCATACACATTTGTGTGGTGTTGTCTACTGACTTGCCTAACAGTGAGGAGCCCCGTCCAGGAGGGCGCAGAGCCTCTGTCCTCCTCCTCCCGCCCAACACTCCCTGCTGACAGGTGTCTGACAGGTGACAGGTCGAAGTCGTACGACACACGTTACCGCAGTGAGATTTGTTCTCCGCATCTCTTGTTGCAGTGAGCCGCATTGTGAGCCGCGCTCGGGAATCATTAGTTGATTTGACCCCCAATCCAACCCATTGATGCTGAGTGCCAAGCAGGGGGGCATTGGGTCCCATTTGCCATTTTTATCCCCTAACCGCACACGCAAGCCACGGGTGAGTCTTAACCAGCCACGTAGTCTGACTAATGGGATGTCGGACTAGCGCGTGCCCCCCGCCTCCATGCAGGCATGTTACTAAATATTATAACTGAGCCTTTAGATTATAGATGAGTCTTTATTATGTTAAAATAATCTACATGTTAATGATTCATTCTGAAAAAAATACATTCCCAAAAATAACTTGATGCCCCACTGATTATGAGACTGAAATGCATTTGTAAGCTATAATCCAATGCAGTGGTTCTCAAACTTTTTTATTTCTAGGGCCCCCCATAACTCGAGCCACTGCTATACTCTCATCAAAACAGATCCATAGTGTGTGTGTATGTGCGCGAGAGAGAGAGAGAGAGAGAGAGAGAGATGAGAGAGGGAGACAATTTTGGACTACACAATGTTGACTGCCACAAACGTTTCCCCGTTTGTGTTCTTGGCTCTACAGATGTAATGTCCGAAGTCGATGGTCTCCATGTCCAGGATGGAGAGGACACTGTGGGACAGGCGGGTTGTGTGACCCATCCCTCTGGTCACCAGCCTCCACGAGTCCTGGATGCTGACCGGACGCTTGTCCTGAACACAAACCATGCAAGTGTCATACTCAGTAGTGGAAGAAGTACAGTAAAATGCCTCAGTGGCCTTGTGGTTAGAGTGTCCTCCCTGAGATTGGGAGACCGGGGTTCGATCCTAGCCAGGTCATACCAAAGACCCTAAAATTGGGACCCAATGCCTTCCTGCTTGGCATTCAGCATCATGGGTTGGATTAGGCCAGGGTACTAGCATCATATATACTTGTATATCATGGGTGGGGATGTACTTCTACAATAAGTTGCCTCACCTTAAGGAAACAGGAGATAGGCTCCTGCCCAATGGGCCTCAGGACTCTGCAAGGCTTACTTACTTTACTTAAAAGGCCTGTATTCAAATGTTAAGTTGAAATATACTTGCGGTACCAAAGTAAAGGTATTAGGCAGAATGTCCTACACATATTTACATCACTGCTGTATTCAAAATGTGTACATTTTCTTTCATAAACGTATATTCATAATCTAAATCTACAAAGCAACTTGTAACTAGAATGTTCAAATGATTGTAGTGGAGGGAAGATTCCAACAATTGCATCTGATATGTAGTAGACTGTAAGTATAAAGTTTCACAAAATGAACATACCCAAGTTAAGTAAAAGT
Organism: Protomyctophum bolini; assembly: GCF_963924005.1. Lineage (NCBI taxonomy): Eukaryota > Metazoa > Chordata > Actinopteri > Myctophiformes > Myctophidae > Protomyctophum > Protomyctophum bolini. The sequence continues at coordinate 18,148,713 of NC_137871.1, read as the reverse complement.
AACAAAAGTACAATAACTACTTCCTTTACCCATGATCTGTACACGCGTGTGTGTGCGTGCGCGAGTACGTGTGCAGATCTTACCTGTCCAGGGTAGGCCCAGGTGAATTCCACGTCCGCCTCGGGCTCCCCCAGGACAGAGCAGGTGACGTTGACATTGTCCCCTCCCCTCACAGACTCGGGCGACACCGCTAGGCTTACAAAGGGCGGCCCGCTGGGCACTGTCAACCACCACAAACGAGACAATAAATTAAATCGGTGGTTCCCCCACACTTGTACATTTCAAGGACCCTCCCTTGTGTAACTCTGACAGTACAGGTGGGTCCATCTGGTTCCATTTCTGCCACTTCTGTCAGAGTTACAGACTTGCAAGTGATGAATATTGCGTCCAGCGTCCAGCCCCCCCCCCCCCCCAACAAGAGAGTTGACGGCCTATGATGACGTTGATTTGTGTTGGTTGCAGCCATTAATTAGAGTGAGCAGCTGCACCTGTGTGTGGTGATTTGTGGACCCTTGCTGAGTTGGGCTTGGCACTAAATCAAAGGTAGGAACAGGACACTGCGTCAATGACAATGTACACGCTGACTGGACCAAGTACGGGTCACCGTCATGATGACAAAACTAACTCCCCCTAGCAAGCCTTTCCATCTCTCTTGTCCATCGCTTTCATCTGCCGGTTAGAATTACGTAACTTGAATCCAACACTTTCCATTTAATAAATCCACCACTAATCCATTATCCTGTGTGAACCTGTCGAGACCTGGCGAGACAGTTGGCAGAAGCAGGTTGGAGGCTTTTAACAAGATGAAAACCACGCATTGTATTCCTGGAAGCTGATGGTGCCAAAAGCTGATGACTCATCATAATAATAATATCTCAGATTGATATAGCGCTTTTCAAGTACCCAAAAACGCTTTACATGGGAAGGTGGGTGGGGGGTTACGACTAATCAATTTAATTGATTATAAATAAAATCAATAACCATTTAATAAAATATATTCATAATCATTCCCTATTTTCATTTAATTATAGGTGAAAATCTTAAACAACACATAATATAATTATTAAATAAATAATTGCCAAAATAGCCAAATATAGCCAATCTACAAGCTCACAATGCGTGGCGTGGCGTCTGGATAGTGTACCTTCCACGTAGAGCAGCTGGTACTTGTTGGAGACTTGCGGGGTGCCTCTGGCCACGGCCTTGCAGTAGAAGACCCCCTGGTGCTCTAGACTGGGGCTGCGCAGGACGAAGCCCTTGGTGGGGTCGTAGGTCACCAGCGTCCCGTTGGCGGGGACTTCCTCTGCAGGGACCTCCCTGTGCAGTGTCACCCTGGCCAGGGGACTGGTCACCCGACAGGGGATGATGGCCGGCCGGTCCGGACGCATGTAGACGATTTCAAAGTGGATGGCGGAGGGGACGAAGAGGTTGTCCTTATCTGGAGAACAGAAGCACGTTAGGGATCCTTCTTTTATTTTTTTTCGGGGACGTGGTGACCTTCGTCCCACTCCTCCCGCCCAACACTCCCCACCGACATGTGCCACCCCAGCCTGTAGGAGTAGGCCTATGTGCAGTGACAAATATCACCCTCCTTCCCTCCCCCGAACACGGGTTAATTGTGTTCATTTAGACACTCGACAAAAGCTGGATTTGAACCACCAGACTCTACGCTGGTAGGCAGGCTATTTTACCACTGTGCCACCATCACATATGGTGCACTTTGTATAAAACAAAGTGCACCATATGTGATGAGATTACTAGTACAGTATATGATAGTAATTCACCTGTGAAGTAAACGTATGAGGCGAATGTTCGATCTGGGTCCTTGCCGCACTCTGAGCCGTCACACAGAACGACGCCGCAGCTGTAGTACCCCGTGTCGGCAGCAGAGGGCGATGTCAGCACCAACTGACTGTACTTGTCAATCTGCTTTATGCTGTGTGGAGGAGTAACAGAAAGCAACCTTCATGAACAGATCATTACATGATGTGATAGTTCACATCTTACAAGATATCAGCACGCTGTTGGCACATCAACATGGACTGTCATAGAAATTACATATTACATATTGTGATTAGAGCCAGACCCATGCCAGATGTTTGGGTCCGATGTCAATCCCGTTTTTGGTGAGTCCTGTACCAGTAATTCTCAATGTGTTTGGCCGCGGACTCCCATATGAAAATGTTTTGTTCCTGGGACTACCAGAAGAGAAGATTTCCAAATACTTGATTTAAAAATAAACAAATGGCAGACGTGCAGTGAGCTTGTACATCTGCAATTTATTTTATAGCCACCCCCCCCCCCCCTCCACACACACACACACACACACACACACACACACACACACACACACACACACTTAAGTCATATGAAAGAATAAATAAATAAATAAATAGCTGATGAGCGTGACACGTCATAACATGATTTTTTGCTTGTAGATCAGGTGTTATTGAAAAGGTTTTGCCTGTAATGATTGGGACACATTAACTTCACAATTGCCACGTTACCGTTCGTCCAGACTGATATATCGACCAGGCTCTAATTATGATGGCAATAAATCGTCTCTGTCGGGTGGAAACCCTTTATGTCCAAAACTGTTACTTTTCGGGATTCAAATAAAATAGCAAAAACACGTAGCTTCACACCTCGCTTCGAGCTTGCAGATCTATTTTTTATGCTTTTGTGTGACACTGGTATGATCAAGTAGGACGTTAATTTACGAAAAACAAACCCCAAAAAGTTAAAATATGGAGAAGAGAGGTTTCTGCCCCGACAGCAACACAATGATAAATGGTGACATTTGTAAGTCAGCAGGGTTATCCTTTTATCTTGCTAATATGTGATACATGCATGGTGATATTTGTCAGTCAACAGTGTTACAATATTGGGATGATAATAATTTATACACCGTGCTATTCGTCAGTCACCTGAGGCGTGAGTCATTGAAGGTGTCCAGGTTGGAGGGGTAGGACCAGCCGATCTTACTGCCCTTACATCTCAGCTCCATGGCGCGCCCAGGGCTCAGCGTGGTGTTCTGTCCCAGACGCAGGAAGCGTCCTTTATCCAGGACCTGCGTGAGCAGCGACTGGCCTTTACCTCCCAGCTCCTTGTCCTTCAGCTTGGTGTGGCGAACCTTGGTCCGTTTGCCCCCGGGCCTGATACGGTTCTCTCCGGCGTCTTTACGCCGCTTGACCTGTTGACAGGAGCCTTTGAATGAAAAAACAAAAGGAGGGAGTTATATATCGTCGCTGTCAGGCAGAAACCAGCTAACAATGTTTTTTGGGGATTTTGTTTTTGTTTTTTCCAATGCTATTGAACACCCTTTACGTCTGTGTGTTGTTTAAAAACAATATTGAGCCAATAAAAAGTATAAAAAAGCTTCTGGCAAAACCAGCTAACGCCATTGGATCCTCCTGTCTGCTAAAGCAGCTAACTCCACCAGAGAATGTGGAGTTAGAAAATGGAGATCAAAACTGTTCATTTGAGGGACAGAAGTATTGCTTGTGTGGGACAAGTGGGACAGGACAGGGGTTTAATAGTAACTCATTACTTAAGTTGCTATTAAACAGAAAGACAACTATTAGGGGACTATAACTTAGTATTAGGGCATTTTATCAATGATGGACAAAACCTCCTAGTGGGAGGAAGCTCTACGTTATACAGGGAGTTTTCAGTCCAGTCTTGTCCCAAGAGAAAAGTGGAGAGAGGAGAAGGCCATAATTAGCTGTTTTCATGGTAATGAACATGAGTACCAGTGCCAGACTTGTTGTTGTTGTTGTAGGGCTAGCTCCTACCTCGCCCGGCCTATATGCAGTCATTCTAGTTAATGATGATCCTAATCTCCTAGACCTTGTGCACCAGCAGTAGACCAGCAAGAGCTTAGGTGAGGAAGGCAAACCAGCTACAGAACTAGTGTCTTGTAATGTGGTTACCACAAGAGCTCAGACTGCAGGAACAGTTTTTAGAGAGTTGCCATTCGCTGAGGTAGAAAATGTAGTCAGGCCCAGTGAATGCTGAGAGAGCTGTTGGGCAGTGGTTCCCAACCTGTGAGCATATTGCAAGTGAGGCCGGCAAAGTAACTGTCAAAACACTACGATTTTAATGAAAATATAACTTTGGGGATATTTTTTCTTTCTCCCTTGATCCAAGCCAGAATACAATCGATTGATTGATCATTAAAATAAACATGCTCTGATGGGGCCACCCATCTGACCAGTTTAAGTGGTCAGAAATTACGTCATCGAGAAATCACATCAACAATAAATTACATTTATATATATTATACTTATCTATATGGCCTATGCATGTTCATGGTTGGAGAGTGGAACACTGACAGATCAGCTTTCAGTCTAAGTCCTGTTGCCATGGCCTCCAATCCAGGCCCGGCGCCACGAGGGGCAAAGGGGGTGTTTTCCCCCCTAAATCAACCTCTTTGCCCCCTTAGATCAAATAGTTACAGACAAAACAATGGTACATTTCCAGGCATTCAATTAAATTCCATTGCTTGAAAGGAAGGAAGCCAACGAAATCGTGCGCCTCTGCCCTCTATAGATATGCAAATGTGGCGCATGTCCAATACCTGCCCCCCGATTGCCCCCTCTGTCATTTCATCCTGGCGCCGGGCCTGCTCCAATCCACAGTTGGCACCTGTGCTCACTGGCAGTGTGTAACAGTTTGCAGTAGCTGTACACACGTCCAGAGCTGTGAGGTCTCAAATGATGTCCATGCTGTTGGTCCACTGAATGTTTGGTGTGGCCTCAGTTTGTTTGTTTCAGAACTGAACACATGTTGTGCTTAAACTGTGAAAGTTGTTGAGTCAGTACTGCTAAGTAAAATATGAGAGCCTGCTTATTGTAAACGACACCTTTCGGATAGGTGAGTCAGTGCAGCCAGAGTGCACTGCTAGCATATATCTGTAACCCTTTTTATTTTCCTGAGCTGCTAGGCAAGCCAGAGCTTTCTTTTTTTTTAATGTTGCTCCATATTATTTTGTTTGTAAAAGACACCGTTTCATAGATTTGAAATCCTCAAAATTCTGTATACTTGTACTAAGTTGACCTTTAAAAAGAGCCTATAATAGGCCTATAATATAGCAACACTTCACTCGCCATCCACATTGCATCCTTTTCCACCCCTAGACCAACTGGACTGTAGCAAAAAATGAAACCATTGTAAATCACAGTAATAAAAAAGGAAGATGAAACAAATAAAAGCAATAAACATTAACTACATATCATTGAAATAATATGAAGACGGATAAAACTATTCACTTCACGTCAAGCGAATTTTGGGGCTGAAAGTATATTTCTGAACTGTTAGCTAAGACAAAAGTCGAATGGAATCGATGCAGGACGCAGAACAGAGGCTCATAAGAACACTGGGCAGTGGTGCTGAACCATGTACCATACCTGAACCATACCACATCTGGAAGGCTACTCAGTGATCTCCTCACAGCTGCATCAACACGCCTCCCCAGGGCCTCTCAAAGCCTGTGTCAGCACAGCAGCATCAGTGTTGCCAAGTTTGCTTATTATAAGTGACTTTGGACTTATTTTTTCTGTTAAGTCGCTTGAAAATGTATAGGCTACCGTTATATATTTTTGCTCTGAAGTGTTGCATATTTGTATATTATGTCTTATACTTCCTTCCTAATTTTGTTAACCCAGTGGTTCTAAAAGATTTTCATGTCGAGGACAACGGACTGTGGTGAAGAAATGCCTTTTGCATACGTGTCTGTCTGCTATGAGTTTGTTAGCAGGGGCTCATAAACCACATACATAAGACCCTTTTAGACTATAGAAACTCTATTATTGTATGTAAATGATGGCCCCTCCCACCATAGCCTAGTCCGTCCCAAAATAATATTTGAACTTGGGACCCCCCCACCCTGAAGCTTGGAATTGTAGGCATTACATTTAGTTTGATGAAGACTATTGTGCAAATAGCAGATCGTTGTGAGTTGTTGAGTCAGTCAGAAAATGTTGCACTGGCTAATGATCTGGGGATCCCCCAAAATAATTTGGGGACCAGGCCAGGGGGTCCCAGCCCAACTGTGAACCACTGCCCTAGTTTAGCTCGGAGTAGTAGTAAACTACTCCTGCAGAAACCTTTTCAGACAAAATCTTCCTCCCCCCTCTCTATTCTAGAACCTAAAACAACAAAGAAGCAACTTTGGGGCAACTAAAAAGTTAATTTAAGATGTAGATGTAGGCTAAGTAGGCTATGTAGATTATTACTCACCATGTTGGAGCTCCACCCAGAGCAATGCCAGGCAGAAGAAGACGAACCACAGCTTCATAGTTTAGCAGAGGAGATAGAGAGCCCAAGCAGAGAGGACAGTGTGTACGGTGGTCCCTAAACTACACTGCTGGATAAAGTTCAACAGGAAGATGGAGGGATGGTGGTCGGTGGGCTTCACTGGAACTCTGCAGGCTCCAGTTTAGCAGTTTAGATCTGCAGCAGCTCCATCATCCGTACAGAATAGATAGACAAAGACAGACAGACAAGGGGAAATAACCTCACTTTGTCTTTCCAGACGCTCTGGCGTGAGATGGAAATGTCTTTTGATTGTGTGTGGCGCCCTCTAGTGGCTGCATTCCCCTTCTTTTCCATTGAAAATTTGAAGCCCATACCAGAAGCAGGCAGTGATGGACGTAGGCTACTATACTACTCATAATGTTTTAGTTAATTAAAAGTATCCATATCGCAATGTACTCTGTAAAAGTCCAGGATTCTAAATGTACTTAAAAGCAGCGTCACCATGCTCCCGACCGCATCATAAAACGGAAAAGGAATGCTATGATATTGCTTCCCAGCTAGATTTGGAAAGTAGGCTATAGGACCACAATGGAAACAAGTCCCCGGGACTTTTCTGTGCTGTTATTTATTTTCTGACTAATAAATCAATCAATTGGCATCAAAATATTCTCAAATGAAATTAAGTATACTCATTGGGCAGAATGTCCCATTTTACATAAGTTTCAAATGCATTTCATGTATTCAAAGTTTTTGAAAATAGGTCTACAAGCTCACAGTGCAATGCATCCCTCCTTACTTTTTTGGTCACATCTGTTGATATTATATTGCATAAGAAGCGCTAACCTGGCTTCAATATATCCACAAGTCAAATTGAACAAATCTTGTTGAGGTTTTGGGTGAATCTGCATGTTGGGTGTATTTATAACCGATAACAAACCAGATTTTTGGACCCAATTAAATCAAGCCATCAATCAATCAAACACAATCTGTAACTCTCAGAGAGATAAGTTGGGGGTCGCAGAGATAGAAAGGGGGTCCTAGACTAATGCATGTCAAACTGCAGGGGGTCCTTGAAATGAAACGGGTTGAGAATCTTATGGGGGTCCCTGGCATATCTTTTCAAATGGATTATGGGGGTCCGCGGGTTAATTAGTAGAGTAGGCTACAGTCTCGTATTCGTGTCACCTTGACATGAAAAAAACACAGGCATGGCGGCATGCGCCTGGACCACTTGGCCAGCGGGCGGCCGGGCACCCGTAAATCGTCTATTTTTGGCCAAGAGATTTGATGTAGGCCTAATCACTCAGTATAGCCTAGCCTAGTGTAGAGGGAATGAAGGAAGGATTATATAGGATAGTGTTCAACCGACAACCAGAAGGACTGAGCTGTCGTGCATTAGCCTACAAAGACATATTGCGCTTGTATTTTCCGTGCTTGTGAGCTTTCATGTAAATACTGCAATGTCATGTAAATAATGAATATTAATTTGTTTATGAAAGTTTTTTTTGTTTTATGTTCATGCTGATAAACAAAACAAAAAGTTCCGAAATATGTTTGATAGCCTACATTATTTCTCTGTCGTAAATATTGCTTCTTGGCAATAACCTTTAGGCCTATGGAAAGTCTGTTTATTTCCATTTTTAAATGGTGGTAAGGAACATACATTTGTGAGATACGGTCTCGGGTCTCGCTCCCCATACTTGCCAGAAAGTGTCCCAGAAAGTGACACCATGAAAGTGAGACGATGGGAAACTGGTAGGCTGTTTTTCTCGTGGGAACTGAGTGAAGTGAAGTGACTAAATTGGACCTCTATATTGGGCTATCTAGATGTGTGACAAACCCCCACACGACACGAGCGTCAAGTGACAAAAAACAACACCAAACGACAACAATGAACCTTACCTTAATTACCTGGCATTGGCAGTGGCTGATGTTAAAGATCTGTATGAGGCAGCGCAGCATAGAGAGATTAATAGACCTGCCCCCAGCAGCAACCATGCATCACTTCAGCTATATATTTTTGTATAAAAATAGAAAAAAAAAATAGAAAAGAAAGTATGAATGGCCTTTTGACATGGGGGGGGGGGGGAATGGGAACGTTGGCCATATTTGGTAAGTGTGAAAATGATGATTGCCTCTGGGTGTGAAAGTGTGCCGCTTGTTTTACAACGTAAAATAAGACCAACTGTTGACTGTGTTTTGAATATTTTCACGTCCACGTGTTGTGTTTTGCTTTGTCGTGACAGATTGACGTGGCCGACGCGTGGCTATAGCCTAAATGCCTAATAATGTTTTTAGGACGAAAATGTCAGTTTATATATATTCCAGTCTAGGCCTCAAAGTCTTTCAATCTCACTCAACGGGAAGCTAAATAATGACCCATCATGTGTTCCTATATGGAGCCTGTTGGCCAGGATCACAACAGTGTTTGTTGGAAGGCTACAACAGAAAGTGGCATGTATGATGATGAGAGACTTAAACTAAACTGCAGGATGCAACTAAAACTAATCTTGATATAGGCTAGGCTATAGCCTACACTACATTATTTTATTAGGCGTAATAACAATAACCTATATATCTGATAATAAATATATATTTCCTCAATAAGCTGTTATAGCCTACAGCAGCTGTAGTGTTAGTGTATTCAAGTGTTAGTGTATTCAAGTGTGTTATGTAGCTGTAGTAGGCCTATACAGCTACAACACACTTGAATATACTAACGCTTGAATATATAATGAAGTGGAAATAATGAAAGGGGCGTGGTTGTTAGCTAAGGGGGCGTGGTAGTGTGTTGGTCGTCATTTATTGCACCTGGAACTCAACAACACAACACAAGCATTGTTGTCATTCGTCTGGATTTACTTTCATCTCGACTGCACGGTACTACAATGAAAGCTGTCACCTCTACAACATCGCATGGGGAAAGCAATCTAATAAAGGTAAGACTATCTCCAAAGTGGTGTTATCAAGAGTTTCGGCTAGGCTAGAACTTTCAATGTAAACAATAATGTAAGTGGTTGTTTAACTTGTTTCAGTGGTTGTTTTAATGTCTTGCTTGTTGTTTATATTCAGGTTCATAAACCTCTCATGGAGAAACGCAGACGAGACCGAATCAACAACAGTCTGGAAACATTACGACTCTTACTTTTGGAAAACACCAACAACGAGGTGTGTAGACCTATGTGAGGTTTACAAATAAATGCAAAATGAAAGTAGCCTACATTGAGTACAATTTTGAGGTAAGCGCCTACATTTAGGCTGCTTCACAAATTTAATTTTGAGTAGGCCTACATGACTTTTACTTTAAAGAGTAGCCTGCTATTTTCTGTGTTGTGATATAACCTTTGATTGTCTCCATTCCATCAGATTTTTACTAAATTGAAATTGTTTATTTATTCTCTTTTAAAGACATTAAGGAATCCAAAGGTGGAAAAGGCAGAGATTCTGGAGTGTGTGGTTAATTTGCTGAGCAGCGACCATGAGGTGATGTCCAACCATCGGAACAGAAGGGGAGACCTGTCTGGAGAGATTCACCACCAGCGCTACCGTGAGGGCAGGACATCATGTCTGCTGAGAGTGTGTCACTTCGTCAGCAACCGGGGTCTGGAGGAGAGCAGCCGTGATGCTTCCTCGTTCCACGGCAGCATCTACAGTCACCATGGCAACCAGCTCCATGGGGCCTGTATGAGTGGCCCAGTGAGTGTGTGTGGTCAACGTGAGGATCAACATCAACTGTGTGTGAACACACCCACCCAAAGGGCTGCTGACAGACTTGATGCCACAACACTTCTTTCTCCAATGCCAATGGACATGATTGTTCCACTTTGGAGGCCATGGCCATAGTGAGAGACACTGATTGGTTCCCCATTTGGTACTTCAATGTTCCTTCTGTTTGATATGCATGTGTCTACTTTAAGGTCCCCATTTGATAACTTTTTTCCTTTTCTTTTTCATCTCTGGGACGCCACACTGTAAAATACTCAGTGTTTACTTTAACTCTGTGAGTGTACAAATGGAACAAAATGAACCCTTATAGTTGTGTACACAGTTACAGACCCTACGGGTCCACTTGTGGACCAATGCTCTGTCTGATGTTTGGGTGGAGATGGGACCCGAAGCGCAGGTCGCAGCAGCAAACGGATGTAAATATTGTTGATATACTGTAAATAGGATATTGTAGAGAATTATGTAGCCTACAGTGCATTTTATTTTGTTATATATATTTTTTAAGGTTTACACTGAGCACATTATCTGGGGTGATATTCATTTTTGCTATTTTAATGTTTTGGAATGCTCTCTGGGTCACAAGCCCATGCAAGTCTCTGTACCCTTACAGAAACAGTCATAATATATTGTTTTACATTTCCGTTGGATGTTTTTTTTTTTTTTTTATAGCATCAAGCCTATTTTAGAAAATACCAAATCCAAAAATACCAAATCTGTACTTTTTAACTGCATGGTTACTTTTAAATGATAACCAAGCAATGTCTGAGGGCACAACTTATATTAGTTATTATGAAATGGTTAGTGACTAGGGAGGATGTGGTTTTTTAACGGTATAATATTCCTGTATTTTCTAGGAATATGTTTTGTTGCAGTAGATATGTTGCTGAGTGCAATAAATTTCCATTCCCTGGTCAATTAATCAAGAGCCTGTGTTGCGTGAAGAACTTTTTACATTCCAAACATTTGCACGTTGTTCAAAAAGATGAAAAGGAAATTACAGCACAATTAACACGTACACTAGACCTATACTTTGGCTTAAGAGACATTCTGACATACATTGACATGTTGATGCCAAATGAGTAGTCCTATAAGCCTGTTGGTCCAATAGCCAGACATTCCAATTGTGCACCAACATGTTTTGGGGTTTTTGAACACTGAGGCCTACATGCAGGCTGTGTCAAGTGTTGATAAAATGCATTAAGTTTATTTTGAGTGCAGCCATGTTGATGTATAAGAAACAATTTTGTAGTATTCTCTTCATAGAAAGAAACGTTTAACTGCTGAAACGTGGGTAGACTATCCTTCTCTGGATAGCTCACTGAACTATATAGACTAGATGGTTTTGATATGAATCATAATCAATCAAAACAAATTTCAGTATATATAGGACTAGGTTATGCATCATATCACATTAGTGTGTGTGTGTGTGTGTGTGTGTGTGTGTGTGTGTGTGTGTGTGTGTGTGTGTGTGTGTGTGTGTGTGTGTGTGTGTGTGTGTGTGTGTGTGTGTGTGTGTGTGTGTGCGTAAGTATGTAAACGCGCACAAAACGCGAAAAGCCTGGTGCGCCCGGCCGTGAGAGAGAGAGAGGCGTATAGGACTTTGCTGAGTCCGAGCAGGCCCAGGCTACGCCAGGCTTTTCAGCGCGCGTTTACGCGAATACGCACACACCAGTTGGCCACACATATGTACTCACACACGTATACATAGTCTACTACGCGCAGGTCATCCTGTTCGCCCCTTCCAATGAAAGGGAGAAAAGGACGCCGATGGCCGCATTGTTCTCAATTAATTGCAGTTGACATCCAGCATAGAAAAGCCATTCCCGCATGATCAACCCCCATCAGCCGAGGATTAAACAACATGAATAACCCAACAGTCTAAGGCCTATATGCCATATGGACGAGTAAACTTATTGCATGATATAGGCTAAAAACTAAAAAGCTTAAAGTTGTATCTTTCTGTGACTTATGTCTCATCATCATCACCATTTTGGATTTTAGCCACTAACGTGGTTGGTTGCATGTGTAACCAGGTAGACCTGTTACTATGGCAACATCAGCCAGGTGCTCCTTGTTTCAAATTAAGGCTGGGGTTTATTGGCAGACAGGTTTAAAAGGGCTGGGCTGCTTTCATTCAGGGGATCCCCTAGCTTGCTGTAAGGTTGACGTATCTGAGGAGGACAAGAGTTTGAAGGCATGGCTTTCCTAAATGTATCAGCATACTGGCTGCCTGGTGAATTAATATAGAAATGCCCTTATTCCATGCTGCTGTGCTCCTCCTCCGGTACGCCAGCCAAGTGTATATGGTACAGTCTTAAGTCTTGTTTTTTTTATATGGTTTTAATATGAGTATTTTAAAAGAATAACTATGTGTACAAAACTAAAAGAGAATAAAATGCCTTGTTTGAAATCCCATATGTCTTATTTCCATGCTCAACCTTGGTCACACGAACCTGTGCTTTCTATTGTTAAAGAGGACCTTCCCTCTAGAAAAAGGTGGCGTATAGTTTAGTAGGCATTAAGTACTGTATAAATGATTAAGCATCCCTCAAAAGTCCCCCCTGCTACACATGCAATAATCTATAGCCTACTGTCTAATGTGGACTATATATGATATTTTAGGCATTAAAATATATATACTGTTGCAGGCTATTGATTTGTAAGTATATTTGTATATTTAATAATAATTTAAACACATGGGCCACCATCGTTATTTCATTGCACGGGCCTATTGCCTTTAGCGCGTGCACAAACCAGAAAAGGTGCAAAATGTTGCCAACACTGCAACACACGTTAAACACCATACGCAATTACGCAGCATGTTGATAACATCAGAAGCGGGTGCACAACCCCGCACCAGTGACACCACCACCACTACCACCTGCCGTCTGCCACGTTCTGGAGTGCAGAGATATTTGTGCGGGCTCATTGGCGTGCGTCGCGTCGGGGTTGATTTATGCACCAATGGTTGTGGGCCTTCGGCCTTGTGGCACGCCGTAGGCTACTAGTAAAAAGTGTATGTGGCAAAAAAAACAACAGCCTAGGGCCCGTCACGCACGTGCCCTGATGGGGCAACACTATGCCGCGGGCTTTGATCTTTCAATGAACTGTTTAAAACCACTGACCTTGAGCCAGTTTCTTAAACCGTCAGACTGTCCCAACAACACCAATTTCCGTGTGCCTGAACAGAACAAACTGTTTAAGTAGATACCTTTAAACCTTTAAGTAGATAGCATCCGCAATGGGCTAATCCCCGTGTCCATTTGAGAATAACTGTTGCTGGCAATACAATCTCTCCAATAACAACCATTTAATCTTCATTGAGACAGATGCCCCTCGCTAATCTGATTCCAGATTTAATTCATTGACTCATGGGTTTTACTCCAGGGGCGAGGAGAGATTTAAGGGCCGCTGAAAAGCGCATCCTGTGCGGGGTTCAGCGCAGTGGCACTAACACCCTCTTTGAAGAGACATGCATGTTGCCAGGGACAACTGCCATTCTACAAGGAATGCTGCTGCATAGGCGGCACCGTGGAAAGGCTAGGCCTACTACAATTATTTGAAAACGTTGAAAGTTACTTCATTTAGATTATTGTTATAACAAGAGCAAATTATATATAGCTGATTGCTCTGCATGCACTGATTTGTTTCGTTTGTTTCGTTGTTTGTTTTGTAAACTGTGATTAACACTCAGAACATGTAATAATAATAATAATAATAATAATAATAATGTAATCATGTAAATAATAATGAAACAAAATAACAAATTATAAATCATAACGGACCAGGCAGGCATATTATTTCAAGGATCGTTTTTAAACGAATTAAAGGGACATTATTAGAACCCATTCATCTGACACTACCGACTTCCAACTTCATGTTCCTTTTTTCTGCATCCTAAAAACGTCTGATTCGTCGCATTAACAAGTCTCAAGGCATTGATCTCACACTATCCTAATAATCTATACAATATGCATTATAGGCTATATAAAAACTGTAACGTTTCCCTTTGTTTCACCTTTGTTTTGGCAAGGTGCAAATGTTTGGAATGTCCAGCAACTCTTAATTGACCATGGTAATTTATTTTATTTTAACACACCATTTCTAAAAAAAATTGTGTGTGTGTGTGTGTGTGTGTGTGTGTGGGGGGGGGGGGGGGGGGGTCTGTTCATGTCAACAATTCAAGTCACGTGTATCCGACCATAAACCTTTTATTGAATTATTGGCCTCATTATGGGCAATTAGTGATATGACTTTAGCACGCGTCGGTCCAGAGAGGCAGAGAGCGCGTACTCAACAACACGTGGACGTGAAAATATTCCAAGCACATGCAGTCACAGTTTGTCCTGTGTTGTCGTTAAAAAAGGTAAGCGTGCACACTTCACACCCAGAGGCATCATTTTCACACCTCGTCACACAAACGTGAACCGAATTAAGCTTCCATTTGTCCTAGCTAGGACTCAGAGAGCTAGAGAGCTAGTAGAGTCTAAAGTCACGCTAAACTATAAACTATCTCAATTTGGGACATTTGGCTAAGTGTAAGGCAAGCCTTTGTAAAATGCAATAATCACTTTAATAGGCCTACTAGCTATGGCGACACGGCCTATTCATCTGACGACCTGACGTTATGCATGTTGCTATATTCATCTCTCTAGTATAGATCTTTAACAGGTATAAGGTAGACCTATAAGGTTCATTGCTGTCTTGTCGTGAAAATATTCAAAGCACACTGATTAGTCAAGCCTTTTATCGAGTCTGTCTGACGTGACGTTACTTTCGTAGCCTAGGCCTATATACCATAATATTATGATAGCCTATGCACATGTATGCTCGACAAAATTGATAAAATGCATAAAGTCTTGAGCCAAGGTATAGGCTACATTTGGTCTTAGTTTACGTTGTGCGTAAAACAAGCACGGCACACTTCACACCAGCCTTAACCTATCCTATAGACCTAGTAATCATCATCTTCACACTTCATCAGACAAACGTTGGACATGGTACCATTTGGGGCTCCAAGGCCAACTCCAAAACAAAATGTAGTATATTTGGCACAGTGTCATCCTTCTTTGTAACATTTATCCACTTTAATTATGTATTTTATATCAGCTGACGTTGCATGCTGGTTGCTGGGTATAGGCATATAGATAATATATATTTAACATCAGGCCTCAAAGTAGGCTCATTGTTTGGTGTCTTTCGTCACTCGACGCTCGTGTCGACATGTCACACGTCTAGAGGTTCAATTTGTCACTTAACGCACTGGTTCCCACGAGAAAAAGAAGCTACCAGTTTCCCATCGTCTCACTTTCATGGTGACAATTTCTGCTTCGTGTCAACTAACTATAGCTAATGGCTTGTGGAAATGCTAAATCTATTCGGCCAATGTGAGTGAATGGGGCCTATAATTGCATAATCACATTATGGGAGATTAGGACCCACATATGTTATTTAGCTATCATTAGTATAGAAGTTCCCACCTACTGTATACCCAAAATATATTTGTATCTTTTGGGTAGGTGGAAATGAAATGGGTAACAATCCCATATAATTTATAAATTATAAACAGTGATTCTTAAACATTTTCATGCATGGCAAGGACCACCAAATTTATATGCATTTGGCCGGACCCCCATTTGAAAACATTTTCTGCCATGGGGGAGTTGGGGACCCACAAGATTTGAGTTGTTATAGGCTATAATGTTTTAAATAATATATTCCAAATTCTTCAAGATATATATTTAAATTGCACAAAAGCTCACAAAGCCTTGCAGCTTGATCAGCTTTTTTTTCAAATAGTCTACCCGATGTTGTTAAAGTGGTTTAGATTTTTATGCTATAACTAATTTAGCTGGGGAACCCCTGGGGGTCCCCAGACCTTATAGTGCCCTAGAAGTTAGTGGCAACATTAAGTCCCGTCCCCCGTCCCCCAGCTAACACCAGTGTAGTCTATATAAACCTAACCTTAAATCACGCCCCTTACTCACTTCAAAGAGGAGACCCAGCCAGAGAGACATCTATCCAAGAGCTTCACTTTCTTTCAACATGACGAGAAAACTACCAAACATAACCCTGGACAGCAATACCAAGTGTGCAAAAAGGGTAAGGGCCAGTTTCTGCATTTGTTTAGTTCACAATATATAATATTTTTGTTGTTAAAATGATTCAAAATATTCAATTAAAAAACAATTAAATATTTTTCGAAAATAAAAGATAGATTGGCTTTTTTCAAATAGCCAATGGTTTAAAGTGTTTAAATTGATTTTGATGCTATAAGAACTAATGTTGCTTGGGAACCTCCTGGAACCCCCCCAAGGACTGTCCGATTGTCAAACTAAAACTTGGAAGAGGATACACAAAAATAGCCTACCCTTGATGGATTTCATGTTTCTCTCAATCCCCATGGACTTAATGTTACACATGATCTTTTTTTCTCTTTATAAAATGTCTCCTTTATCTGTTGTTCCCACACTATCTATTTTATATGTCCAAAAATATTGTAATGTATTTTGTATTTGATGCTTCCACTGTAGTGCTCTATGTGTAATCACACTGATTGTGATTCAGTGGTTTGACATTGTATACTGTAGTTCACCATGCCTGTTTGCCTCCTGTAGGTGATCTTCAAGGTAAAGTTTGTTGTTTTCATCCTGTAGCTTAAAATGCAAATGTAATGATTCACAGTAAGTAATTGAGTTAAATAGCATGAGAACAAAAAATAATAAATATTGTAAGCTCATAGTGTCATCATTTAACAGAAATATACATATGAGGACAAATGTTTTGTCTGGTGGTAATTGTAATTTCTTCTGTCTTGCCTGGTTCTCTTCTCAGATCTTAAAACCAGCCGTAGAGAAAAGGAGAAGGGACAGGATCAATCAGAGTCTGGGGGAGTTGAGAGGTTTATTGTTGAAGAACACTTGCGATGTGGTGAGTTGTCTGACTACACACTACATGCCTCTAGAAGGATTTCAAAGATTTCAGTAACCTCATTGTGATGTATATGTGTGTGTCTCCTTCTCCACCACTGTCACAGCGGTTGCAGAACCCCAAAATAGAAAAAGCAGAGATTCTGGACGTGACTGTGGAATATCTTCAAAAGTGGACAGAAAAGCGGAGTGGTCAGTTGCTTCAGTAACCTACTTTGGGTGGATTATTTTTTATTTGTTTCTGTGATTACGTTGTCCAGTAATCAGAGGGCTTAGAATCATATCACTGTCTTTGTATAAACTTACTTTGCCTTTTACTTGCATCAGAGTACTTTTATACACTCTTACTTTTACTTATGTAAAAATGTATTCATTATATATATATTTTTCCTCATCTTTCTATCAACAGATTGTGGCTGTGATAGTACTGTTCAGATGAACGATCAAAATGTTCCTGTATTGAACCTCGCTCACTCTGCAGACTCCATGGACTCTCCTGTCCTCTTCAGTGTCCAGAATGCAGGCTTCCAGCGCTGTGTGGCTCAGCTGGCATCATACTCCAGCAAACTGTCACCTCCACACAGGACAAGACTCATCCAGGTATAGGGCTGCAACTATATTGTGTATCTTCTTATTGGAATCGAGAAGCGTTCATTTTTTGTAATATAAAATATATATATCAACAAATAGATTAACCACTTGCACATGATTGTCCAGAGCCTGGGCAGAGGCCTTTTTGGGGTGGCTCTGAACAACCGTGGGTCCGACCGACTTGACACCGGGCACTGCACTCCCTGTGATGGTGTGGAACGTGTGTGTGTCAAATTTGAAGTCGGTCGGACTAACGGTCCTCGAGTTCCGTGGATTACAGACGTACGTACAGACGTACACACAGAGATTTGGTGCATTATAGTTAGATTACCAGATTATCGATGTTTCATTGTTTGAACTGTTCTATCCCTACATAATACAGGAACTGAAGACATACATGGAAAGCCAGTGCTCGGCGAACCCCAGAACGTCAGACCTCTGCAACGCGAGAACGAACAAGGAGCTGGAGACGACGGACGTGAGGCTGAGCGGCACGACGGCAGCGTCATCCGTGGAGAAGGTGGAGGACGTTTCCTCCAACTTCCCTTTCCTCCCCCATCATCATCATCATCATCATCAACCCTCGCCCTATTACCACCACGACTACATCTCGCCTCCCGCCTCGCCGCTGGACGGATGTTATTGCTCCACGCCTGCGTACACCACGCCCACTCCCTTCCCCTGCCACTTCTCCTTCCCCCCCAGCCCGTCACCTCTGTCCCCCAACACCTCCTCATGTTCCTCCACCTCCTCCTCCCTGTCGCACTCACTAGACGTTCACACCATCTCAGCTCCTGTCGGATTCTCGCCCATGCACTCTCCTCTCTGCTCCCAGACCCCCGCCTTCCATTTCCCCTCTCGGACCACCACCCTGAG
This sequence comes from Protomyctophum bolini, assembly GCF_963924005.1. Lineage (NCBI taxonomy): Eukaryota > Metazoa > Chordata > Actinopteri > Myctophiformes > Myctophidae > Protomyctophum > Protomyctophum bolini. The sequence goes on along the minus strand of NC_137871.1, from coordinate 18,130,333 downwards.
ACCCCTCGTTTCTTCCTCCTCCTCCTTGCCCAGGGAGGAAGGCGTCCCAGCGAACTCTCACCCACACATGTGGCAGCCATGGTCCTGAAGATCAACAGTTCTTAAACTTCTTTATATTTATATTTTTATAAACCAAACCAGTTTGCCCGGCATTAGGCCACGGACAACCCCATAACACACTGAGTTAACGACTTGGACGTGTCCATTTGGTTCCTCCACTCTCTGAGTTACAGACCTGTAAGTGTCCATTTGGTTCCATCTGTAGCCTACACTCTCTGAGTTACAGACTTTTAAGTGTCCATTTGGTTCAATCTAGTTTATCAGGGGACCCACTGGAACCCTACCAAGGATGCCTGGGGTCCCTGAACCCCACTTTGAGAATCACTGCTCAAGATCAACTCTCACTCTGAAATGCATAGACAAGAGAGACACCATGTGGACATCAGATGTAATTGCAGGGTGAGGGTTATGGTTATTCCAAATACTGTTCTGACCATGAATCATGTGGGCTACCGAGCATTTTAAATGGTGTTTACTTTTATAAATGATTTGTTGTACATAGTGTATATTATAATATTAAAATATATTTTGTATCTTTCCTGAATAAAACAGTCTCATTTCATTATTTAACTATGAATATGTCTTGTTTTTATTGAATATCATATTGACATTATCTTTAAATGGCATATGGTTAAAACACAACAAAGCCAAGGGCTGGTTTCCATTGTGGTCCGTAAACATTCAACACTCAAATAACTGAACCAAACGTGAAACAGCAAACAAATCAATAAATCATGATTATAAAAACACTCAGAAACCATATATTAGTGCTTAATTCTTAGGTCTTGTGAGAGTGTCGAACGTCCAAGGCAACAAATGAATAGAGACCAGTCCAGGGCACCTTCAACAAGGCTTTATTTCTCCATTGTTTCTCAATCACTTTGACAGTCATAATATGACTGTCAAAGATATGACAGGTTGTGTTGCATATTATGCAAGACAACCTGTCATATCTCGGGTTAAAGACAACTGACTGCCTTTTATAGGGCAGTCCATTACCTGGTTAGCACATACCATTCCCCAGGTAACAATAACAATATTCCCCACTCTTAGAATCACACAATGCCATTCTATATAACTCCATGTATATGCCCCCTCAATACCTATTCACAGTTAGTAGTTAGCATAGAAATATATACACAATACATACAGGATTACATTCATTATAGTCCATCCCAATCCCCCCTGCTATCCCTTTCCCACTTGGTCCCTCCCGGAACTATAAAAGGGGTGCCTATACCCAGAGGGAACTCATTTGCCCGAACACCACCCTGAGAGGAGGATGAGAGTAAACAGAGGTAAGTTTAGAGTTCAGATTGAAAGAGGATAATTCAAGCTTGGACTGCAGCTGCAATGTTGGTGAGTTTAAGGTCATTTAAGACAAGCAGATCACAAACCAAAAAAGATGAATAGGAAGTGGATGGAGGGTATTGCAACTCTAGATTCAGCCCATTGTAAAAAAATCTAGAGTTGCAAATTGCGGCTAGTGTCCCCCCTGTATAACCTTGAGCTGCCCGCACCCCCCCTTAACTTCAATAAATGCATTTGTTACAATTTGTGTCCTAATTTACATTATACCATACATGTAGAATTGTGTTAGCATCTGCATTAGGTATAGTAACGGCGACCGCCGTTACACTTATAAACTTGATAGTTTTGAAAAAGTAAGTCCTACAGGGTCAGGGAATTGGTTTAATGTTTGTCATGGGTAGGAACAGTATCAATCTGGGAAATCCTTTGAATTTGCTCTGAATCTCTTGCAAGATTAGAACAGTCTCAAGTTATTCTTAGGTATATTCTACATGTGTACTGTACAAGAACACAAAATCCTCATTAGTATCAAAATAAAAATTATAATCATGTAATTTGCAGGTCGCTTGTTCCTATGGTATGTTTAAATCATCTCAGTGCACATGCCATCCGGGTATGATGATGATGTCGCACGCATACCCTCTAGCGCCTATTTGGTTCCCGAGTATGAACAGTGTCCTAACCTCATGTTTGCCTGTAGTTCGTAGTTCTCAACCTGTGGGTCGGGATTATTACTCTAAGGTCGGGACCCCCAGGGGTGTCCTCGTGATGATTTGGGGGTGTCCCCAGATGACAGTGAAAGTGACAATTTTGGGACTTTTAGACCTAATAATACCTAAAAGGGAAATGCATTAACAGTAATTAACAAACTATACTGGTCAAATAATATATATTTAATGTTTTTTGTGGCTTTCACCTTTATTTTTTCATAGAGGGAGAGACGAGACGAGAGAGATGGCAGATGACATGCAGTAAAGGCTGTCAGGATCGGGAGTCGAACCTGCAGCACACTGCCATACTGGTTTACCAGGCAAGGTTTACCAGGCCCTGGTTTAATTTTATAATTGGCCAACCTTTCAAATAATATAAGGAAGAGGCAAAAAGTCTGGATCACATCCTGAAAAGGTAGAACCACTGCTGTAGTTCATAGTATAGACAGACACTGCTGTGGTACATATTGGCCTGCCGCCTACACTAGAGTAGACAGACTCAAAGTAATATTTATTGACTCATGATCACAGGTTTACATGCAGGTGTAAATAAGTAGGTGTAATCTCTTTTTGTGCAAGCTGCAAGCTCTATCTTTTTCAGAAGGGGGGTGTTGTGTGTGTGTGTGTGTGTGTGTGTGTGTGTGTGTGTGTGTGTGTGTGTGTGTGTGTGTGTGTGTGTGTGTGTGTGTGTTAATTCATTTTTGTAATTGTTATGAACCTCCCCTCCATGTTTTGTAACTGACTGTAGCCCTTACGGTCTCAGAGAAAAAAAATACTTGAATTGGACTTTTTGATCTTCCCATAGTGAATGGGTAAAATTAATTCACTAATACATTAATTTAACTATACAACGGATGTCTTAGCAAAATGCAAGCACACAATTCCAGATGAAGACGGTCAATTTGACATATGGCTCAAGTGCGTGCGGTAAAAACTGTGGGAGTAGTAGGGCGGCAAAATAAAGTTTATGTATAATAAATAAATGGTGAGAATATAGTCGGGTTTCCCTGTTAGGGCAACAACACTAATGAAAATATTCTGACCAACAGAGGGCAGCACAGTACAGTTGTTTGGAGACATAGCTCTCTCTCCATCCCTAACCTGTCAGTTAGGCTTAAAATAGAGCAGTGGTTCTTAAAGTATGGTCCAGGGATTCCCCAACCCACTTAAGCCCTGAGGCCAATTTGACAAATGCCTTCAAAATCAGTAGTCCTCACAGGCTCACACTTTCAAGATTTTTCAAAAATGTTCAAAATTAGACGCACTGCCGAGCTATTTTTGAATAGGGTACGCTCCCGGTTTCAGCATTTAAGTCAGGTCTGTAACTCAGAGAGTGTACAGGTTAACCCAAGTTCAGTCAAGTGCCCATAGTTTTCTGTTCACTCAACTGAATTCGACTAATGTGGTATGTGTCTTGCGTAATGTCCCTAGCTCCTTTTCACCTCTGCAAACATTGCTTCTCCATCCCGCCATCCCGGTATACAGCAAATTAGCAGATTATGATTAACATGCCTGAGCAGTAAGATCATCTGAAATATTATCTGCCCAAATTGGGCCACCCATCTAATGGGTATTTAGTATTTAACTGTTTTAGTTTGCATTTTTGTTTCACATGTTACATGCAATGAACCACTTGAACCCTTGCATCACCATCCTGGAGTTAAAAGTCAGCAAAGAAATGCTCATAGTGCATCGCAAGGCGATGCATTGTGAGTGTTCTATCTAGATTACTAGCGAAGAGATCTGGTGTTGAGGGAAAAAAGGAGGGGGACAGGCCCCTGAGGGACCCTCATCAAATGCTGTATAGGGTTTTTAAATAGACTGGTAGGTTGTGCACTGTCCCTCTGTATTCTAACAGTGACATGAATCTCTATAAAGAGGACACCTCTCTCAGATCGCATGTCAATCCGTAAGGTAGATCTGTCACTACTCACAACTAAATATCATTTTTCCTCTCTTTCATTTTGCCTCCCCCTGCCCCCTGTCTCGTACTCCCTCCTCCCGAGGGGGGCTTTGAAGTAAATAGTGAAAGGATCCCTGACTGTAGCAAATTACCCGAGGACTGAAACATTTTTGACATAAGTCCTGAGAGACGGGGCAAGCCACTTTTCCTGGCGGCCCCTTTGGCGCGTTTAATCTGCGGCTGTTGGAGACAGCGGCGATGACAGAGTGATGAGGAGGCTAGCCGTGCTTCCAGGTCCAGCCGAGACGGACAGTGGTGGAACTTAGAAGATTTTTCAGGTTTTCTTTAACTTAAGTAAAAGTAGCAATAACATAATGTAGAAATGCTCCGTTGCAAGAAAATGCCCTGTATTCAGAATTGTAGCACCAAAAAAGTACTCATTATGCAGAATGTCCCATTTCACTTCTTTCCAAATCTTTCAAAAATAGCAGATCTGCAAGGTCACGCAAGGTCGTGCGTCGCAGTGTGACACATGGTGAACTTCTGTATCTTCTTTTTTGGAATATTAAGTAGGCCTATAGGATTATTGGTTAATGGTATGTTTTGTACTATGTATCCTATCCTAGTATATTAAAATTGACTAATGGGAGGACCAGCCAGAGTTCCCAATGCAGCTACGCCCAAATATGGAATGTATTGTCTAACCTCAATAGTTGTCATGGCATCAGGCGCAATAATTAGTCAGCTCCATAATATTGGCACAAAAGGCTGCATGCCCATATATGGGCATATCGGTCGGATCAGCTGTGCTCTAAACCCTGTGCGTCCCGAACTTGTACTAATCTAAATCTGCAAATAATTGTAGTGGAGAAAAAATAGAAATACTTGAGCAAAGTAAAAGAACCTCAAAATTGTACTTACTTGAGTAAATGAACTTAGTTACTTACTTAAGTTACTTACACCACTCAGAGGCTGAAGCAAGGAGACATCATCTTCCTGCCGTTTGCTTCATCAGACATGAATGTCCAATTGTTCAATAATGGATCCCAACGACCCCATCTTGAATCCTTATCAGTGACGTTTAAGGGATAGCAACTTAGCAAGTCACAGGGTTTATTTTTACTGCAGTGGTTCTCAACCTTTTAATTTAGATATCTACATAGGCTACACATGCCATAAGACCAGCAGATGAGGTTTAGCATAAGGTGTGAAAAGGTAACACATAAATATGACATAATGATAATGTTGTCTTTTCCTGTTTTGCTGGTTTTCTTCAACCCTATTTTATACCTTCAGAAATGTTCAAAAACAGCAAAAATGTAGCAATATGTTGTGAGCTTTTAGACTGGCTATTTTAGAACATATTTGAAAAATAAAGACAAATTGGCATAATCACAATTCGATATTGTCATATAAAGGCCAAGAATATCAAGATATTTTATTTTGTCCATATCACCCAGCGGCCAGCGCTAGTCTCAACATTTCGTCGCTTATATTCGACATCTCAAAGCCCCATAAAACATTGATTCTTTTCAGTAAACGAAACAAGGCAGAATAGGGAGAAAACAGAATGCGAGGTCACTAAGTGCTTCGAGGGCTCCTGGGAGATTCATTGTCAAGGAAACATTTTTTTAAAGGTAGACGGGGAAGTAATTTGAGCTGAACAGGAGGGAATCAAATCAGACATTGGTGGCCTGTTTTCCTGGGCCGGACAATTACATCTGACATGAGGCGCTTTTCACTCACGCATCAGTGCTCTCCTCTTTCAGGGCCCGCTATCACACAGCAGGGACCACTCGCTCGCCTTTCTTTCTCCCTCTCAATTTTACAAAGTCATTTGCCGGAGATGATAAACAATGGCTACCTTTTCAGATATCCTATAACTTTTTTGGGGGGGAGGGGGGTGGGGGGAAGTCCCCGGTGCAATCAAGTATGCGAGAGCATCTTGTCAGTCATTTTGCTGGTGCTGTCCAATTTGTAATCCTCCCTGGACTTCTAAAACAATGGTTCTCAAATTGGGGTCCTCGTGGGGAGTTCTACAGGGTTCCCTGACAAGTAGATTAACCCATTAAGACCTGAGGCCTTTTCTACGAATGCCTTCTCTGTAGTTTGCACAAGATCTTTCAAAAATGTTCACTAATAGCAGATGTACAAGCTGTGAAATTACGGAACAATCGAAAATGCTTTCAACTTTAATGACACATCACAGGTTGACAGTGCGTGAAATGTGATTATTGTTTTCAGAAAGAGAACAGAAAAGAAGAGCAGGGACAGGGAGAGCATGGAGAAAGATCTAACAGTAAAATAAATACACAATAGCATAAAGCAGCAGGTACAGTATGTATACGTAGTACATGAGGCACAAGCACACACTTGTTAACTACGTAAGCCCTATACTTCTCATACGATGTATAGTGACAATTAGGGGTCGGGGGCTAAGGCTAAGGCTGCTCTGCATTCTGCACGTTGTAGCAAACGAAAGACAGAACGATGATTAGTAGGCTAGAAAAAGAGGAATTAGAATATATAAACTTCATGTCTCGACTTTCCTTTCCTGTGTGAGCTTCTTGTAATCCAATGATTTAAAAACAACAGAACATAATCAATGAAGCATCCAATAACTGCAGGGTATCTGGAAGGCTGACAGCCAGTCACAGTTGGCTGTTCATGTGTAATCCAAACACCCTTGGATGAGTAATTGGTTTATATATTTTCTTCTTTCTTTTTTTTAAGAAAAAGAAAGATAAAGTATCAATGCCAACGTCAAGATGCAACATGACAGCATGTCGGTTCCAGTACAGGCAACAGGAAAGTAGGACGCTTTGTCTCAGCAAAAGAATGTGTCAACACTAGGGCTGCCACGGAAGTGTAGTTGACAATTAATTGTCATTTATATCAGTGGTTCCCACACTTTTTAGCTCAAGACCCAAAAGACAAAAAATATAAGTTTGCCTCGGACCCAAACTAGTGAAAATAGCAGATATACAAGCTCACAACATGGCACAAAGCGATGCGTTGTGAGTGACTGTGAGCCCTAATAATAATACTTTTGTTGGAATAGTTTTTCAATTGATGAAAAGTCATGATGTTGTGTGTGTCCCATGCAAGCAGAGGTTTGCGCAGTGTAGAGTGGGCATTCGGTTGGACCCAACGGCTCCCGAGAACAGCAAAACAGATATCTGTATCTGGTAAAAGGAAGGCATTGGAGCAGATGTCTGTATCTGTCTGTCCGAGTGGAGGACCCCCACCCCCCAGTCTCTGTGTGTGGGTGCACGGCATCGGCTTCACGGATTGGCCGAGCTATGTGATGTTGGAGCGGCTGCAGTGATGGCGTACACAAGGTCTATATATTTAGTTCACCGGTTCTCAACGATGTGTCCGAGGACCAGCAAGGGGTCCACATTGGCTGAAACATGTCTGTAACTAGACCCATAGGGGGAGGGCCCCTAGTGGACCCCGGATCAGACAGTAGCCTAGTTAACAGCAGTCGTGTGCTGACCCTGGGTCAGTCGGTGGCCAGTACAACGGTCATATGGGCATGTAGATGCTGACCCTGGGTCAGTCTGCGGCCAGTACAACGGTCATATGGGCATGTGGGTGCTGACCCTGGGTCAGTCGGCGGCCAATACAACGGTCATATGGGCATGTGGGTGCTGACCCTGGGTCAGTCGGCGGCCAGTACAACGGTCATATGGGCATGTGGGTGCTGACCCTGGGTCAGTCAGTGGCCAGAACAACAGTCATATGGGCATGTGGGTGCTGACCCTGGGTCAGTCGGTGGCCAGTACAACGGTCATATAGGCATGTGGGTGCTGACCCTGGGATAGTCTGCGGCCAGTACAACGGTCATATGGGCATGTGGGTGCTGACCCTGGGTCAGTCGGCGGCCAGTACAACGGTCATATGGGCATGTAGATACTGACCCTGGGTCAGTCAGCGGCCAGTACAACGGTCATATGGGCATGTGGGTGCTGACCCTGGGATAGTCTGCGGCCAGTACAACAGCCACAAAGCCCCCCTCAATGCCGCTCCAAACAATCAGCGACGATTTGAGCAACAACAATGAAGGCTGCAGGACGGTATTTGGCACACTGAAGGCATGTAATTTCCTCTTTTAACTCCGGCAGCCTCAGAGCTTGTTGCTGCATGGAGCCACTTGTGTTGCACTGCGTTGGGAAACCCCAGCTCCTCCGCCAGCGGAGTGCTTCACTTATCAAAGTGAACCCAACACAGCACTGGCTTGCATGCCAGGTGTCAGCAGCGCGTTAGGACTACTACACAATTAAAAAAAAAAGAAATGCCACATTTTTTCCACAGCAGTAATGCTTGAGTGATTGGTCTATAAATCGCATGAATGTGAGCTTGATTAGCACTGCCGTGTTCATTCATAGTTTTAAGCCCTGTGCAAACGCTACTCAAGCCACCCAGTTGTTCTCTTCCAAATAGTGCAACAATGCTATTAATCCGTATATCAGTTGGACAGACACATTCCGATGGACAGAACTAAATCTATAATTTTGAACAAGCAATGCCATAGATCATTTTATTATATATTGTTGCTGTCACAGACAGTGTCGACACAGATCTTATCTCCGTATTTTAACTTAAAACGTTTTGTAACTACTTGATCATGATCATACTAGCAGATTCACAAACTGGAAACGCGGTGCGGGCTTGAAGATCTGCTACTTTCGATACTTTTGAATCCTGAAAAGTAACAGTTTTGGATATAGGTTTCACACCCGACAGAGACGATATGTGTTGAAAGCTTGGCCTCTGTTGCAGAAATCCCCATCAAAAGGCCTGTCAATTTGTCAAAGTTATGACGTAATCGCCTATCACAACTATGTGAGATAATTTAAGCAATTATTTTGCATAATCGTCGGAAGGGTTTCCTTTCATCTGTATATGAATTATCTACAAACTCACAACACGTTGCGATTGCAATATGCGCTGTGAGGTTTAGATTTTGAAAGTCTGAAATGATTAAATATGGCATGTTATGCCTGTAGTACATTGTTAATTTCCCTTATTGTTACCGGTCATTGTAATTTCTCTGTGTATTTAAGTTATTCGTTATATCACAAATAATCAACTAAAATCTCATGATTATGACAACTCTACCCATCAAAGGTGGAATTCTAACAGAATAGAGATAAGGTGAGGTTAGGGGCCCCTAACGGGCCCCTGAAGGGCCACACACTGACCTGTTCTCAGCGGTATGAGGTTACACATCCACATCAAACCTTTTTCACAAACGCCCTCTTGCTCTGGTTTGTGGTGACATCGGGACCAATGTCAAGAGTTCCCTGAAGGTCACCTACAAAACGAAGTGCTGGCTGAATTAAAGTGGACAAGGCGAGTATTTTTAGACAACCCGTGCATCACTGGCTATTTTTAACAGCAGCTTCTGGGCAGTAATCTGACCCCTGTGACCTGTTAACTTCCTGTTTCCTAGAAAGGAGCGGAGGGTGCAAAGTGTACCGGGGTTTGTCCCCGGGCAGTGGTGGAAGAAATACCTAATTATTGGCATCAAAATAAGTACTCATTATGCAACATGTCCCATTTCACAAGTTGTTCAAATGTTTTCAAAATCGGAGGGGAAATGGCAGATCCACAAGCTTGTACATTTCGATGCCAATACCTTTGTACTTTCACTCAAGTAAAATTTTGAATACAAACCATTTTGCAACTGAGTATTTTTCATATTGTGAAAAATTTAGTATTGAGTAGTTCTTCTGCCACTGCGGGAGAGAGACAAGGTATGACATGCAGACCTGTGTGCCCTCACTCATCTGCATCTGGTCCTTTTGTGTGCGATACACATCTAGTGAGGGTCAGAGAGGAGGGAGGAGATCGCTGCTGGTTCGGGCCGGGCCACGCCAAGGGAGCCTAGGGCTGTCACGATCATAACATTTAGTTGTTGTGTAAATAATCATGATTTAACGATTTTAATTGCGTTTTTGGCGTTGAACATTAGGAGCACTCTGTTTTCCTTTTATAGGCTTTGTAAACAAAGATTGCATGCAGGGTAGACATGGTGAATAACTTAGCCTGTTAAGACCTGGGGCAGATGTTCAAAATGTACAAATACATACAAATATATAAATGTCCTATAGATTTCAGAAAAACGTATGTTTCTGTATCAGTGGTTCTCAAAGCTTTTCATGTCAAGGACCTCCAGAATTATGTATTTGGCTGCCTCAACATATTTTGTTCCAGGGACCACCAGAAGCAAAGATTTGATGTAAATTGTATTCAAAGATTTACATATTTTTTCACTATTTCAAAAATAGCAGATCTACAAGCTCATAGTGCGGCATTAAAGTCTATTGTTGAATAGCCACAGTATATGGATACAATCTAAAATGAGAGATGCTTTCCCAGTCTTAATGGGTTAAATACGCACAGACGTTACTGACAATGACTGGTGCCAATAATCAAAAAATAAATCAGACTTTTGTCAAAACAGGCCAAGCATTTGATTATCTATATCTTCAAAAACATTAAAAGAAAATAGCTGATCTCCAAGCTCACAGGGCGTCTCATTTCTGACAATCATGCAAAAGTAACTGTGGTTATCTCAAATAATTGCGATCAGGCAATTATGGAGTCATTGTGACAGGCCTGTGTGTACGTCCTGGCATGGAAGCAAGAAGAACAAAAAATCCCCTTGCCTGAACTGTGGTCTCTCTCTCTCTCTATCTCTCTCTCTCTCTCTCACACACACACACACACACACACACACACACACACACACACACACACACACACACACACAGAGTTAAAGGTTGAGGTGTTGGTTTACCGCTGTCAAAATGTTTGGAACAGAAGCTGCATTATTCAGGAACGTCTCTGAAAAGACAAAGCCGCTGTCTTCCAGTGTGAGCAGAGGCGTCTTTTCATAAAAACAGTAAAGGGTGGCAAACAAATTTCCACTCAAGCCTGATTAAAAAAGGAAAAAAGGTAAAATAGCCGATCTACAAGCAAGCTTATAGATGTTCTGTTCCTCTTTTTTTGCTGTAATGACATGCCTACAATAGGGATGCCAGTTTTAAAGTAATTAATTAATTAATGTATGGTTGCAGAAATAACAATAACAAGTGTCTAAAATATGATTAATCTGCAAAAAAAGAGTAGAAATATGAATAAAAGACCTGAATTTCGAGGTTAAAATGCGAAAGCTAGAATGTGGCAATCACCATCCCCTGGAACCCCCAAACGACACCCCTTTGCAGTGTGTAGAGGTGTTGCGTGAGACCTATGTGTGTGTTTTTATCAGACGTCTTTTATCCAGGGAGTCTTAAAACACAGATATCTCCTCTTGATGAAGAGCATAAGCGGTCTTATCTGGTGTCATTCAGTCATTGTTGCTCCAAATGAGCGGGACCACCAGCAGCCATGGCATCTCCTCTTCTCTTGAAGGAGATACGCACTTGCACACAATGCCCAGATGAGATGAGACTGTGCTCAACGGTACGGGACCCGGTGGTATCCATGATGGGTTTGATAAGAGACATCAAAGAACCCTGTCATCAGCTCGTTTCTTCCCCTTCTCTCTCTCTCTCTCTCTCTCTCTCTCTCTCTCCTGGTGCCGTGCACCGGCAGTATGCAACAGTAGCACAGCAGGCGCAATGCCCTCTCAGGAGTGAAGGTTTGGGCCTGGGATTCTAACCCCGGTTTCTCGCGTTGGAAACAAGTTAAACTCAAATTCACTTCTTTCATGCATATGTTCCCCACATTTATACGATTTCAAATCAGCTCTGAGTGTGTCAGTGTGACATGTCACGTGACACGTGATGTAGACATTTTCTTATCTGCAATCATACATTTACTAACTACTTTCAACCTGGCTTTCCTATCCTGGCTTTCCTACTTGTCAGCTTGTTTAGATCCTATATTTTGGAAATGTCATGTCTTATAGGTTGCTAATTTATTTTTGCCACCCCATTTTTTCCTCCTGAAATGACACCTCTGCTTTTCAGAAGCAAAATGTAAAGCTGCTGTATTGCGATTGAGCAGCCAATGCGTGTAACTGGCCAGGGGGTTATTTCTGCATACAAATGATCTATTCTATATCATTAGTCCTGCTGTTCTCCTATCAATCATAACCATACGTGTGAACATGATTACATGGTCTCAACACAAACCTCCAGGCTATCACTAATGTTTTCTATTGATCTGACACTGTTGTCAGTTCATGAGTGATTTGAGTAGACCACTTTTTCCCAACGGTGGGTCGGGACCCGTTTGTGGGTCACGGGCCAATTCTTTATGGGCCACGACTCGAGTAAAAAAAAATCACAATATCTTTTCCTACCAAAAAAAAGGATTTCAAAAATATTTACTGAGGAACAGCTTCTTCCCCCAGGCTATAAATCTGCTAAAGAAGAAAAAGTGATACCACTTCTGGTGCATTATTGTCTTGTATATGCTGCGCTCGCTTTTTTACTTTTTAAACATGTTGTATTAATTGATTATAGGGGCGAGCTATTCTTATTGTTATTTATGTATATTTACAAACAAACCTAAGAAATTCCATAAATAAAAAAACACTGGAGTAGACCCTGTGCCAGGCACGACAGACAGGACTGATCCCTCATTATGACTATTTTAGCCCAATAAGACCTGCGGTCGATTCTACAGAGTGCCTTTTAAATCATTAGTTCGCACACTTTTTCGCAAATCAAAATGATTCAAGATTTTTCTAAAATGTTAAACGGCTTGTATGTATTTCTGCTATTTTTAATAGCCAATGCTATTGCTATACAACCTAAAATGACACAGCTGCTTTCCCCGGTTCAATGGGTTAATCAGTGATTCTCAACCTGTTGAGGATCCCAGAACCCATAAGGATACTGCAAGTGGGCCTCCACATAATTGTCAAAACATTAAGATGTGAACGATAATGTGAGTCTTCGTTATACCAATAAATAGGAGCTTATACAAATTATATAGTATGATAGTTCTACCGGAACTCCATCAGCCAGTGGGGGTGGATTGGACATACCCTCCGAAAACCTACTGACAACATCACCAGGCAAGCACTGGACTGGAACCCACAGGGCAAAAGAAAAGTGGGGAGGCCAAAACAGACCTGGAGAAGATCAGTGGAGAGTGAGGCAAAGACGACCAGACTATCGTGGGCCCAGCTTAAGAGAACTGCTCAAAACAGAGTCCGATGGCGGGGTGTGATTGCGGCCCTATGCTCCACCTAGGAGCCTACAGGAATAAGTCAAGTAAGTCAAGTAGTTCCATTGAGCCAAGCCGGTATCAATTTATCTGGATCCGATCTGATCCAGAAAAAGTTGAGAATGGCGAGTGGAACAGTGGAGGTGCAAACAAAGCAGAGAAAAGCCTGGAACCAAGAACCATACAGCTGAAGACAACGTGCAGAGTCAGACTATGTCCCCGTCCCCCCAGGCAGAACCAGTCCCATCAGCTGTGGCCTGTGCTCGATATTGGCAGAACGTCATCTTACATCGCTACCTCCTCGAACAAGAAGCGAACCGTGCTGTATATCGTATTTCACAGGTTCTGTGTTTGTTTCCATGCACAGTGGCTGAAACCGAGATACGGTTCTCTTCTCATAACCTAATTTGGGTCCTGTTTAGGAGGCGGGACTCACCGTATGTTCTGGGTACCCATGGGAAGAGCATGCAGTGCTCTTGCTCTGGATTGGTGAAGCTGAGGTGACGTCACTGGAACCAGACACCTCCACACCAACCTTTTTTTTTAAATGTTTTTTTGTGGCTTTCGCCTTTATTTTATATTTTTTATGGAGGGACAGACAGTAGGCTGACAGGAAATGGGGAGAGAGATGGGGGGAAGACATGCAGTAAAGGCCGTCGGGATCAGGAGTCGAACCCGCGGCACACTGCCAGACAGAATTACCAGCCAAGGACCCAGGGGGTCCCTGTACTGTACTGTACTGTCACACCCGAAATCATCGTGTGTGTGTGTGTGTGTGTGTGTGTGTGTGTGTGTGTGTGTGTGTGTGTGTGTGTGTGTGTGTGTGTCAGACACACAAAGCTTTGGTGGTTGCACCACTCAAAATACAGTTGAATCAAGTCAAATTTTTTATCTACAAGCTACAACGCTTTTGGTTTTCAAACAGTATACATCTAAATCAATCTGCAAATCACAAAACAATTGACAATGAACAAAGAGGTTTTTTTTTAATGACGTACCTCCCCTTCAGGGGTGTTAACCAGCGATCGCTACCCCCATAACAACCTGTTCACCCTGTTGCCATCAAGGAAGAAGTATCAGATGCTCAAAGCTGGCACAAAAAAGCAAGCAGACTGAGGAACAGCTTATTCCCCCAGGCTATAAATCTGCTAAAGAAGAAAAAGTGATACCACTTCTGGTGCATTATTGTCTTGTATATGCTGCGCTCGCTTTTTTACTTTTTCATTGATTCATTGATTATAGGGGCGAGCTATTCTTATTGTTATTTATGTAATGTTTTTTTGTATCATGTTAAGGAGCACACCCGAGCTAAGTCTCTCACAATGTATGTATAGGCTATCGTACATCTGTGACAATAAATCTCTTGGATGTTGAATCTTCTGGTTTCAATGGAAATGTGGGAAAAATGTGGGAAACAGAACTTCTGCAGGTTCTGAAAAGTTACAGGTTATGGAGGGTTCTGGGTTAATGGTCATGTGGTGCATGCAACAGCTGAACACCGTTTTGAATGCTCACAAAATAATTTATCACCAAGCGGTCAAAAATACAACGTTTCGGCCTACGTGGCCTTCGTCAGGTATAGTCTAGTTCTGGGTTAACCCTTCGTAGTTTGTACTGATACAGTGACTCCACTCTGCTCCTTAAAACCCCGGCAGGCAGCATTTCTTCAAAGTCGACTAATCCCACATCAAGCTTTCATATCGGGGTATCATGTCAGAGTGGGAGCTATTTCCTGAATGCCACTATTGCACATGTCACATCCCTCAGTGGTTCCCTTCACTAAATGAATCTTTTGTTTGGGCCAATAGGTCTAACATTGTTCAGTTCAGGTGCACTAAGCATGGCGGATAATGGAACACTATATGAGCCTCTTAGTTCTGCTATCGCTCACTTCCTTCAAGAGCACGGTACCACGGCTTCCTGTTGGCTGCATGGCTGCTTGTAATGGTGGAAGAAGTCCTATTCTGTGTTCAACATTTTACTTAAACGTACACAACATGCTTAGCCTACTCTATCAAATTAAAATACAAATCTTTTCAAAAAGGTTTTTCCAAAATAGCTATTTTTGAATTAATTAAGTAAAAAGTAGGGTTTTTACCTTTTAAGACGGGAACCCATGTTTGGATTGTTATGTAGTATATATAGTAACACAATCTTTTTGTAATAGATATTTGATGTTTTTCAGAAAAGGTCAGGACCCGGACGGTTCGCACAGCCGTCTGGTCTCCTAGGCTATGGTAATCCAGCCTGACAGCGTGTCGCAGGTTCGAGTCCCGATCCTTTGCTTTTGCGTGCCACTCCCCCCATCGCTCCCCCCAGTTTCCTGTCAGACTACTGTGCACCTATCAACAAAGGCAGAACAAATAGAGACACTATTGCTATACTTCTGAAAGTTATTTTAGCTTGTTTGTAAGTGGTCAGAGTGAGAAAAGAGAGAGAGATATAGAAAACAGGTTGAATATACATACATACATACTCTTGCCTTTTTTTAAACCCTACCCATTTTAACCAAATACATACAGCATACATACATACATGAATGTTCTCCATGTTGTTGTTATGGTTGAAACTGGCATCTTTATAGGAACGAGAGAGAGATGGTCCCGACAGGGTAAAATAAACATTAAAATGTCCACCAATGACAACCTAAACCCTGGCCTATATCCTCCTCCAGGGCCTGGGATTCTACCCAGCCTTCTGATTGGTCAGCACAGGTGAGGCATGTTGGGATGCCTTTGTATGCGTCTGACAGGGGGAATGTGTCTCTAAGCGCCCGTGTGGCACCTTGAGCACTCAAAATGACTCCCTGGGTTTTACTAATGTGCAGTGGGAACCACTTTGATCTGCCTGCACAGGGGTGTGTGTGTGTGTGTGTGTGTGTGTGTGTGTGTGTGTGTGTGTGTGTGTGTGTGTGTGTGTGTGTGTGTGTGTGTGTGTGTGTGTGTGTGTGTGTGTGTGTGTGTGGGGTATTGTAGAATTTGAGTTGGAGAAATACACATTTTCCTCGTTGTTTTAGACCTACACTTAAGAAAAGATTTAGGGTTGTGTTAGTTAGACATTTAGGGCTCCATCTTATCCCTTAACCCTAAACTTATTTGCCATTTTTTACCATTTTAAAAACATTTAAAAAAGTTTAACTAGCCTTAGATCGAGACATTGTGAGCTTTTAGATCGGCTATTTGAACTATTTTAAATGTTTTTTTTAAATAGTAAAAATTGCAAATTAGTTTAGGGATAAGGGTTAAGGGCTGGCGCAAGATATAGCCCTTAGAGGTCATGTTTAGGGGGTTACATGCCAGTACCGCACACCAAAAACAGCACATATACAAGTTCACAACCCGTCACAGCACGGCATGTTGTGAGCTTGTAGATCTTCTATATTTGGTGCGTGACACTTGTGCACAACTAAGCACAACTTGAGCTTTACAATTGTGGTCGTCACTGAATTATTTTCCACCCATCGTTCAGTTAAGCACAACATCTTTCAAGATATATTATTTCCTTTCATATGGATTTAATTCCACTTTGTGACTTTGTATTATAGGGTTAATTCAGGTTTTAAGCTAAAGCCATTGTGAAGCCAACACTATACAGCTTGTGCTCCGGTTCTGCAGGACCTTTGGTGTGATATTTGATGCTAATCTCAGCGCTGAGTCCAATTCCACAGATATGAATACATTTCTTTCTTCTTCTTCTAAATCAATCGGTGGAGTGTGTGTGTGTGTGTGTGTGTGTGTGTGTGTGTGTGTGTGTGTGTGTGTGTGTGTGTGTGTGTGTGTGTGTGTGTGTGTGTGTGTGTGTGTGTGTGTGTGTGTGTGTGTGTGTGTGTGTGTGTGTGTGTGTGTGTGTGTGTGTGTGTGTGTGTGTGTGTGTGTGTGTGTGTGTGTGTGTGTGTGTGTGTGTGTGTGTGTGTGTGTGTGTGTGTGCGTGCGTGCGTGCGTGCGTGCGTGCGCATGCGTGTGCGTAGTTTCATAACAGTGGGAGGATGACCCGCTCGCATGGTGTATGTCTATGATCACCTCCACGATAAGCAGCTTCCAATAATCACACACCTGTTTTAAGCCAAAACCAGTGGCTGAAATTAACTATGTACAGTACATTTACTCAAGTACTTTACTTAAGTAGCCTACAATTTTTAGGTACTTTTAGTTACATTTTTCCAATACTTCTATCAGAGGCAAATATTGTAGTTTTTACAAAACATACTGTACACACTAACAACAACCGTGCGTCGAGATGCGACACATTGTGAACTAGTAGATCAGCTATTTTCCCTACTTTTGTGCGACAGTGCGACCCTCTTGTATGATGAAGTAGGGCATCCGATTACGAAAAGAAAAATCTGGAGATACAAGGTTTCTGCCCGACATCAACTGGGCCTACATAAGGTCCACTATATATACACACATAAGGTAGATTGATAAGGTGAGTGGTTGACATAGCAGTGGGATGGGATGGAATGGGACATAAAATAGCAGCAGATAGCAGAAATAATACTTTGAGGCAGTTCAATGTAGCGGATATACTTCCTTTGAGACATTTAGACCCTAGTGCTGCTGGGTAGGACACTAGGTTGACAATGTCAGTAAAGTGCCAGTACTGTGGTGACATCTTTATTGCAGTTTGCATGGACAGCGTTGCAATTACCTCTCCGTCAGGAGAGGGCGACAATTTACGAGTGTGGCTTTAACCCCTTTCGAGTTAACCTGTCATCCCTATTTTGTCACCGATGTGATGGTTGTGAGCATCATAATAGGTTATATAGGGCCTGCACTTGTTTCCGTGTGATTAAACCTACTTTAGTTGTTTTATTTGAAGTTTGAAGAGTAAGCAAGAATACAAATGGTGTGTGGTCATTTTATTCATCAGGGGATGAACAAACCTGAGGTCTAATATAACAGAGTCTATGAAGCATCATTTCTGACTACTGCAGACAACAGTGACATGTCTTCAGAGGAGCTAGGAGATGCCGCCAGAGGAATTCTAGGAGTCTTGAATATAATATATCCTGTGAATTCAGATACTGTATTCTTGGACAGATCATAGAGGTGATTAGTCACTGGCATGTGGAGAGGTATGCCTGCAGGCCTTATTAGTGGACACCGCTAAAAACTAATTTGTACTTTTCCATACTAGATGTTGACTTGTGATGTGCAGCTTTATAAAAGGAGGCAAACCTTTCGATGATATGGCTATATTATTCAGTTGTCCAGTTAACTCGAACATTTCCCTTAGCATCATTCACTGATGTAAATGTAATGCCAATGTAATGGATTTCAATATTTTGAAAAGGGTAGAAATGAAGATATTCCATAAAATAACATAATTTTTTTAACCAGAATTGCAGCTTAAATGCTATACATACTGTACCATGCTAACACAATGTATTGGGGCGGTTCTGGACAACCGTGGGTCTGACCGACTCGGCCACTGCACCCCCTGCGGTGGTGTCGAACCAGGGGGGCAGTCAGACAGATATTCTGTGTCGCGTAAAGTCGCGTATGTTCTGAGGGGCGTGGCTACCGTTACAGTTTATGATCGGGAGCCACCCCCCGTTCAGTCAAAATAAAAACCAACGAAGAAGAAGGGGGAAGTCCCGCCTCGTTGTCTGGGTCAGCCAATGGCCAGCTGGGCCCAAACGGAGCCAGCCAATGGCCAGCTGGGCCCAAACGGATCTAGAAAGATGGCGACTTACAGTTCAAGGACTGACAGGCTTCATTTTCCGTCCATATCAGACCCTGAGAACGCTTTGTCCATATTTCTTTACAGTCTATGTGTGGAACGCGTGTGTCGAATTTGAAATCTGTGGGGTGAACGGTTCTCGAGTTACGTGGATTACACACACACAGACAGAGACTTGGTGCATTTATAAATAGATAGATAGATATTTTTCATAAAATAAACCAATACCATAAAATAAATGGAAAAGGGAATTTAAAAAAGGAGGACAATATCAGTCACCACCAAGCCTGCAGAATGGCTGGGCAATGTTGAAGACGCCGTCTCTACTGGTCAAAAGTGGCACTGCAGGCCCAGGTTACATTTATGAATGAATTGTGACGTAGGACGTGACGTAGAGGTACCACAAGAACAGTGTGAAGGGTACTATGATAGGAGCCAACCAATCATATCATCACTCGAGGGGTACTACCCGGAAGACTTTGTCGATTTGTCGTGGCTTCAAAACGCCACACTGCAGGGCAACTTCCACTGAAGTGAATAGCGGGGGTCGGGGCTAACGCTCCTTAATCCGCTCTCTAGTTATATTATAGCTCTATGGTCATCACCCACCAGAACCAGGGATGTGTGTGTTTTCAAGAGTTGGTTAAAATGGAGTTTGTAGTTATGGGTTTATAGGAATGGGACATATCTGATGAAAGGAATAAATATATTTAATCAAGCTACTTAAAAACTGTACACAAAAGCTACGAGTGTTTTAAAGTCACACATCGTAATGACTAATCGACTCTCGAATATTAAAATTGCCTAATGGGTGACGGTGGACATACTCATTCAAGAAATACCCCTTTAATGGAACATCAATACAGACAGTGAGCACATCAATCTTCCTCTACTCCCTTTTACACAGAAGTATGTGTACAGTACATGTTTGTAAAGGATTTCTGGGATCTCCAGCAGCACTAGTGTAAATAGTAGAAAACAGCATCTTCTTTCACCGTAACTCTTTCTCTCTGAACTCTGTGCCAGCTCCTATCTGATCAGCTGTCTGACGTTTGCCTTTGATTGTGGATTCATAGAGGCTTCAGAAAAGCCTCCTCTACGCAGTATCAGTGTTGTTTGCAAAGCTGGGAAAAGCTAGCATTGATATGAACTTGTTGAAGGTCAGTTGTACTCTTATTCAGCTACTTTCATTCTTATGTGTCTAGTTTTATGTTATCTTTATGTCTAATGGATAGGAGCAATATACACACACACACACACACACACACACACACACACACACACACACACACACACACACACACACACACACACACACACACACGACAAAGTGCACAGGTCAGTTAGGTTATTGTGGGCCAGCATCGACAATCAGGATGGAATAGAAAGATGTTTTACGCTCACATCTAGCGTTACAAAAAAAAAGCGGTGCAACTGTAGTGTGTGGGGGTCCCCGGGGGCAACATCCAGACCCCCAGGAACGCGCCCAGGGGGCTGGCCTGGTTCCGGCAAACTTTCCCGTGTCCGAAACAGTCGAGAAATTACACAGTTACCGTGTGGGCTCCCGGCCTTTCAGGCTGCGGTAATTGAACAGTACGCGGACATTCTGGAATCATTTCTGATGTTATGCTGTGTCGAGGTATTACAATATTAATGCTTTTGAAGAGAAGTAGACTTTTTAGACGGACGGAGTGAGTAATGGCGGATTTGAGAAACGGAAGCTGCAAAAGCTGGGTTGAAAATGCAAAGTGAGTGACGTCAGAGCACAGGCACAGCACAGGACTCAACGGCATACTCCACATACGTCACTGTCTATGACTTGGCCACCCGATTGTGAACACAAAATGTGAGCAGCCTCTCTCAATTGTAATATTAGATGCAGGGCAGACTTTTGGTAGTAGTAGTGGTTTACAACATAAGTCTATGGTAGTTTGGTAACTCTCTCTCTCTCTCTCTCTCAATAGCTCTAGATAGGAAGTAGGAACTATTCAGCTGTGTTGTCTCATTTGGTTAAGACAAAGTACAACACTATACTGGCTTAATAGAAAATGTAATCCTATTCTCGTCAGACTGAAGTTATTATAATCCTTGGGGTTTAACTGTCCACACTTGATCTCTTGCCATTTAAATTTGTCACAGTAAAACATGAATAATACCCCCGATTTTAGCAGATTGAGGATTAGCGAGGTGGGGACGAGGTATCACTTATAGGCCGGCTGTTAAACGCTACCACTGAACACCCGTCCTTGATTCATGTGGAGTGGAAGTTTGTACGTAGATTAGCGTCCACTCCGAAACTATAACACTGTGGTCTGTCATCCCGTTTGGATAGGCTTTTCGGGGTTTTGTTGTTATTTCAAGGTGGAGTCTTCATGCGTGCTGCACTGCTGCTGGCTGCTTGTGTTAAACGGCTCGGCTCTTTTTCTTGTTTGTAGTGGAATGATGTGCCGTTCTGCTTTCGGCCAAGGGGATTTCCTCCCAAGCAGAAGCACTCTAAAGTTATTACTGTGTGCGGAGGAGGATGGCTGCTGCTCTGCCACGCTTGTTTGAAGTTCCCCCACAACATTTTTAGTATTGGTAACGCTCCCAGAGAGAGATATCACTTTGAAAACAGCCACGGCAGCAGCAGCAAAGCTCAGCAGGAGAGCCTTTTTACTCTGCACAAAAAACACAGTTTAAAGATTATTATGAAGGAATTGAAATGCAGGCACAATGTCTATGATTCATTCGTTTCTCACCTGACTAAATGCATCTGTGCTGCATCACAATGTTTGCAACAACACTGTCAGTAGATTTTCTAGTTAATTACAGAAGCAGGGAGTATTTTTTGCTTATTTTGGGGGACACTGTAGCCAAGGTTAAATATGGAGATGGGAGGTTTCTGCCCTACAGCAACATGTTAACACGTTATTGATCAGTAATAATTCCATGTTAACAGATGTATTGATATATATTGGTCAATCTACAGAGCTATTGATATGTAATGATTACATGTTAACAGATGCAGCCTACTGTGTTTATATCTAATGATCCCATGTACACAAAATATTGATATACTGATTCAATGTTTACAGAGCTTTATACATGTAATGAAGTGTGAAGTGGTTTGGTTGCTGGGACTCGGGCGGTACTCCTATCCTCTCCTGCTGTTGACTCGCTGGGGCTTGTTCATGTTTAGCCCTGTGATTTATAAAGAGTAACAGCGTAAGAGACAGATTAATAATAAAACCCTGTTTATACTGTATCTATGCACTCATTTTGTAAACTCCCTTCCACCCAACATGAGACACAGTTGTTTGTAATTCCAGATTAAGTTTTATAGCATAGCGTAATATTATATTGAAATAGTGAAGGAATCTTAAAGGCAGTGCATGCTCTGTGCATAGCCTCTAGCTGTTGATAGCAGGATAGGCTATAAAGAATATTTAATAAAGATTCCCATGACACATGACTCCGATTGGAACTTAGATTTTAAGTCTTAGAATAAAGGCACTTATTCTCTGTTAGAAATTGGAGCAGAGGAAGGAATATTAGGACCAAAACAACAAGCCTAAACAATTCGTCTTCATTAATTATCTGTAGGCCTACTGTATTATCTGTAGTTTTTCTCTCATTGCATACGCTCGGCTCAATTCAGTCTATTGCTGTTTTTACCACCAGAATAACAAACAACATCCTTTTGAGCCTTTAAGAATGTTCTGTGGTCACAGGCACGAATAATTAGTGGTATTCTGCAGAGTTGGACGCTCGCCAAAACCCCGCATTTCATCTGCCACTGTGAGCTAAACGTATACCCGGGGTCTACTGAACTGAAATGGCCAATAGACATGGAAGGTTTCACGGTAAATTCTTCTCGCGTATCGTTTTTCTCTCTCCCTGTCTTTAAGTCTCTCACCCTCTAAGCCCTCTTTTCTCTCCGTTCTCCCCCTGTTTTGTTTTGTTATTTTACCTGGAGGAGCAGGTGTGAGGCGGTGTGTAAAGGGGGGTGGGGTGAGGCCCGTGGAAAAACATTCGATTCCGTAAGCTTGTCATGAAGGAATCCAATGACTGACCTCTACATCTTGGCACACAATGACAAATAGGTTAGCAATTTTCCGCCTGACTTGGGGGCAACAAAGCAAGTTCCCACTTTCACTGGTGGGCTGAGAGAGAGAGAGAGAGAGAGAGAGAGAGAGAGAGAGAGAGAGAGAGAGAACTCATGACATATACAGTATGTGGACATATAGAGTGCATGTATATTCACTAGATTTGATCAAGTGAAAGCTTATAATGACAATATGAAGTCATCTATTGTCACAGAATGAAACATTTGCTTTCCTTTCTAAACTAAGGGATCTGGTTAGATACAATGATATTTGTTTAATATCAAACATCTGTTGGCTCTTGTTTATTTTCTCTTACATGACATCATCATTTTGTGGTACCTTATCATAAGCCATCAACCGTACTTCAGTTATATTGCATATTACATACAGTTATATTTGTGGCATTTAAATGCACACTTCAACTGAGAATCCTGTCTGTGATTTTTATGTGAATGATTCATATTTAATATTGCAATCACTGAAAACATTATTATTTTATTATCCTTTCCATTATTCAGATTTGTGTCACTTGTGTCTCCAAGCTTAGCCCCTTTTGGGGTTCTTGTTGCTATGTACAGTAGATAACAACATCATTTGTTTGTAATTTGTGAATAATATTTGAAGTTTTTCAGAAAGCTTAGGCCAGGATTTAGAAGTGGGGATTTTTTGTTAGTTTTATTTTTATCTGCCTCAGGTGGGTTAAATGGTTATAGTGCTTTTGTAGATTGTCTATTTTCGGTGCGACATCGGCGCAACTAAGTATAATTCAGGTGTTATACTTCATTGGACATAATCTGTCACATAATCATGTTTGCTTAAAATGTGTTGTGTGTCAGAGTCTAGGAGTTAGGAGGGTTTAATGATGGCTGCTAATTCCATGCTAAGCAGTGTTTTCACTGCTGATTGAATTGCTTCCAAAGCCAAGAAGAATGTTTAAAGTCGGAACTATATGGAAATGAACCAATTGACCCCCGCGCTGACCTCGTGGCTGTGGGAGCCAGTGGGAGAGGGAAGTGTCAGTGCTGCAGACACGCCATACATCACTGTCACAAACACACTCTGCTGACCCTGTCACACTGCTTCAAAGTCAGTGCAGTTCACGTCAAGCATTTATTCACAGTATGCCTGTGTGTTTTGAGAGGAAATAGTTTTACTGTATGTCCTGCAACGGTCAAACAATTGTGTGTGTGTGTGTGTGTGTGTGTGTGTGTGTGTGTGTGTGTGTGTGTGTGTGTGTGTGTGTGTGTGTGTGTGTGTGTGTGTGTGTGTGTGTGTGTGTGTGTGTGCGTGTGCGTGCGCGGATGTCGGTGTGTGTGTGTGTGTGCGTGTATCTGTATGTCTGTCTGAGTGTGTGTCTCTCTCTCTCTCTCTGTCTGAGTGTGTGTCTCTCTCTCTCTCTCTTTGTGTGTGTGTGTGTGTGTGTGTGTGTGTGTGTGTGTGTGTGTGTGTGTCCAGACAGGTCAGTGTAGCTGCATGGTGCGTCAGGGCGTTTATGTCCTATAGGGATGACCTGTCATGGTTCTGGGAGTCTAATTGATGCCTCATGCTTTTCAGGGGGCAATTATGGCCACCGAATGTCAAGAGCTAATTAGTGTCTTTGTAATGTGGACACATGGGCCTTTAGGGGGGGTGGGGGGTGCTGTGGTCAGCAGATGTGAGGGGGTGGACTGGGTTGAAGTCAGGGGCCGGGGGCGCGGTGGTGTTGAAGTTTGGGCTTTGAAAATGAAAATTAATGAGCTGTGATGGTTGAAGACTAGGGGATAGAAATAGACATGAGATTACCCACTTAAGACCTATATAAATTGTTGAAATATAGGATCTACAAGCTTGTAAAATTGTTTATATATATGGCCTAAAATAACATTTTCACTTATAATGACATGCCCAATATAAGGACACCGGGTTGAAAGTGGTTAATGACTTATGCTAGTTATTGGGTGATTTGTATACAGGCATAAGTACACGTGTGTAGAAAATAAGAGACAAGCAGTAATATAACTAATTTGATGAGGTCATAGCTTGATCCCTTTTTCTTTAAAACCTTGAAAAATTAGTTTTCATTGTGATACCGATAAATAGCAACTTAAATTATACTACGTTGGTTCCATTGATCCAATTTGGAACACAAATTGATTGATTGATTGTTAAAGTAACAGGCTCTGGAAAATGGCCCAACCATCAGACCACTTAATCCAAGTGGGTGTTAAGTGGTCAGATAGATGGGTGGTCACTTTCAAGATTTTCAAGTGGGCCCTGATCCAGAAAGGGTTGAGAACCGCTGAGATCAGCCACATTAGATAATGTTATAGGCACTCAGAAACAATCATGGATTTCAGCCTGAACTACTTAAACCCTAGACTAGTGTGGCTGCCACTTCTGCTTTTGCTTTACTAATACGTATCTCTTTCACTGAATGCTCGCATCACAATGCGGACCCTATGGTAGGCCTAGCCTCGGTACCGGCACCCGCCCCTCTACACCAGAAAGCACAGGCTGGGCCAGGCTATGGTATGTCTGACACAATTATTACATAATCGCCTAATCGCAATTATTTGAGATAATAGCAATTATTTTGCATAATCGTCATAATCGTTTCCATGTTGAATTAAAATAAAATGTAAAAATTGTGGAAATAGCAGATCTACAAGCTCACAGCAATGCGTTTTTTTATTTTTATTTTTTATATAAAATTATAAAATATGTCATATTTGCTCTGTGCAACATAAACGCCTTAACGGCAAACGGAAATGTAATTTTGTAATGTAATTGTACTTTTTATTTATGTTGTTCCACGACAAAAACACAATGAAACGTAAATCGCAATAATCCGTGTGATAATGAATCGTCATGTAAATATACAGCCTATACGCTAGGGTTCAAGTAATGTAGAACAATATGTATCATAGATACAAGCACAGGTTTCCCGTGACTATAATGGTGTGGCTTAATTCATCAGATGGCAGCTGACATGTTTGTTGTACCAGCGCTGTTTCCTCAGGTATGTTCTGATGCCCCGAGATTAACAAAACACTGTCAGTCACTCTGCGTTCTGCAGCATGAGAGGGCCTTGTTAAAACCCGTGGCGGAAGAAGTACTCAGATTTCTTTTACTTGAGTAAAAGTAGGAATACTGCATAGAAATGCTCTGTTAAATGTGAATGTGCTGTATTCAAAAATTTTACTTGAGTGAAAGTGCAAAAGTATGTGCATCCAAAGTACCAAAGTAGCCTAAACGCACCCACTTTTCAACAGTTGTCAAAAGCGAACTATATAAAAATAGGGCATAAGTGGTTAATTACGTTTTGTAATAATAATCTAAATCTGCTAAGTAACTAATGAATAGAAAGTATACAATATTTCCCTCTAAAATGTACCGGAGTAAAGTACTCAAGTAAAGTAAGAGTACCTCACAATTGTGCTTAAGTGCCGTACTTTAGTAAATGTACACAGTTACCTTACATCACTTGTTAAAACCCACAGAGAGTAAATGCCCTGGCTTTCTATCCCCTTCAGCAACACCTAAACTTTGTTGTTTTCTGCACAGGTCTCCATGGAGACCCTACAAACACTCAGGCATATTTTCCACAGTGGAGTTGACAGCTCGCGACGTGTGGTGTCAGTAAATCAGGTATGCACGCCTAATTGCCGTTTGCGGAAGGGCAGACCACAAAATCCTCTTTGCTATGACATTAAAACTGATTTAAGGAGGAGCACAATATGCAATGCATGTGCACCAAACAAGTGCCAAGATGATTTTATTCAGCCAATAAAAAGTAGGGTGGGTGGATGGATGGGTGGATGGATGGGTGAGTAAAAGGATGGATAGGTAGATGGATGGGTGCATGTAGGGTGGTCTCACATGGTCAGACCTATACCATCTTACGTCATTAGTTCCAAAATAAGTGTCAGAATAAGGTTTGATACATGGTACGTCGCATGACTTTCGACCTACAACTCACAACATGTCACGCATGTGACGCATTGTGAGCTCTTAGATCAGCCAGCGTTTGGCATGTGACAACGTTGTGCGACGAAGCATGAATCGGTTCTGTCTACTGTA
This sequence comes from Protomyctophum bolini, assembly GCF_963924005.1. Taxonomy (NCBI): domain Eukaryota; kingdom Metazoa; phylum Chordata; class Actinopteri; order Myctophiformes; family Myctophidae; genus Protomyctophum; species Protomyctophum bolini. The sequence continues at coordinate 18,103,331 of NC_137871.1, read as the reverse complement.
GTTGTACAGATTATTATTTAGAATTGTTTAGACTGATGCTATAGGTTCTTGGTTTACTCATGATCCTAGTTTACTGAGGCACTGCACTGTCTCTCTGCATTCGTGTTTACGTTGCTTATTGCAAGTCGCTCTGATTAAGAGCGTCTGCTAAATGCCTAATATAATAATATATATGTTAATGACGTTTAGAAGATTTAGAACACTTTACTGGGGTCTTTGTGTGTGTAATACATGGTTTTACATATTTTAGATTTTAGCAGTGTCCATGATGTCATGGACACTGGGCTTACTTCCTTCCTGTACTACAATTCCCATAATGCTCCTCCTTGTGGATAGGGGAAGGGCTGTCTTACTGAGACAACATGTAGTAGAAATTGTATCAATATATCAGTCACATCAATAGTTCTGCTGTTCAATATATCTACTGTGACACTAGAATCTGATGGAGCGGGGCGATGGACAACAATCGCAATATTTATTGCAGTATTTCTTTATATCTGAATATATCTCTGGACATGAACCTTTCAGGGTGTAAAATGCTATACTTACACTTCTACAGTAATCCCTATAAACAGCCTCACAGCTCATAATTTGTGAGCATGGCAATTTACTTAAGAAATAAACACACAACAAAGAGCCTGAAACCAATAGTTGCAGGATTCAAATGACACAAAGAGGTGCAGACAGCGTCCCTTAGCAAACACACTTTTAGAACCACGCACAAACGCACATCACGCACACACACACACGCATGCACACACGTGCACGTACACACGAGTGCACACACACACACACACACACACACACACACACACACACGCAGCGCTGTTAGAAGTGGCTGTGGCTTTAGAACAACAGGTGAGTGTTGGCACCGCCCCTGTCTTCCTCAAGCCAGCCTTTCTAAATATAGAAATTATGCTCTCTGATAATTGGGGCCAGACAACAAAGCGTCCTGCTGCTACTGCTGCTATGAGCTGGCCTCGCCTCGCCACATCCCCGGCCGACAGACATCAGAGTGAGGGAACACCTGCACCCTCTGACTGGACTGTGAAGAGAGACATGGAAGATCACTGACTTCCACACCTGCTTTGCAGACCCAGGATGCGCACGCACGCACGCCTGTATTACTATACTGGTGATGAGGGCGTCAACATTTCAGAACGCCACTTTTAGCTCACGGTCACAATGCGTCGCATCCCTTTTTAATCCATTTCCCTTGTGAGGACCAGAAAAATAATTTCCTCACAAATGTCTGTTTCTCAAATTGTTCAGTACTTCTGCAGATATTTCGCCCTCACACACACACACACACACACACACACACACACAGCGCATCAACGCTTGTCGGTTAGGTTTCCTCAAGAGGCCTTTAGGCCGCCGGCTGGCTGAGGAGGTGATGAAAGTCAGGGAGGTCCATTAAGTGTGTGAGACGGCCCCCGGAGTGGGAGTGGTTGAGGGGGGTTGAAGTGTTTTCAGCGAGGAGGAGACCACAGGCACAGTGTGCAATGAATGCATGCACAGAGGGAAACAAAAGCAACTGTCTGAGACCAGCTCCACTCCAAAACATCACCAAAGAGCACTTCTGGGCATCAGGTGTCACACGTCACGATTTCTGACCTTCAAAATGAAATTGTTGGTTGTGGGGGGGTTGTGGGTGTCTTGCATTCACACAATGTCTGGCCGTCATGAAGTGAATGGCTATTGGTGAGGAGTCTTGGTTTGAAAACTTTGTGCAGGAAATTACTGACTCTTAACCGTTTCAATTCCAAGGACCCCCACTTTGATATGCATTAGGCCACGGTCCCCCAATTTGATCACATTTTTTATCTTTAATCTACACTGTAAAATCCTTAATGATATTTTAATTAACAAATCCATCCAATCCAAATTCTATTTGTACACAAACTAACTAACAAAATCCTAGTTGATGGAACAACTAACAAGTAAATTAATCCTGGTCCCTCTCAGAAGAACCCTGCAGAAACAATGCTGATGACACTCCCTAGCCAAGGGAGGAGAGGACAAAATAGAGCAAGGAACCCTCAATACGACCCTGATTATTATTGTGCCAGTTAGTGTGTTTTGGTTATTAGCCGCAACACTGAAAGGCTAAAGACTTATGAATTAAGATATTTTATTCTTTTGAATAACAACAAAAACAGTCTTTTGCATGTTGTAACCACAATGCGTGTGTTTACGTATACGTGGTGGACGGAGGGGAGGGGAGGGGAGGGGAGGGGAGGGGAGGGGAGGGGGATGTACGCCGCGAACAACGCAGGTTATAATAGACGCCTGCTGCTGTCATTAATGGAAGCAGAAGGAAGAGGTGTTGATGTTCAAGGTGTTCAGGTGGGAAAGTCCCCACAGTATCATACGACCAGGGAGGGAGAGAGTTGGCAGCACGGGAGACTTCCCATATCAAGACACCCGCTGGCTAACCATCACACAGATGCTGAGATCACAGACCAGGGCTTTCATGCTTCAACACAGATCTCCTCCCAAGCGTAGAGGAAACTGTACAGAGATATATAAGATAGTGTTCTTTCAGTAATCACCCAGCTTCGGCTATTGTTTAAGGATCATAAGGCTCTGCAACCTCAGAATCCCATGTATCGTCCTCCGTGACATTCTTTTCTTTTGGTTGGTTGAGCGTCTCCATGCAGGCACTTAACATGCTGTATCTCTGCTCCCTTTGAGGACAAGGGCCCCTATAAATATGTTGGGCCCATCAATGGAAACACAGGGGATGTTGTAAGACAATCTCACTGTGAAACCTTTTCCACAACGAGGATTGGAGGACACTTTAATGCATTTAAGCCAGTGGTTCTCAAAGTGGGGTCTGGGTACCAGGGGGTCCCCAGCTATATGTGATATATAACATCAAAATCGGTTTAACCGGCCTGGGCCATGGCTCAATGGTCCAGGCACCTTGGCTGGTAATCCAGTCTGGCAGTGTGCCGCGGGTTCGATCATGGCCTTTACTGCATGTCTTCCCCCCCATCTCTCTCCCCATTTCCTGTCAGCCTACTGCCTGTCCCTCCATAAAGAAATGTAAAAAGAAGAATCGGTTTAACCACTTTAACCCTAAATACATTGGCTATTTGAAAATAGCTGACCTACAAGGTCACAAGCTCATAGATCTTCGATCTCCAAAATATCTTGATTTTTTTTTAAATGTAATCTTGTAGTGTGTGGGTCCCTGGCACAACATATTTAATTTTCATATGGGGCCCGTGGCCAAATCCATATCAATTTGGGGGTCCTTGTCATGAAAACATTTGAGAACCACTGACTTAAACTATTGGCAAGATAAGCTTAGAAGTCAAAGAATACAAAAGGTTTGCGTGTCCAGAGATGTTCCGGCCACCTTGACGTTCATTGTTTAATAGCACTTTTTCAGTGAGTCTATAATTTTGAAACTGTCAACAGAGATTACTTAATCCTTATCGCTGTGACCTCCAGTTTTATACAGCTGCCAAGTGGCTGGGCTGGGAGTTAAAGGTCAGTTTTTATTTGGCCCTACATGTGTCACTGTGAGGCCACTACATTCAGAGGACTCCGAGGGAAAGCTTTGAAGTTTTTATGCGTGCATGGGAACTCCGTCTTGTCTCTCAGCGTAATGGGAATCATAAAGAAGGACAACATTGGTCTCGTAACTTGGGTTTATACGTTTGAACTCACTGAATTTGAAAGACAAAGTGAACCATCAGAATACACGTTACTTTCAAAAAATATCGATCTGCTAAAACTCTTTAAAATTACACAGTTAAAAATGCATAGCTTAGCTGGGGGTGCAGTACCGGTGGTGACAAAATCACAACAAAATCTTGTCAAATCAAAAGAAAGCAACAACAACCTGATATGTCTTCCATTTCAAACTCAAGTTCAGAGATAGTCAGCATTCTTTTGGTGTGTTTTATTGTTAGAGGACGACAAGCTACGTCTGTCTTTAGCTTGATTCTGTTCTTAAATAACATGTAACAGATGTCATCAATCATGACTTTTGATTATAATTACAATGTCCAAAAAAATGTAATGAGTCCCTGGCCGTCCCCACAGGTTGTATAATATGCATCTGGGTTGAGCCGGGCGTCTTTTAAAAATGTCTGTGAATACATATTTGTCTGGATATAGTCATGACTTGTGGTGCCAGATTATGTGTGAGAAGGCTTTTCTCAAGGATAAAATACATTTGTCTCAGTCTTTACATATCACTGATACAATTCCTAGTGGTTTTCTCTATACTGTATGTGTTTAACTGCAAAAATATATTCTCAAATAAATAAATATATATCATAAATATGTGTATCTAAAAAAATGTAATAAATTAAAAAAAACTTTACATTTTGCTCTTTTCAAGCAACTCTAATCACAGGTAAAAGAAAAACATGAATTCCTTCAAAGTCCTTCGGAACAAACGGCAGTCACAGCAGTCAAATAAAAATACCACTCCAGTGATGGGACAGATTCCCATGGTTTCCATGCCAACTGAGAATCTGTCCAACAGACGCATCTGACCCCGGCGCCTTGGCTCCGTTTGCCGTGCAGCATCTCTCTCTCTCTCTCTCTCTCTCTCTCTCCATGCTCTTCTCCTATTCCACACAGGTACTCTTGGGGTCGGCAGGCCTCTGAAACAAACGACCCCCTCATGCTTTGGCGTGCAGGTTGACAATGTCAGACATTCTAGACTGTCTTCCTGGCCGCTGAGAGATTGGCCCGTGCATTCCGAGGAGAGGCCTCCCTCCTCCTCCTCCCGGACCCCTGGCCCCCTCCGGTGGCTTTACGGTACAGAGTGGGCTCACCAGCTCCACTGTCCCCCCCCTAGCCGGGAGAGCCGCTGCCGCATCCCGGTAGGGTTCCATCTCTTATATCCGCTCGCCCCGTCAGGGCTGTAAGCGTTAGCAGCTATTCCTGTTCCTGACCCAGACCAGCGCTGGTTCTGGAACGGGCCTCAGCTGTGGCCCAGGATGTCTCTGTACAGCTCCGGCACGCGCTCCGGGTCCACTGGCCGTGGCAGGAAGTGGGTGAATTTTTGATGCCGACGGGACTTGGCCCCATCGCGCGCTGTCCCGTCTTTGTTCAGCGCCACAAAGTAGCGCGTCCCCTTGTCGCCGTGCTTGTACAGGTTGGACGAGTAGGTGTTGTACCAGTTCTCCTCAAACTGCTCCCGGAAGACACACTCCGCCGTCAGCTTCTCCTGAGAGGTGCACAAGAAAATTAATACGTGATAATATACAGTCAGTGTGTATAATAATAAGCTACACTTCACTGGGACTCGACCGTAAGTTGTGAAGCATGACTTTTCAGAATGTGCATTCATTTGTTTCAATGTTTTCTTGTTTAGACAAATGATTTATTCTCCATCCACAGTCTACCAGTGGAAAATGTTGTTCATAGCAGATCTACAAGTGATTTATTCTCCATCCACAGTCTACCAGTGGAAAATGTTGTTCATAGCAAATCTACAAGCTAGTGACCTTTCCTATTTTCAGGTAACTCTCTCTCTGGTGTAGAGCAAAACACTATAGCAGATCTAGTATAGAGCCCTGGGGGACCCCAGTCAGCTAAGTACATAGGGCTTATGTGGTTAAGACTGAGTGATAATTCACTGCATGACGGTGTCGCTCACCCAAAACTGATTCTCAAGCTAACAACGATGTTAGCTTGACAGTACATATATGATCTTTTTTGTTGAGTGACACGGGTGTGTTGAAGTATATCGTCTCTGTCATGCAGAAACCTCTTATCGGCATGTTCTAACTTTTTGTGTTTATTTTGTAAATTAATGCCCTACTTAATCATATGCGTCAGTAGTACGTTTACTACAATAAGTACTATAAGTAACAATTTTGAGGCACTTTTACTTTATGTGAGTATTTCCATATTTCTATACCTCATACATTCCACTACATCTTGGAGGCAAATGCTGTCATTGTACTCTGCTGCAATTATTTGAAAACTTTAGTTAGGCTACTATTTACTTTTCAGGTTTTGATCATTATTACAAAATATACTCAACTAATTAAGCCCTGTTTTACACAATGGCTATTCGGAAATTGCCTACAAGCTCATAATGCACTGCCTCACAACGCATTGTGAGCTTCTGGATCGAAAGGTTGGACACATTTTGAAAAAACGTTACCAGTTTTACTTTGGTATACATTTTTTACTCGAGTCAAGATGGGAAAGCATGACTTTTACTTGTAAAAGTATGCCTACATTATATTGTAGGCATACTCTTACTCAAGTAAAAGTACTTACGTAAAAAAGAGTAGGCTACTTTTGGTATACTTACAGATCCATACAGCTCTCCTTTGTCATTCATACCCAGGTACAATCCACTGTCCACTCCTCGAATGCTTATCATCCCCACCGCCAGGCTTATGAATTCCAAAATACCTGCAGAAGAATACAGCGGTTGTTCTGGATGTATTTTCACAAGGATGAAAGACTGCATGTCCATGTAGGCTGGGCGAGGAGCCCCATCCAAAACCATTTCACAGCAGGGAAGCACTTTGTTGTTGCAATAAACTGAAGCTAATGAATAAGTAGCCTAAAGCTGAAGGGGAACATTTTTTTTATAGGCTACGCCAAATATTAAATAAATACATAAATATAAAACAACAACAATAATAATAATAATAAATTGGATTTAAACGATTTAAGCTATTTCTAAAACATTTACCAAAGCGGCTGTGGTCCTTCCTCGTCCCCTGCACTGTGCCGTCCGGCAGTATTTCCAGGTGAAAGCCAGTCCTGCAGTACAACTGTCTCCTCCTCAGGATCCCCTTCAGATGCATTAGATCCGCAGCGGTGCTGCGGGACAGCCTCTCCCCGGGGATGAGGTGCTCATACCCGGGGAGCAGTGACGCGCCGCCGCCACCGCCACCGCCACCACCACCACCACCACCACGACCACCGTCCCCGAGCGCGCTCATCAGGAACTGGGACCCGAAGCCGAGGTGTCCAACCCCGGCATCCATGCCGTGCAAGAAGCCTCCAACTTCACCCAGAGCAGCAGCAGCAGCCATTGCCTCAAACCCTCCCTGCGCGTCAAGAGTCGGAGGAGGATACAGCGGATAAAGTTCAAGTGTGGATGTCCTGGATGTCCTTATGCCTGGTCGCCACTCGCCACTGTCACCTCACTGCATGTTTACTCCCACATGAGTTACTTTATAGCATGTCCTCCTCGTTGTGCAAAGACAGACTGCTCTGCGTTCTCCTTGGCATAAAACTCGCGATCGTGCGTAAAAAAGGGAGGAAAAAGAGCTCCACAATTGTCACCTCTCTACTGTCGTTGCGTCTTCATCGGTGTACCAACCTGTCACACTGATGATGATGATCAGACGATAGCCCCCGTTTGATTCAACTCTGCTTGCGTCGCGTGTACCTGTGCATAGCGAGATGCGGGCAGCTCAGTCAGTGTGCGTCTACACAGCCGCCGTTTTCGTTGCGTTCTGCGGCTTAGGACCGTGTAGGACAGTCACAGTGTGGGACAGTCACAGTCACAGTGTAGGACAGGTAAAGAGGTTTGTGTTGTAAGTGCAGAGGACAGAGGTGGCGCGAGGCAGGTGCAAAACCCACAGCAAGAGTAATAGGCGGGGCTGTCTGTCACTGTGCTCAGACCAGACTTGCCCCGGCAGAGAGAGAGAGACTGTTCACTCCTCCCAGAGAGAGAGAGAGAGAGAGAGAGAGAGAGAGAGAGAGAGAGAGAGAGAGAGAGAGAGAGAGAGAGAGAGATGACAGACACTCAGACAGACAGACAGACAGACAGAAAGAAAGAGGGTATAAGTGAGAGGGGCAGAGAGAGATAATAATAGGGCTAATAATGCTGTAATGATAATAATATCAAATCTCAGTTTCACCTCGACCAAGAATCAATTCTCTAGCGAATTATTATTATTAAATTCTTCTTATTATTATTACTACCCTTATTATTATTATTATTACCCTTATTATTATTAAGCACGCGCGCGCACGCACGCACGCACACACACACACACACACACACACACACACACGCTATACACAAACGGCAGTTCTCGCGATGGAACAGCCACCCCCATAGCTCCAATAGCGCCACTCTCCCTCCTTAGCTCAGCTGTAACTTGAACACAACAACATCATAAACAACAAGCATGTCTGCCGCTGCTGCCGTGCGCCGGTGGCTCGTGTCCTCATTTAACAACAGCATCCCACAGACGGTTCGGAAACAGCATCACGCGTCGAGTATAAAGACAACAAGGAAGTGGAAACTGGTGGCTGCTGCTGCTGCTGGGGCGTGCGGTACAGCCTATTATTATTATCATCATCATTCATGTGAAGGTGGTTCTACTAGTAGCCGCTTCGGACTGAAGCGGCATGTCGAGGCTCGGGTTCTACAACATCTGCCATTGCCATCAGTTTCTGCTGCTGCGGCCAGTAAGGTATAGAGTGCGATCTTTTTGCTGACGACGAGACAGTTCAAAATATTAAAACGCTGATATTTTTACTGTATGAGCATTTGGCTTTTGATTAGGCTCTATCGTTTCCTACACACGTGGTTGTACATGCATTTATGGGAGCTATCCACGACCTTTGGTGCTGAAAGGGGGAAACGACCCAAGGCTTGTAGCCTACAGTAAGGAATTATGTACCGTCCACGTGACTTCATTATTTGCATAAAAGTAACCAAAACGCATGCAGTCTGCAAAAGCTGCGAATTATTTTTTGTTTTATTTGCAGGCCTATGTTTGCCAACGAGGGGGAATATAGATTTCCAAATTCCACCAGAAAAATCTATTTATTTTATTTCTTTTTCATAGATCCTATAGATAGACAGACAGACAGTCCTATGGGACCTTTATTGATCTCATGGGAAATAAATCACATATTTTTTTCTCGTCACTATGTGAAATTTGTCCCATCCTAACTATTAGGAGCAGTGGATGATAATTGAATACATTGATACCTAACTTTTAGATGCAGTGGGCGCTGCCGGGAGCATTTAGGGGTTAAGTGTCTTTCTCAGGGCCATTTGGACACATAGGCGGGGCGGGGCGGTGAACCATGGACCTTGTGATTTCCTGACACCTCTCTACCCGCTATGGGCCGCCCCTGGTCTGTTCAGACTATACCAGTGGTTCTCAAACTCTTTCATGTCAAGGACCCCCAAATTCACATGTATTTGTCTGCTGATCCCCATCTTTAAATGTTTTGTGCCAGGGACCCCCAGAAGAGAAGATTTGTGTTAAAAAAAGCTAAATGTTATCCAGAATGTTTCAGCGGGCATTTTAACAGCACAAAACGGCATCCCCTGGACCCTGGTACAAAAGTCATGGGGGATTCGCAGGCAAATACATACCAATTTGGTGGTCCTTGGTGTGGAAAAGGTTTTGGAACCACTGCATTACATGGTGTAATTGAACTTGACTGGGGACTAGAAGAGGCAGTCAGGAATCCATGGACATAAACGGGGAACTGGACACACAGGGACTTGGCCAAGGGAGTGACATTTGAGGAGACGCAACGGGGGTGGGGGGATGGGGGGCCTTAGAGGGACTTAATGGTTAAGCAAGAGGGGGGCACACATTCCCTGGGCGTTTGCTATCCATGCCCGGTTGAGCTGGCATCCTGCCACCTCACAGAGAGATGGACTCTGTCTTCACCCGTCCAGCCTTCAGATCTGCTCTGGGTCTGAACATTTGTAGGGACATTATCTGACATAACACGCAGCCAGTCCCATTACTGGACCCAAAGCACTGCAGGCCTCTTTGTTGGGTCCATGTGATGTGATGTGATGTGATGGAGGCTTTTCGTGACAAGAGAAGCCTTACTTTGGGTTTCATGAAAAGTGGAGTCCATCTTTCAGGGTGTATTATCGCTCCTGAAATGCTTTTGCAATGTTTCATAAAGTGTGTGCGTGTGGTGGTTCAAATGTGTGTGTGTGTGTGTGTGCATACATTTCTCACATCTTCTCACGGAATATGACAAAATGATGGAGCCCATTGGTGCACGCACGTACCGAAAAAATATACCCACTTCTTTACATCTGTAAACCTGTGACGTGACAATCAAACCTAAATATTGTGTGTGTGTGTGTGTGTGTGTGTGTGTGTGTGTGTGTGTGTGTGTGTGTGTGTGTGTGTGTGTTATCAGGTTGTGGATGATGGAGAGACACACAGGTCGGCTCATGAGAGAAGGTTCTATCAGTTCTGCTCCGTGGAGTTAGAGGGTCAACTCTACATGACTCCACTCAACTTCATCGAGTCTGTCACCATGTCCCAACCCAAGGGTGAGTCTGTCACCATGTCACAATCCATAATGTTTTATGAAATGATCCATTATGGATTTCTAATACATTAAATCATTCGGTATGTCCAAAGACGCAAACTGTTACTATTTAGGATTAAAATAGCAAAAGTAGCAAATTGGCAAATTGACAAGCAAAAAAATTGTCAATTCGTGCCACATTTTGAGCTTGTGGAACTTTTGTGTGATGTAGAATGATCATAATTTACCAAAAAACACAAAAAGTTAGAATATGGTGATACGGTGAGCAACTTTATGATGGTAGATGATGTTCAAAGTGTTGGTGTTCTCTCATCTCTGCTGGATGTGGACAAAGTTGCTTATTTTAGGAAGATACGCCATCCCACGCTTTTTTTTGCCTAAGAGGAGGTACACTATCATATGAGATCTGGTGTCAGATCTCACAAACATCCTATGATTACTGTTGCTAAATGCTAGATCTCACAAAAAGTAGATTTTCTCCTGTTTTGTCTCTTTGAAAAAAGCCATTTTAGTGTCCGAAAACATGTATGGCTTGTGAAGAATGGGTCCAATATTTAATTCAGTGACCATGCATGGGAATGGTCAGACTCAGAAGCTGTGTTCACGTTCAAGTTTCTCCCATTGGAAACAATAGACTTACAACCTACAGTACTTCTGATCTCTTAAAAAGGGGTGACCACCTACATCATAGAGATATAGGAAGTAAAGCGGAGTCTTGCTTTTCTATTGTTTGTCTTGGGTGTAGAGGACAGGAGTTGAACTATTAATCAGATGTCAGTGAGGTCAGATGTAGAGTTGCTGGCCGGTTCCATATATGCAGATCTAGTATGTCAAACCATGTATGGCTATCCAGGGTTTGATGAGGTCAGTGTCGTGATCTTCATTATGATGATAGTTAGCTCCACATATGGAGATCCATGTGTTGTACCAACTTGGTTCATTTGCAAATGTGACTAGCGTCGCGGCAACCGCGTGGCGGTGGCTCAGGGGTAGAGTGGCTGGATGGTAACCGTAAGGTTGCCAGTTCGAACCCAGACTCCCCCAGAGTTACTGTCAAAGTGTTCTTGAGCAAGATACTGAACCCCTAATTGCTCCCGATGTGATGGTTGGTGCCTTGCATGGTTTCCGCTGCCATCGGTGTATGAATGTGTGTGTGAATGGGTGATTGTAGCGCTGGTCCATAGCCAATGCTTCTATGATTCTGCCCTGCATTGGCTATGCTACTTTCGTTGTAAATCTCACATGGAACTCAGACCAGCCTCTTCTCTTTGGCGTATTTAAAAAGAACGTTTTTGCTGCTCACCAAAACAAAGGCGGGTTGTGTCATTAGAAAGCCTACTTTCCTTACTCTGAGCCCCCCACCACACATATAAACGGTACTTTTTTTGGCTGAGGAAAGATATTCTCTATGAGGCAGTTCTCTTGGCAATATCGGTAGAAGGCGCATTGGAGTAACTAAGTATTTTTTTCCGGTGGAAACAAAATCCCTTTTTCGCCAAAAAGTACCGTTTATACGTGTGGTGGGGGGCTCAGAGTGCTCCCACTAAGGAAAGTATGTTTTCTAATGATACAACCCGCCTTTGTTTTGGTGAGTAGCAAAAACCTTTTTTTTTTATTCACGCTAAAGAGGAGAGTTAAAAGCGAAAGTAGCATAGCCAATGCAGGGCAGGATCATAGAAGCATTTGCTATGGACCAGAGCTAAGGTGAATGTAATGCACAATCTCTGTAATGTGCCTTGGATAAAGGCGCTATATAAATGCACCATTTACCAACCACACTGGTTATCATGAGCGAAAGTGTAGTTTGATGATTATTGAACTTTAGCACACAGGCATCGGAATTTTGGTCAGGGTATTAAGTCCAGGTTCAGATTGCTTAAAAGCTGTCGTTTATTTGGATGGCATGCAACATTAACAGATATGGTGGTGATGAGTGGTGATGAATGTAACGGTGGAATTGATGGTTAACTGAACAGGAAAGGAAAGGTAGTAACAATCAGTACCAAACAAAGGCATAAACTAACTAATCAAATAAGCAACATCCAATAAGCAAATACTTCAAATCATAAACAAAAGTAATAAATAATCATAAAGATCATGGAACAAACTAATCGTTTAACATTACAGGATGCATCGAATAAACAGGGTCTTCTCACAACTTCATTATATAAACATTACAGGGTCTCAACACAAAAGATACAGTATGTATGACATATGGAGACAGCTACTGTATATGGAGTGTGTCATGAAGCGTGATATCATCATTTTTCGACCGCAGTCGAGATCATGGATTTCACAATGCCACGCCAGACTTTCCGGTCTTTCATTGCCATCCCCAGTTCCTGCTTACTGATGCATGCATGTGTCCCTAGCGATGACATCAGGGAACAACAGTTTTCTACCTCTGGTCTGCTTTGAGGCAGGATTCCAGAGAAGAAAGGACGATACAGTATAACCCCATGATCAGCTCTGTAGCAGTGGCCGGCAAACTGTGTTCTTCTGGATCGGACTAGTGAAGAAACATGGGGAAGGTTGCCGTATATTAGATTCATATACCTATTATATAAGTAAAGTAAGTAGCCTTGCCGAGCCATGAGGCCCATAGGGCAGGAGCCTATCTCCTGTTTCTGTAGCGTGAGGCAGCTTGATGTACAAGTACACACCCTGGACATGACGCTAGTATGTCGCAGGCCCCCAATCCAACCCTTGATGCTGAGTGTCAAGCAGGGAGTCTTTGGTATGACCCGGCCGGGGATCGAACCCGACCTCCCAGTCTCAGGGCGGACACTCTAACCACAAGGCCACTGAGCTGGTATATATACATATACCTATATATACCACGCCGTATATTAGATAGAGGCATGATGTGTCGTGACGTGTCACGAGGCGTGACCATATATGGAGGCGTAACGTGACACGACACCACAATACTGATGGGAAACTGAAGGTTTTCATAGTAACTGCAACCTACCGTCGCAATAAAACAAATTGACATAATCAGGGAAAGTAAATGTAAGTCCTCAAAACTGTACTTAGACATAACGGTACCAGAGTAAATGCACTCATGTTACTTTCCACCACTTGGCTGCTACAGTCATAACACCTGCATAAAGATACACATCTTTACCAGCAGACTCTCCTTTATGGCTCATTTATGTGGCAACAAGCTCACAAAGACCCGCACACCAAAACAAGACGTGAACATGTGCCGTTCACCTTTGAATCGTACATATCAATTGTATGTTTACAGTTGGCTCGTTATAATTGATATCCTGTGACCTGTTAATAGTTTAGACGCACGCCAGCATGTATAACGGGAATGTGAAGAATAGCATCCGTTTCTGACGCGAGCGTTTGAGGAAATAGCACTGAGTGTGGTGTTTTATGGTTATTGCTGTGGTTGTAAAAAGAGAGAATTGTTGACGTTTAGGAAGGCCTTTTAACATGGCCATGTTATGGTTTCATGTCTGGTCAAAAAAAAGAAGCCATGTAGATTTAGGGCTGCAATTCTGCAAATCGATTATTTTGGAGCGACCTTTCTTTTTCAATTAATCAAATAGCTTTGAAAAACTATATATATATACTGTATATATACCGTTTCCAATTCAGCACATTTTACACAGGTTATTTTTAATAGGAAATTAATGTAACTTAACCATACAATTTAACAGCGTGTGTGTTGGAGAGAGAGAGAGAGAGAGAGAGAGAGAGAGAGAGAGAGAGATGTGCAGTGATATTATAATGGACTGCGGTGTCATTGGCAACGGGTCACGATGTCTGTCACATAGCTCCGTAAGGGAGTGGTTGCACCACTCAAAAAACACCCTGCTTCATCTCTCTCTCAGCTAGGGGGTCCTTTGCCTGAAATACCAAGGGCTCTATCTTACACCGTGCCTTACCCGCTAGCACTGCCCGCCACCCGTGAATTACGCATTTAGCAGCAACCACTATCTACTACGTCTGGGAAAGCGCACAACGGGTCCTCAGACCACCTGCTATGCCGATTTAATTTGATAGAATGCACAACTGTAATGGACACGTCCGGAGTGGAGCTGCCTGGACACAGCAGATCCTTCACATGCATGTCTCTCCTAATTCTCCACGAAATCTCTGATTCTAATTTCCTATAGTCAGCAGAAGTGAGAGTGTAAATTCCTTGTGTCAATTGTGAAAAGATGATATTTGTGCCATGCGCAATTGCATTCGGTCTGTTAAGTTTCATTAATTAATTGTGCATGAAATACTGTATGGATTACAATAATAACATTCTATATAATCAGTAACATCTACTGTAGGTGATATGTATCACTATCAAATATGGTTTTATTGAAAGGCAAATAAAGTATGAAACATACCTCAGGTGTCCAATGTTAGATCGCCTCAGTGTAGCGGACTCTTCCAGAGAGAAAGAGAGACACACTAGCAACTCTCCTGGAAACACACAACAACCTTCTGTATCAAATATAAATGTATTCCAAGCCAGCGACGCATCGCTCTTCCATGGGCAGAGAGGGTGAGAGCCAAGATTTCACTGGGGGTAATGGGTATTGTATATTGGGTTGCACAGTCTTCTTTTAGAGGTAATGGGGGACCGTGATTGGTTTCATTATTGTAACGCACAAGGGATAAAGGCTGGTGTCCAAGACTTTATTTTTTACGGGGGAACGCCTCTTTTACGGGGGAACGCAAGGGACTCTGATGCAAGATAGGGCCCCACGTCTCTTTGCCAAAAGCTGGGTTTCAGGTGGTGAAAGAGAGTACCAGAGTAAAGTTACTGTATTCCTTCATGTTGGTTCAGCACAGTGTCGACACCCACAGTCATCATAAGTCATTTCCAGTGTGTCAGTAGAGAGTAATAGTCATTGTTATCAGGATGGTCGTCATGTCATTGACCCCGCCAGGTGGCTCTTATCAGCGTTTATAGATCACTGGAATGCATCAGTGCTGCAATTACACACCTCTTGTTGTTGATGCTCTGTGTGTACGTGTGCACTCTCTTTAGTGTTGCGCGCACACACACACACACACACACACACACACACACACACACACACACACACACACACACACACACACACACACACACACACACACACACACACACAAGCAGCATTAACCCCATTTAAAAACTTAAACATAAAAAAAATAAAAAATAAATAAAGTTAGTTATATAAAATAAAATAACTTTAGTTTTAATATAAAAGAGAAACAATCTACAAGCTACAAGTGAGCTTGTACCGTAGATTGGATATTTTCACAATTTTGTTTGGTGGGGGGGGGGGGGGGGGGGATTTTATGAAAATGCTTTTTGCTGCAAAATGATGTGCCAAAAAGGCTTGAAAGTGTTAAG
The DNA here is from genome assembly GCF_963924005.1 of Protomyctophum bolini. Lineage (NCBI taxonomy): Eukaryota > Metazoa > Chordata > Actinopteri > Myctophiformes > Myctophidae > Protomyctophum > Protomyctophum bolini. Next base: position 18,087,709 of record NC_137871.1, on the reverse strand, counting down.
CTGCACCTGAGTTGTCTCTGTTGTACTTTGATCGCTTTTTTTCCTGTCTGCCCCCAATCTCTTTGCCAAAAATAGCCGATCTACAGGCTCAAATTTTCTACCCCCAGAATATGGATGCATGACATTCAAGTGGTTAAATGTACATGTACACCTGCTGCACTGACTGTTCATCCCTTGTTATTTCCAGGTAGCAGGTCATCATGGACGAGCCTCACAAGAAAGGTGCGTTTGTTGTTCTGTTGGACTGCATGGCTGTCTCTCCTATGTTCATAATGAAAGCACTTAAAAAGTACAAGTCTAATGAGTTCATCACTGATGAACTTGAGGAGAAGATGCTCATGGTGTGTGATTACTACACCAGAATAGGAACGCTAGTGGTTAAAGGGGAATTTCACTTTGAAACATCGCTGGAAACATTTAGATATTTGTTATAAATTTTTATCAGACTGGTTTGCAGCCCCTTAAAGCCTGTGAAAGTCTAACATGGTTAAAATGTAGTTAGTTAGCACAATCTATGACAACCACGATATATCTTGTGTTTAGCTATTAAAAACCCTGCTGTGCCAAACTCGAGAACACGAGATTTCATGCCCCGAAGGCTAATTGTGTTCGCATAGATGCCTGACAAATGTGGATGCACCACGGTGGATTTGAACCCACAACCTTCTTGGTGGTCGGCAGGCACCTTATCACTGCGCTACATGAATTCCCCTTTTAAGATGCTTTCTTCTCTCCCCTGTTTAAGGAATTGGAGAAGATGCTGGCGGACACCCCGGCTGTTTGCAAAGGATCATCCAACATGTTCAGAAACCTTCGTGAGCGAGGTAAATGTATCTATCTATGACATTATGTATTGACATACTGTATGACGTAACGCAGCTGCACACATAAATCAGATTACCTAAGAAATCATATCCTTTAGGCTTTGATTTCACTTTCTATTTTTTTTCTTATTAAACTTTTGTTTTGTTTTTTTGTGTCCCTGGATCCTTGCAGTGTTTTATATATAATCCAGAACAAATCGAGATTGTTAGCTATATATTTGCTATTTTTGAAACTGCAAAATCTTGAAAGATTGTATTTTTTGATTTTTCACAATGTTTGACCATAATGACTCTCCAAATACCTCCAAACAAATACCTCCAAAGCACAATACCTACTTGTAGATCTGCTATTTTCACAATATTTATCTGTGGAACCGAGTCAAAACTAAATGTAATTCTTCAACTACAATTCCAAGTACTTGGGGTCCTAGTTCAAATATGATTATTGTGGGGGTTCCAAATATGATGATTTTGGGGGGTCACGGCCTGAGAAGGTGGAGAACCACTGCCGTAGATAGTAGCAGATAGTGATTGTGTGTGTGTGTGTGTGTGTGTGTGTGTGTGTGTTTCAAATGAGATAGTGGTGCATCTTCTCTCTCTCTCTCTCTCTCTCTGTTGCTTTAGCTAAGTGCCAATGCTGGGATGTGGGGGCTTTTAATCCTTGGCTGCTAAACGTTGCAGCTTTGTTGAGGAAAAAAAAAAGGAGGACTGGATTGATCTGCGAACAAAGCTTGGCTTTAAGAGAATGAAGGAGCTGTTTGAACCTTGTTGTGTCGAGGCATGTCCCACCGGCCAGCCCCCAGTCGCCCCCCACCCCCACCCCGAACGCCACGGACATTATGAAGCTTTAAGAACGGCGTTGGATTACATCTCCGGGTCCGACAGCCACTCTGTATGAAGTGTTTCTGTGGAATCCATTGTATTGTCTAAATAACATCTACTTGGGCTGGTGGTGATGGTGGTGGAGGAGGGGGGTGCTTTTCTCTCTCCCACAGTGAAGGTGTGTGGTATATAGAAGATGAGCCATGGTTGGAATCTTAAAAGTTATTTTTTCTCCTCCCCCCTCCTCTCCTCTCCTCTCCTCTCCTCCTCGACTCCATTTGAGCTTTAGGAAAAGTTCTTTGAAGCCTCAGAGACGTGTTGTCACTGTCAGGCTTGTTCGTGTCAAACAGAGATGAGCGGATTGTTGCGTCTCGTCACGGCTGATTTTTAGATTAACTTCTCCACTTATGAGGCCGCACCGCTGTACATCTCTGATGTGGATTTATGTCACGTTTGGGTGCCAGCTGGAGCTGCTATATCACTGTGTACAGCAGATGCCCCAACCATGCCAGGGTTTTGGGTTCCGATGCTGATCCTGATTTTGGAGTCCTAGACCACTCCTTATCTATATTTTAAACATGAAAGAAAGAAAGAAAAAAAGAAAGAAAGAAAGTGTTGTGTTTCCATGTGAAGCTTTGTGAGCTTGTAGTTTGCTATTTGTGAACCTTTTTAATCAGGCAACATTGGCTGCTACAGTTAGAAGGTCCTGGGTTCGATTTCCGCTGGGGACGCTGTGGGTGCTAGGGGCGTATTCTCTCCTCCGCGTCATCAGTGCCCATACCTGAGGCGGGGTTGGCGAAAGGTGTGGAGTTTGCATGTTCTCCCCGTGGTAGGTACCCCCACAAAAAACATGCAGTAATCCTGGTCTCTAAACTACCTCCTGGCCAGCCGGGGTGCCTGATGGAGGGGAAAGAACTGGTCGGAATAACGTGTTCCTTCCCCCGCTATGTCTGGCCGGGGAAACTCCCCCCTGTAAGGTGAAAAGTAGCAGCTTGGACTCCTCATGCAAAGAAGGTCAGTCCGCTGCCTCTAGCATATAACATGAGTAACACTCAGGCATCGTGCTGTGGCTTTACTTTACTGTGGCCTCCGTGCACAATGCACAGTGCTCTGTGCCTCTGCCACACATCTACAAACATGCATTTGTTGTCTGATGCGTTCTTCAGTAGACTTCGCAAACAAATTATGGAAACAGAGCATGCAAAAGATCAGTCTATCTTTGTTTATTCAGGGGGGGGTATTCCTTTCAGGATCCTCTTAAAAAAAGAAGGAACAAAAAAGATCTCCCTGAAGCAAAACCCATACCTGAATCTTTTTCCCATAACACCTGGAGCAGTCACCCAGAACTATCTGTGCTTCAATTCTCTATCTTCTGCAGCAAAACAAAGGCTTGGGAATGCTTTCAGAGAGAGAGAGCAGGCGGCTAGGCGGCCGGCCCCTCCTCAGTCTGCTGAGATGAGCCTCTGACAGTTACTCTTTCCTTCTCGTGTGTGTCACATACAACAAAGGGGGCGGCGTGTCTAGGACACAAAGCCCGACACAAAAGCTAAATCAGGCGGTCTCGATCGGTGACAGATCACTTGAGAATGTTTTACACGGCGTTATCCAAACAAGAAGGTGATCAGAAGGCTGCAGGGCTTTGAATTTGTTTGGGTTTGTGTGCAAGATAGATCAGGCTGAGTTGTTAAAGCCTCTGTTTCTCTGTCAGAGAGGAGGGGAAGAGCACAGGCCATGAGTAAAAAAGGCACCTTATAAGATGTTATCAGAGAGAGAAAGAGAGAGGCGGGGTATTCATTTGAGGCTCAAACCTTTTAATGTCAAGGACCCCCAAATGAACATGTGACACTATTTTTGAATAGCCGAAGTATAAAATGGGTCGTTAATAATTGACATTATAGTCCAATAACATCATATATGACTCTGAAATGGACATACCGGTACTTTAAAATACAGTTTAAGTATATATGCTTGATATTACATTTATACATTTTTACTTGTAAAATAAATATTTGTTTTCCCACTGTGGTATTATACTTTTACTTAAGGCCCAGAGCCATAGAGTAAGACAGAGTTAGTACGCAAACTCCGTTTACTTTATGGGGCCAGTCCAATGGCAGCTCTTCTACATAGACTTCTATTGAATGGGGACAACCGGAAGTATTGCATGGGGATAACCGGAAGTGCACATAATGCATTGGGAGTCTATGGGCTCGCGCGAGTACATGAACGTGCTGTTTTCTGCCCCCTCAATATTGCAATTCTTCCATTAGATGGCTCTGAGGCTACCCTTTGTAACTTTCCTGTTGTACCGAGATTTCAAACCCGGGTCTTCTGCGCAAGTTCTGAAATTTCAACCACTGAGCTAATACAGTAGCCTGCCTGCTTGCTCAGAGCAGAAATTATAATTTGACCTTCAGCCTGTACCTTATTGTAGACCAGTCATGTCAAACTTTACCAGAAGCAGGATTGAATGTCTCAATAGAAGAGCAGAGAGACCAATTCAACCACCTCATTTGTATATGTTTTATTGTATTGAGTATAGATTTGATTATAATCACACGCAAGTTATAGAGTGCAACTTTAAGTCCAAGGTCTGAGTACTTCCTCCTGCTCTGTCAGGTTGCATGTTTATAAAACGACGCTTATTGACCTGATATCCATCTTGTCTTCAGGCATCGTCAGCTACACAGAGTACCTGTTCCTGCTGTGCATTCTTACAAGTCAGTAAGCTTCATGAATACATAGGATGACTTGTTTTACGTTCATTTGTAAACCTATATTATGTATACTATATATTATGTTTTTCTTTTATAGAAAAGGATTAATGGATGTTGTTTTCTTCTCAGAGCCCCTGGCAGGTTTTAAGATCGCCTTTAACATGCTCGATAACGATGGGAACCAGATGGTGGACAAACGGGAGTTCTTTTTGGTAAGGAAGGTGTCTTCTTTTAACCATTTGAACCCAGCATCCCTATTCTGGGTGGGAACATTAGCCAAAAATGCCAGATACCAGACTGGAAAAGTGGTCAGAGTTATTACTCAAGTCCAGTTTTCTATGAGTACAGGGGGTTTAAGGACATTGAAAATGGCCACCCAGTCTTTTAAGACCCTTTTTTTGTCTCATCTCCTTCTCCTCAGCTGGAGGACATTTTTCGGAAGAAGAGCGACAGAAAGGAAGCGGCCGTGGCGGAGGAGGATCCGGATACACCTGATGAGCAGGTGGGAGGAGGAGAGGCGGCTTTCTGGCAGTCGTGGACTTTACCGCCATGACACGCAGTATTCCTGGAGGGAGAAGAGAGAGAGAGTGTGTGTGTGTGTGTGTGTGTGTGTGTGTGTGTGTGTGTGTGTGTGTGTGTCTGGACAGACCTGGTGCCTGAGGGGGGGGGGGGGGGGGGGTACAGGGTCAAACATGCTCCAAGGCTTTCATCTGCGTTGGGGTTGTTCTTTACGGCAGCATGCAGGTGGATGTAAACAACAGGAGATGTGAACGGGGCGATAGGAGCGACCCCTTTGAGGTCTTATCACACACAACACAGCAGAGTCTTACTGTGTGGACCGGGGCCAAACAGCTGAGACCCGCATCAGCCATCATAACATCATTATGGGGCACTCCAGATTTAGTTTCAAAATGAGGAAAACAAATTGAAGAAATTAGCAAAAGAAAAAGTCTTAAAGAATCTGAAAATGACACATTTTGGCCCTGGGTGGGCATTTTGCAGAAAACAAAAAGTGGAAGAGCCAATCAGTGTCTGTCAATCGCAGGGCCCTGACAGGGCAGACGCTGATTGGATCTTACACTTTTAGGTTTCTGCAAAACACCCACCCAGCTCTTGGGGACAGACCGGTCTGCAGAAGACACATGACAATGTGAATTCATGTGACTGGGATGGTTAACAGGCACACAGATTTCCAGTTCCCCCCCCCCCCCCCTAAAATAGTGAATTGCCAAGCTTGTAGATATGATATTTTCACTATTATTGCAACAGGGCTTAAGTGATGAATTCATAATGTATGTTAGGGCCCGGGGGAGACACCAAAGTCATCTTTGGAGTCTTGAGCTGAAAGCTCTTTGGAACCCTTGATCTAGATGATTTGTTAGAAGAGAACAGAGCTGAGTTGATGAGCATGGAGACTCTGGGCCTATTTTTAAAGCTCAGGGGCAATCTGGGTGGGGCAGAGCAGTGATTCTCACAGTACATGTAATGGAGGGAAAACAAATTATTTCCGTCAGACAGTTCCATGTTCTTTTTAACCCCAGGCTTTATATTTTTTTGCTCGTCGGACGCATGCTTGACGTCAACAAGCATGTTGAGCAACACTTCAACAGAGACTGCAAAAGATATGTAGGTAGCTTTGTCTCTTTGTAACTGTACCAGGTTTTGTGGGTTGGAAACCAGTCCTTCGAAGCACTAGGGACCCCTGCTGGTTGATCGGGACACCTGTTAAAGGGCCACTTCACCCCTTTTGCAACCAGAGCTTATTTTAACACCCCGAGCGGCAGGGATGGAGTTCTCCGTTCTTTCAATTAGTAACGCCCAGCGCTCAGGACGTAAATGTATTGATATCAAAACGGATCACATCGCTCCACAGGCTGGGAGCGTCTGTTGCACAACATTCAATGTCATTTCATGAAAATGTTCCCCCCCATTTTAGCCGATGAGACTGAAAATCTTAAAACATTAATAACTCTTGGTCTAAATCATTCTGTCCAATTCTAAGCAAAGATTGTGTGTTAGACGGCCCATCGCGGCCCCGTCGCTAGTCGCGTTAGAATTAATCATACCTCCTGTTGTTGTCGATCGCCTCGGGATTGTTTTGGCTATACATCAAGCAGCCTGGTGCTCCGTTGCTGTAAATCGCTGGGCGCTCTGATTTAATAGTCCTTTATACCCCTGGGTGTTCTAGGCGTTAATGAGTCATGACGCCATGTTCATGACCAAAAACCTGTCATGAAAATGTGGTCTCACTTACTTCCTGGACTACAAAGTCACACCTCCATGCAGCCTCTCCTCTACACAAGGAGGGGAAGTGCACTAAAGCATTGTAGGAATTCAGCAATCCAGTCAAACCAGACTACATTATTTTTCTGGCCATAGGGTGCAAATTTCAAATTGTGTTACTGTTATCTACTACAATTACCATTAATATTGAGTTACTGCAGTTTCTTCTAGCGGTGAAATGTCCCTTTAAGCAGGGAGGGCATCAGGGGAAGATAAAAAAAAAGAAAGGTAAATGGTGCATTTATATAGCGCTTTACATAGATTGTGCATTACATTCCATTCACCCATTCACACACCGATGGCGGAGAAAACCATGCAAGGCACCAACCTGCACATCGGGACTAATAATTTGGGGTTCAGTTTGTTGCTCAAGGACACTTTGACACTAACTCTGGGGGAGCCCTGGTTCGATAACTGGGAACCCATCCGGCCACTCTACCCCTGAGCCACCTCCACCCCAAGATGGCATGAATCGCCATAATATATTGATAATAAATTGGAGAGCAAATTAATTAAATAATGAATGAACAAATAAATAAAGAATCCAACAGAAAATACCATAAAAAGAGAAAAGAAAATCTAAGCAAAACATGTGCATAATGAATTGATGTCTATTCTAAAAGCAAGTAAGCACGTAGTGCATAGAAAAGCGCAAAGAAATGCAAGCATTATTATTATTATTCTCTGTCTCATTTCAGGCTTTGCAGCTGTACGGACCATGTGGTGGCAGACCCGGCGTAAGTATTCATCATTATCTTTCTGCAGCACCAGCTACAGTATGCTACTTTACTTTATGGTTCTCAACCTTTTTTATTTCAAGGACCCCAGCTTTAATATGCATTAATCTACGGACCCCCCTTTGATGCAGATCTGTTTTTAATTATGTCTGGGACCCCAATCTACACTGTAAAATCCTCAGTGTTTATTTCACTCTGAGCATGCACTGTGGCTCATTTGTACACTGTGTGTGTGCGTGTGTGTGTGTGTGTTGTGTGCGCACTGTGGAGATTCCCAGCAGCAGTGCAGATGATTAATGTCCAGGTCTTCTGTCACAGTTGGGTTAGTCATCATGGGAACACACACACACACACACACACACACACACACACACACACCTTGAAAAGGCTCTTCACTGCAGAGTGACAGCACTGCAACCCCTCGGAGGCTCGGACCCCCATGTTTGATTTTTACAGTTTCTTCAAAAGTGGTATTTGGGCTCCGGTTACCTTTTGTAATGGATCTGACCATGAAACACACACACACACGGGTCTACAAGCTAACAGAAAGAGCGCCCACGCTTTTCCAGACACCGTGTGAAGACCTTAGGGTTTAGGTGTGTCGTTTTGTTTTGTTTTGTTTGGATTTGCGCTGCATTACTCACGGCATCGTTCCAGCGAAGGTCCAGAAGTCACATCGCTTCAAATCCACAGAGCAGGCAGTTCGTCTTTTTAAAACACCGCTTCTCAACATGGGGTCCGGGGACCACCAGCAGTCCAAATCGACCCTTATTAGGGTCTGTAAATGGGCCCTTACGGCCTGTAACTCAGAGTCTACAAATATCTGTACACTTTAAATAAGCATTAACACTGAGGATTTTTATAGTGTAGATTCCCCCCCCCCCCCCATCTGTCAGACCCCCAATCTACAGTATAAAATCTGAAGTGTTCATTTTTGCTCCACTTGCTCCCTGTAAGGGTCCCATTTGTGGGACCCCTGGCGGGCCCCGGACCCCACGTTGAGAACCAGTGTGTTAGACTTGCGGTTGAACCCCCCCACCCCCTCCAAGTATTCTAATTACAAGCATATCAAGGATCTTTTCATGGACAGGATGGGAATAACATTAAAGGATCGTCCGTAATTAGCAGTGGGATCAAGTCGTAAATCTCTTGTCTCTGGTGAAACGCGACGAAGCGCAACGTTTAGAGATGTTTTATCAGCTGTCTTAAGCTTTTAAACATTCCCCCTGCAGGCGTGGAAGATGGAAGAAAAAAATCCAATAGGATAAATAAATATTATGAAATGAGGCAAGGCTACGTGTTACAGAAGACTCTGCTGTCTGTTACGGGGTGTTGTTTTGGGTTGTGAAACTCCCCCAAAAAACTCTTACTTAATTGAAAGTATTAATACCACAATGAATGTAGAAGTTTACCCATTTACAGATGTCAATAATGATAGTAGCCTACTAAACAATGTTAACGCTCAATGCTCCCAACTACTGTTGGTGCTGTGTGGAGCGTCAGTGGAATCTAGTAGACAGCATCAGAAATGACAGGCTGATATAAATAGATCAGAATCAACATAGTTTAGTTTATAATTGGAAGTGAGAAATCACAGCTTCCCCAAAACCGCATGCAAGTCACATTCCAAGTAAAAAAAAATAAATACTAGTACTAGTAATTGAGTGCTTTTTCTTGACATTTCATTCCATATATTTTAGTTTTTTTACTTTCTACTTCTGCTCCACTACATTTTAGAGGCAAATACTGTACTTTTCACTCTACAAAAAATTTAAAACTAGTTATAAATTACTAAATTAATAAATACATTATTAACCAATTAAGCCTTATTTTATACTGTGTCTATTATTATTAACCAATTAAGCCTTTGTCTAAAAAACAAACCACTGTGTCCTTTTTAATGATTTTGACCAAAAAAAAAAAAAACGTTTGAAATCTTTGGTACTTATTTTGTAAAAGTTGCAATACAGGACTTTTGCTTGTATTCACAGAGTATATAAACAGAGTATATTCCTACATTGTGGTAATGCTACTTTTACTAAAAGTAGCACCACTGCATTCCAAGTGGTTTCTGTATTGTGCATGTCAATTACATGAACGTTTTCTGCTTTTAGCACATTAGAGCATGCCCTACTATCATAATAATGAAAAGAATAGCCAGATATAATTCTAAAGACCTCAGAGAGAGATATCATTACTTCGAGTTTTACTAGACAGTGGTGGAAGTACTCAAGCAAATTCTCAAAAGTACAAATTACAGTACATAATGTGTTTTTATTTATCAAGTAGGCCTATTGCTGTATTGACATTTAGAAATGTTAATACAAAAGTAAAATTTAATATAATAAATATATAAAATAGCAGCTGTACAGCTTAAAGGTTTTTTCTTTTTGTCCCAGGAGTCCCTTTCTATAAATAAAGAGTCAAACTTGCAATATGAAATGTAGTGGAGTGAAAGTCAATAAGCTCAATAAATATAAAATTCAAGTAGGCCTAAAGAACAAGTTACTCAAAAAAAGTAAATCTTAGTAAGTTAAAAAACAGCTGAAAAAGAAACAATATTACATAAATATTAAATACATTTAGCATAATAAGTAAAGTAAAAACTTTATTACTGTCCTGCCTCAGAACACGCTTCTGCGTTGTAAATCTTTGTTGGGGGAACAAAAAAAAAGAGAAGTAACACAAAACATCCTCTGAGGTTTCTGGCAAAGGGCCGGCCCGTTCACCGCTTACAAACAATGAACAAAAGAAAGACGTAATTCCAGAAAGAGTGTTTAAATCAAAGCCCCGAAACCCACGTGACCATCGAGAATGAAAGAAAGGTGCATGGTTACTTATTAACCTACATCAAGCGGTTTTCGATCCACATCGACTCTTACTAGGGTCTGTGAATGGGCCCTTACGGGGTCTGTAACTCAGAGAGTTTACAGATGGTTCCATCTGTACACTTTAAGTTAAATAAGCACTGAGGATTTCTATAGTGTAGACTGGGGTTCCGGTATAGTTTTGTTACGTGATTCTTCACGTTTTTAATTTCAAGGACCCCCACTTAAAGGGGTCCAACGATGGTCCTTGAGGGGGTCTAGTGGGGTCACCAGCAAAATGATTTAATATGCTGTATGCATCAGTTTGACCACTTTGAACACTATTTGATATGCTTTGGCCATTCAAAAATCTTTAAAAACTTGCAATAATTGTGGACATTTTTAACACAAAATCTTCTCTATGGGGTTCCCTGGCACAACACCATTTCACCCTGGGGCTCCATGGCCAAATGCATATCAATTTAGGGGGTTCATTGACGTGAAAACATTGGAGAAGGACTGACCTACATGTCAGCTCTCAGCTCGGTATCGGATGATGTTTGTTTGGGTGGATCCGGTTACAGATCCAAACTGGCATGGCTCCCCCGCTCCGCTCCGCTCTGCTCCCACCCAGGCTTCACGCCCTGGGTTCCAGGGACACACACACGCATGCAGCTGTCTGTCTTGGCCTGCGTTTCTCTTCCAAGAAAAGAGTGCATGCACCACTGCTAGAGCAGCCCCACTCCACTTCATGGTCCATGGACCTTCTAACGTTAGAAAGCCTCCTCAGATATGTGGGTGTCAATCCCTCTAGTGAGGAGAGGCCCTGTGTGTGTGTGTGTGTGTGTGTGTGTGTGTGTGTGTGTGTGTGTGTGTGTGTGTGTGTGTCTGATTGAATGGATGTCAAATGCTCAGGGCTTATTTAGATTCCGTCATACGAGAAAGGACTAAATTTGGTAAGCAGAAAACGTATTGTGTTCGCTGAAAATCTGTAATTCTTTGGGGGGGTAAATGCAGCTCATTAGTCCGATGTGTGTTTTTCGTGATGTCGCATTATGACACAAATATAAGGGGGCTGTGTGTGTGTGTGTGTGTGTGTGTGTGTGTGTGTGTGTGTGTGTGTGCGTGTGTGTGCGTGTGTGTGTGTGTGTGTGTGCACGCGCGCATGCTTGTTTCCGTTGTTTGCTCTTTTAGGGCGTGTGCTTCTATCTATGTGATTCTGTCACTAATCCAGACAGCGTCTTTGCCAGATGTGTGTGTGTGTGTGTGTGTGTGATCTAACAGCTGTGTGCTCCCACTGACGCGGCTGCAGGTCCTTCCAGACGCCAGTGAGCAGCCAGGGGCAGAGCCCCATGCCGCCAGGGGGCGGGGCATGTGGGACACGCTGAGGCGTGGCGCCAGTCAAGTCGTGTTCTCTGATCTCTCCGAGGTAGTAGCGGCGTCACCTTTGATGGCCTCATTTACACCCTGTCCTTATGACGGTGTCACTCGCCCAAAATAGCCAATCTACAAGTACGTTGGGAGCGTGTAGATGGGCTATTTTTAGTTTGGAGATCTTCTTGATCTTTTTAACGTTTTATTTATAGATTTTTTTTTATCTTAACCCATTCTGGGCGGGAACCCCTTTTGGTGTTGCATTATGTTATAATTTAGCTATTGAAAAATAGCAGATCTACAAGCTCATAGAACTTGTAGGTCTGCTATTTTTGAAAAGTCGTTAAAATGTGCCTCAAATCTTTCAGAAAATTGTCATGATTTAGAAGACATTTTCTTTAATTTCGACGTCAGGCCTGAATGGGTTAATGCCTGATTTAATACTGTACTTCATCATATGACAGTGTCCCGTTAAATTAACAAGAATAGCTATTCTACAAGATCACTTCGTCTTTAAAAGTTAAAGTCTTTTAAAATATTTCAACATTTTTTAATGACTTTCACCTATAATTACATGCCTATCCATTGGAGCAGAGTTCTTTTTTTTCATTTTATGAAAAGTAAGTGCATGATGAATTCTGAACAAATGGGGGGGGGAACTTTTCCACTCCAACCAGTAAAAAAGGTTAACCATTAACTGTGAGTCCTTGTCTAATGGCTGCACCTGGCGGTGGCTTTAAACTAACATGGCAAAATTAACGAATGTCAACTGTAATAATATGTTTTAAGCGGTTCTCAAAGTGGGGGTCCTTGAGGGGAGTTCCAGGGGTCCCTAGTAAAATGAGTTAACATAGCATCAAAATCAGTTTAATCGCTTTAACCCTATACATGATATTTTCAAAAGAAATCTTGCACAATGCGTTCTGGCACAAATATTGGAGGGCCTGTGGCCAAATAATACAATAATTGGGGGGTCCTTGACAGGGAAAAGTTTGAGAACCACTGGTTTTAAGTGCTATCTTGCCTTGTTGTCCTGCATAATAGAGTCGTAAATACAATAATACATCCCGCCTGCCAAGACCATCATTTATCCGAGATGGGCAAAATACATTGAAAATGTATTTCGATACAAAATACAAATACTGGGTCAAAAAATGTATCTAAATACAAAATACAAAATACATCTTCCATCCCAGCGAAATACAAATTACAAAATACAAAAAAGGTATTTCAAATACGTATTTCAAATACATGTATTTCAAATACTGCCCATCTATACATAACATAGATGTAAGTTCAGTTCAGGGTACTAAATTTTTTATACCTTGTTGTTTTAATGAACTTGTATTGTACATAATTTGTTTTGGTAGGATTATAGATTTGATTGAACACTCTGGACCTTTATCTGTACAGCATGTGGACGAAAACAAAACGGACACCACCTTACTGGTGCATTTCTTCGGGAGGAAAGGCAAGGCAGAGCTGAACTTTGAAGATTTTTACACGTGAGTGGAAGTAAAGTCACTGTGTACCGTTTCAAATATATTTTTTTATATTTACTATGTCGGGTGGAACCCTCATATATATCCAAAACCGTTATCCAAAAGTAGCAGATGTGCAAGCTCAAGACACGTTGCTTACCCCCATGTTGCAAAGCTTGCAGATCTGGTAGTTTTTCTGTGATACTGTAGTATGATGAAATAGGGCATTAATTTACGAAAAAACACCAAAAGGTTAGAATATGGAGCTGAGAGGTTTCTGCCCGACAGCGACCATGTAATCTTTCACTGGTATATTTTTCACAATAAGCATGCATTTTTATTTTGTATTTAATTTGCACGTGTGTCTGCCCTGACACTCAACCAATGACTTTGGTACTGGTACTTTGGTACCGGAAACTATTTTTATATCTTCAGCACTAGAAACCGGCAACATTCATTTTGGAGGGCTACTTCTGTGGTTTTGTTTCCTACTGAATTCAGAAAAGAATGGAACCGTTTTTGGTGTTGCCCAAAAAAAGACTGCAATTATGATGCAATCCAATTCTGAATTATGGAGTTATATTTTGGGGTATATTACCTCATAAGTAACCTTTTGATGACACTCTCAGTCTTGAGGTGTGTATGCTTGCAATTTAGATTATTCTTCAATTATCAATTAAATTAAGCCCTGTTCTATACTTCAGCTTTTTGAAAATGGCCGGCCGATAGGTGAGAACGGGTTTTCCGATCGACGTGCCGATGGGGGGATCATTGAAAACAAAGGCGGCTTGCATGCTGTGGTTTGCTAATAACAGAAATGTACATGCACACGGGCTGCCCAAAGTAGGCTACTTTTTTTTTTTTTTCGCCACCTCTCTTCGAAGTTAGACTGGCAAGCTCTAAACTGTCTGGGCATCTGGACCCTATGCCGTGATCACACACACACTCTCACACACACACACACACAGGCGCGCATTCGAAGTGAGTGCACCAACGCTTTCTATCTCCTCTCTCGTCTCATGTTGATTCAGTGCTGCGCACGTATGCAGTGAAGACTCAAGCAAGCCGCAAGATTCCTGTCCCCTCTCTTAAAAGTTTCCTTCCATAAACTTCACTTGAAAATTACGTTTAAGAAATTTTAATAATGATGTTGCTTCAATGCTTCAGTGCCAGGCACAGCGCGTGTCACTAACTCCATGCAGAGAGATAGCTCCGCCTCTGCAAGCCACAAGCCCACAACACGTCGCTGATGCAACGCGATGTAGGCTTGTAGATCAGCTCTGTTCCCTGCGCGTCTATTAAGGGAAGAAAATAAATTAATATCGTGTGACTGCGTGTCTGTGGGACCCGTGCAAGGGTAATGGGTACCCGGTACCCAGGCACGTTCGGTTCGGTACTTGGTCCCCACGGGACCCACCCATAGACATGTTGTGAGCTTGTCCATTTAAAAGTGAAACGGGACATTCTGCATAATGAGTAATCTTGCGTTGGCACCTCAAGTACATTTTGATACCAATACTTTTGCACTTTTACGTTAACGTAAGTAACGTTTTGAATACAGGACATTTCCAGAGAATTTTCTACCTTGTGGTATTGGTCCTCTCTCCTCTGCAGGTTCATGGACAACCTTCAGACCGAGGTTCTGGAGGTGGAGTTCCTGTCCTACTCCAAAGGCCTGCCCGTCATCAGCGAGAAGGACTTCGCTCAGATCCTGCTGCGCTACACCACCGTGGACAGTGTGGACTCCCACCTGGAGAACCTGAGAAACACCATGAAGGATGAGAAGGTAAGAGAACCTCGAACCCAGTGGTTCTCAAACTTTGAGAAAAAAAAAGGACCCCCAAATTGACATTTATTAGCCCGCAGACTCCCATTTGAAAAATATATGCCAAGGTCCCCCATAACTTCCATAAGGTCCCCATTTGTACAGTCTGAGTTACATACAGAGTACAGACCCATAAGGGTCCATTTGGTTCCTATCTATCATTTAGCTAGGGACCCCCTAAAACTCCGCCAAGGACCCCTGGGGGTCCCCGGACCCCACTTTGAGAACCAATGCTCTAACCCATTAAGACCTGAGGCCCATTCTAAAAATGTGTTCTACTATAAATCCAGTATAAAACAGTTTCCTAAAAAACAAACAACAAAAAGTATGTTGCTACTGTACGTGGTTCTCAAACCTTTCAGATCAAGGACCCGATTATTTGGCCTCCGACCCCCAGAAGCAAAGATTTGAGTTTCAAGATTTAAAAGAAATCTACAAGATCATTGCGTGGCACGAAGTGACGTGCTATGAGCTTGTATATCTGCTATTATATCTGCTATTTTCTGTTACTGTCGTGTTTACTGTTTTCATGATACCAAGGAAGTAACTTCACATTGTATGGATTGCAGAAAACCTAACCCACACATTCACACACCGACGGCAGAGAAAATCATGCATGCAATGCACCCACCTGCTCACTGGGTGTAGTTAGGGCATTCAGTGCCTTGCTCAAGGGTACTTCGACACAGCCACGACACAGCCAGGGGGAACCTGGAAGCTTCGGTCTCCAAGCTCTACCCTCCTGAGCCACTAGCGCCCAGAGTAATACACCAAATGCTTCCCCAATACCCCCTCTGGCTGTTTGACACTCCCTTGGAGAGGGTCTGAATTAGCTGCTGAGTGAAACTTTAAATTTGTTTTCTTCTGTGTGCGAAGTGCCGACCCGCTCCTCAGTCGCGCTGAGGAGCCTGTTGCTAGATCTCCATTGACGATCAAGTGGGTCTCATCGTTGGGCTGAGAGATATTTTATGGCCCTCGCCTTGTTAAAACAGCAAAGAGTCACACGTTCACTCATTGCCTCATTTGTTAAGAAGCTGTCTGTATGCGTGTGTGTGTGCGTGTGTGTGTGTGTGTGTGTGTGTGTGTGTGTGTGTGTGTGTGTGTGTGTGTGTTTGTGTGTGTGTGTGTGTGTGTGTGTGTGTGTGCTCACACCTTGGCCCAGCTCGGCGCGGGGGCCCCCAGGGGCCGACAGGAGAAGCTAGTAGCGGCGGCACGGTTGACTGGAGATCAATGGCAGCAGTGTTGCTACCGAGATGTTTGAGCGTTCATCTGGTTTTGTTTTTGTTTATTTAAGTGTCAGGTTAATCTGCTTTAGAAAAGTCTGCAAACGACCTGACCTCTTCCTAAAAGATACAATACATGCCCCCCCCCAGCACGCAGGCACGCATGCACGCACGCATGCACGCACGCACGCATGTGCTTTTCTGCTACTTGTAGGTACATTTCTCCCATGTTTGTGCCCATTGCAGGGAATCACCTTTGAAGAGTTTAGGACCTTTTTCCAGTTTCTGAACAACTTGGAGGACTTCACCATCGCCATGCAGATGTACAACTTCGCCAACCGTTCTGTTGGTCAAGGTGAGTCAGATCACCTGAGTTCATCCGGTGATCTGGAGTCTGGTGCCCGCTACATGTTTTGTGTGGGTTTCAAAGTTACGTTGTACCTTCTTATGGTCATTTATTCTACTAGAGCAATGTCGATCTTTAACAATAATTTTACTCTTGTGTTTACTTTGTTTCTATTCCTTTTTACAGATTAATACAGACAGACAGGCAATTCACTCAAAACAGTTCCGTCTTTTTCCCTTTTTTTCCCCACCCCCCATACCCCTCCCCCCGTCCAGAGACAGCAAACAGATGCAAGGATAGAGTATATATATGCCCAAAATGTATATAGAGAATAGGATAGCACACACATACACAGAAGACAAAAAAGTATATATATTATATATATATATATATATATATATATATATATATATATATATATATATAATAATTTTACTCTTGACAGTGTAAAATGAAACCAACTGTCCATCATTTAGCTGGGGACCACCTGGAAGCCCATCAAAGACCACTGGTGGTTCCCGGGCCACTGGTTGAGAACCACTGTACTAGAGGTTCGGGCTGCTATGCAGAGCTCACTGCTACCGATCCGTCAATATGTCTGAGTCTGTCAGAGTATTAGCCATTAGCCAATTGTAATATATGATTGTATGCTTGGGTCTCTAGGGGGCACTAACAGGGCAGATTGGTCTGGTTTTCAGGCTTGTGTCCACCAAAACTCAAGGTTGAAAACATTTCAACTCTCAGAGTCCAGATAAAAAACTCCAGGCGTGAACGCACAGAGCAGAACTGACACACTCAGCGTTTCGTAATGGTGCTGTTTCCAGAACAGCGTAAAAATACGTAGTGCTCCCATTGAAATAATTCAAAACCTATTCAGGGGAAAAAAGGCTTGAACCCACCCCCCCCCCCAAAAAAGTGTCACGCACACACGCTCTTTATTGCGAGGCCACAATGAGAAAATGTGCGCGGACAAACTTCGTTCCTGCATTGAGTGGAGAAAATGTATTCACGTGCGCGAGTGGAGCGTCCATGCGCGGCTGGCCAGTGAGAACGGCTGCATTCATTAACATGGAACAGGAAACAGGAAATCGCCGTCTGTGCGATTTATGCTCTTGCGCCCGGTGGGTTCAAGTGCTAGTCTCTTTTCTTCCATTGTAGATGAGGTCACAGCTCACCAAAAAGCTTTGGATAAACGTTTCTCTTCTTCTCCTGGTCTTAGACGAGTTCACGCGGGCGGTGTACGTGGCCACAGGCCTCCGGCTGACCCGTCACGTGGTCAACACCGTGTTCAAGATCTTCGACGAGGATCATGACGGTCAGCTGGGCTATAAGGAGTTTATCGGCATCATGAAGGACCGGCTGCACCGCTCCGAGAGGGTGAGAGGCCTCTCCCGGCCGCGCCGGAGACATTTAAATGTTCTTTATCTCATGTTTACAACGGTACGCACAGGTGATATGGACACCTTAGAGACTCTAAGGTGTTCATATCTGCCTCGTCACCAAGGCTTAGACAGACTAGAGCATTGGTTCTCAAACTTAATTTCAAGGTCTCACCTTAACTCTAACAGTATACAAATGGAAGGGTCAGTTCAGTGTGCAGAGAGTTCCAGTGGTTTTCAACCCTTTTCATGTCAAGGTCCATTATTTATTCTTCATTTACACCACAGACCACCACTTGATGACTTTTAGCCTAGCAGACCCAAAACTTGGCTTAGAATATTTTGTTGTTGTTGAAGAACATGTTGTCCACAGTTCCATGCTGTATTGATATGGTACCACCCATACGAAGTATAACAGTCAAAATACCAATTATTCTACGTTCTCTAATTGTGTAGACAATAATTTAACTCTTGAGAGCATGAAATTAAATTAAATGGTTTCATTTCACGCTATCAAGCGTTAAAGATCTATAAGGGTCCATTTGGTTACCAACTCTCCATCATTTGAGTTTAATTGGGGACCACCTGGAACCCCCTCAATGACCACTGGTGGTCCCTGGAAAACCACTGCCGTAATCTATTTGGAAAACCACTGCCGTAATCTATTTGGAAAACCACTGGACTATAGAACATTGGCTCCCAAACCTTTTCAGCTGAGACCCAAAAGATAAATCTGGTGACTCCCGTGGGACCCAAACCTACAGTACATTTTTGAGGGGCACTAGCCTCTCCTATGCCCAGCTTTGTGTGTTTGTGTGTACCACATTTGATTGGCTGAGCACGGAATGTGATGTATGATGATAAGAGCTCCCCTCACTTCACACGAGTGTGATTTAACTATTAGTATATCTATAATATTAGTGGAGTAAAACTCACAATACTGAGATGTAGTGGAGTAGAAGTATAAAGCATCAATAAATGGAAATACTCAAGTAAAGAAAAAGGTACCTTGAAATTGTACTTAAGCACAGTACATAAGTAAAGTACTCAGTTACCTCACCTGTGTGCCATGTTTCTGTTTACTGACATGACTGCTGTAGCTGTGATATTTGTGAACTTATACCGCCATCTTGTGGGTCTACGGTAGAACAACAGCCTTAGTTTCATGGACTCTCCCTCTGCCTCCTTACAGTATGTTTTTGTCTCTCTCTGGTTCTCTCTCCCTGTTACACACACACACACACACACACACACACACACACACACACACACACACACACACACACACACACACACACACACACACACACACACACACACACTTTCACAGGGCCTCAAAATGGATGAGAAGTTCACGTCTTTCAAGTCTTGTATGAAGAAGCAGCTTGCAGGCAAATAGATGCGAATGGGTACGTTGCTTTGTATGGAACACAAATCTAGACAGACCACCCTACAGTAACACAAATACTTAATACACACATACAGCATAGGGTTGTTGTCAAGGCATATAAGCCTCATAAGAATCTCTTACATTTTAGTTTTTTAGTTTTTTAGGAATATTTTAAAATAATGTGGATTCAATGTAGTTACTATTTAGTCACAAGCTCTTTAATAGTACTTTTCATTGGTATAAAATCCAGACATACTTATATTTGCAAAAATGGCAACAAACAAAACAGCCAATCTATAAGCTATTTTGCCTGTGGAGGTGCAGGACTGTAAAGGTACAGATACAAATAATCATAACTTGCTTGAATTCTCAAATGATTTTCAAGCAGTGTGGTTTGTTACAACAATTATACTTTAGTACCCTGACCGTTACAAATGATAAAACTGCAAAAATACAAATTAATAATAATAATAATAATAATAAAAAGAAAATTCTGTGTCAGCTTGCAGTAAGTCAGCTCAGTGGCCTGGTTAGTGGTTAGAATGTCCGCCCCTGAGAGTTTGATCCCTGGGCCGGGTCATACCCAATGCCCCCCTGCTTGCCACTCAGCATCACTGGTTGGATAGGGGGCAAGTCCCTGCAACATACTAGCATCATGCCGCCTCATGATACAGCAACAACAGATAGGGTCCTACCCTATGGCTCTGCAAGGCTTACTATGACTACTACTTACAGTATGTAAGACTTGGGCGTATTCCTTGTAGTGGAGTTATAGCATGCTGCAATTCATAATGGTGACGTCTTTGACAAGTAGCCCCAGTGGCCAATGCAGTATGTCTACACACTATGTTACAGACTGTGTGTGTAGGATTGTTAGATTGTGGAAGAGTTGTCTAGTAGTTGAGAGAGTAGGCGCAGTGTGACAGCGCTGTGACGATGACACACCCTGTGCTGCTTCCTCCACAGCATTGAGTTACACTGTAATATTAACGGACTATCAGGTGCCACCAGCGTCAGTCTGCGTACAGTTGATAAGAGCAGTGGAGCAGTGAGAAATGCTGAAAATGCCTTTCTGTTCCAGGAGCAGAATGTGTTGAATCTCTGTGGTGGGTTTTACACAAAGTGTGCCTTACTTTACTTTCCATCGACGTAATAGAACACACATGCATAAAATCAATAGCCTCAGTGTAGCCTTCAGTTAGACTTAACGTGAGGAGCCAAAGCAGGCCCGGCGACACAGGGGTGCCAGCCCAGAGGGCACCTGTCCCCTCAGTTTAAGTTTTATGTACTGTAGATATTTCTTTACTATATAAAATGATGTGCGCCCTCACCATTTTCAACTGCCCCCCTCAGTTCCTGGTGTCTTATACGGTTGCTATCAGGCAGAGACCTTACCTACATTTTTTCGTCCTAATTCTCTAACTTTGTCGAATATATCAGGCCTACAAGATCACAACAACATGTGAGCTAATAGATCAGCAATTTCTTTTTGCTTTTTAATGTTTGGAGAATGTTCGCCTGTAATGACATGCCCAAAATAGGGAGGCCGTCAGGTTGAAGTGTGTCTGTGAGTTTTATAAATATTGAACCAATGACAACTACTAGAGCTTGTGACAAAATAATAACTGCGTGCATGCATATACCTTATATTCCAAAAATATATAATAACCCATTGTTGTTATGTGTGTGTCATCACCAGGTGGATGAGTGAGTGCATCATGGCTGCCCTTATGTTCTCGCTACACAACTGTAAAAACGCTCCATCACCATGAAGAGGAACTAACAGGATTATTATATTATATATTTGGGGTGTCACCAGGAGGCCAGCAGCCACACGCTGGCACGGCAGTCTGTTGCAGTGCACACGCAACAACGCCTCCTGTTCACCTCCCACATGTCTCGCACGTCTTAAAGGAGAAATTATGTAAAACAGGTTGTTAGTTTAAAATCAGCGACTCCCAACATTTTCTGGATCACTGTGGAGTGTGGACCACCCATTTGACTGACATGGCCGGCAGCTATTTTTTAAATATTCATGTTATATTAAGA
>NC_137871.1:18008952-18061452 GCF_963924005.1 Protomyctophum bolini | reverse complement strand
CTGCAGTAATTTGAACTTTTCAAGGCTAGAATAAAAAATAAAAACTCAAAAGCACCCGGAGACATCTGCTGAATGCCCAAAGGTGCCGTGGCGTAATGGTGTGGAGCGCTTGGCCCGATGCCTCTGCTACAGTCAGTTGGCCGGTTCAAGTCCCATGTCATGACATCAAGGTGCTGGAGGACCATCGGGAGTTCCTCCTATAGCTCAATGCTGCAGTAATTTGAACTTTTCAAGGCTAGAATAAAAAATAAAAACTCAAAAGCACCCGGAGACATCTGCTGAATGCCCAAAGGTGCCGTGGTGTAATGGTGTGGAGCGCTTGGCCCGTTGCCTCTGCTACAGTCAGTTGGCCGGTTCAAGTCCCATGTCATGACATCAAGGTGCTGGAGGACCATCGGGAGTTCCTCCTACAGCTCAATGCTGCAGTAATTTGAACTTTTCAAGGCTAGAATAAAAAATAAAAACTCAAAAGCACCCGGAGACATCTGCTGAATGCCCAAAGGTGCCGTGGCGTAATGGTGTGGAGCGCTTGGCCCGTTGCCTCTGCTACAGTCAGTTGGCCGGTTCAAGTCCCATGTCATGACATCAAGGTGCTGGAGGACCATCGGGAGACGGTGCTCTCTCCCCCTGTTTCCTGAGATGTAACGGTTGGGGCTTATGTCTGAAAGAACCCTGTCCAGCTAATCTTTTACCATGAAAATGTCCAATTTAACATACTCTTACCACCTCTCAGTGTGCCATTTTCCAACTGGCCTGGAAGCCAGACATAAAAGACGGACTTTCCAAACAAGTTTTGGGCCACCTCAATTTCCCAAATTTGCAATTTCCGCAATTTGCAATTTCCAATTTCCGCAATTTCCAATTTCCCAAATTTGCAATTTCCGCAATTTGCAATTTCCGCAATTTGCAATTTCCGCAATTTGCAATTTCCGCAATTTGCAATTTGCAATTTCCGCAATTTCCGCAATTTTCAATTTCCGCAATTTGCAGTTTTTCATTGTCAAATTCATATAGTCACAGACTATTCTGTCAGATGATGGGCCAAAATGCATTGCTATTTCTTTTTAAAAGTTTGACCTAATTCTTATCTGTAAAACTTTAGGTGGACAGGGTTCTTTCATCGGGCCAAGCGCTCGACACCATTACGCCACGGCACCTTTGGGCATTCAGCAGATGTCTCCGGGTGCTTTTGAGTTTTTATTTTTTATTCTAGCCTTGAAAAGTTCAAATTACTGCAGCATTGAGCTGTAGGAGGAACTCCCGATGGTCCTCCAGCACCTTGATGTCATGACATGGGACTTGAACCGGCCAACTGACTGTAGCAGAGGCATCGGGCCAAGCGCTCCACACCATTACGCCACGGCACCTTTGGGCATTCAGCAGATGTCTCCGGGTGCTTTTGAGTTTTTATTTTTTATTCTAGCCTTGAAAAGTTCAAATTACTGCAGCATTGAGCTGTAGGAGGAACAGGCCTTGAACATGGAATGTCTGTACTGAAACCCTGATGATTAGACCACTGCACCATCAGTCAGACACTCTCAGGCAAAGTCTCCTGGTAATTTTGAAGTGATCTTTTGTTCGTTAGCCTTCAGTTAGTAAAGTTTAAATAACACAGCATCATATTAATCAGATCTTTCTTAGCGCTGTTGAGGTCTTCTTTTGTATGATAGTGTAACAGCCGGGAATCGAACCCTGGTCTCCCACGTGGAAAGCCAACATCTTAACCACTACGACAATTTGAGTTATCCTCGTTTCTCATCATTTTGGACCATGGGCTATAGCCCATATCGTACGGCATACTATAGCACGCCGTTTTTCATCATTTTTGAGGATTTGAAAATAATGAAAATATGAAAAAAACGATGGGTTATAGCCCATGTTTTTTGAAATTTTGAAAAAAAAGTTATCCTCGTTTCTCATCATTTTGGACCATGGGCTATAGCCCATATCGTACGGCATACTATAGCGTGCCGTTTTTCATCATTTTTGATGATTTGACAAAAATGAAAAAATGAAAAAAACGATGGGTTAAAGCCCATGTTTTTTGAAATTTTGAAAAAAAAACTTAACTTAAACCCCCAATGCATTCTCTATGGCAATAGCACAAACTTTGGTATGCTACTAGTCCTAAGGGTCCGGCCCATTCCTCTCTGTTATGTCATATGACGAGCATTTAACTTTTAATATCACAATTATTGTAGCTAATCTTTAACTGAATCTGGAAGTATTCCTTTATTAAATGATTCTTCATAGTCTGGAATTGTAACTGATCAATTTTCTTTTGTGACTTTCGCCTTTATTTTATATGGAGGGACAGTCAGTGGTGTAAACTTTATTTATATAGCACATTTCATACATAAAATGCAACTCTGTCACATTCTGTCTCTCCCTCAGTCTCCACACTGGCCTCCCATATCCCATTCCAGCACACCCAGTTCCATTTACACACCTGTCAACTACCTAATCAGCCCAGCAGTGAACACTTCTCCAATCAACCTGCTCACTATAAAACTGGACTCAGTACAAACACTCATTGTCAGTTCATAACCTGTGTCACAGATGTCCTGCCTGTTCATGTGTTGACTTTGATGTCATTCTGATTCATGCCTGATTCCTACCTGCATTCCCCTGTGTAAGATATCTCGTAATTCTTTATTAAATACTTTATTATTATACTCTAGTTTGTTGTGACTTTGCTCCTGGGTTCAACTCTGTCTGCATCCTTGACAACTAAAGTACTTCACATATTAAACTTTATTTATATAGCACATGTCATACATAAAATGCAACTCAAAGTACTTCACATGAAAATAAAATAAAAAATAACAAGCAGCGGAATGCCAGAAACAAAAAGTAGGTCAATCTACAATTAGCAAATAAAAATAGCAATACAAAACTAAAACATTAAAAATGGTAAGGAAATTTGTATTTGGATAATACATTTTAAATTGATATTATTAGATATTCAACTTTATTGACATTTATAATTAAATTGGTGTCTTTACACTGTAGAATCCATTGTTGTTTGTTTCTGTTGCTTAACTCTGTTGCTTTAACTACATATAAGTGTCTATTTGTTTGTCTCTAAATGTTTTGATGAATTGAACAATGCCCTTTATTCAATTCATGCCATACTATAGCACGCCGTTTTTCATCATTTTTGAGGATTTGAAGAAAATTCAAAATTTCAAAAAACATGGGTTATAGCCCATCGTTTTTTTAATTTTTGAAAAAAATGTTATCCTCATTTTTCATCATTTTTGAACATGGGCTATAGCCCCTACCGTACGGCATACTATAGCACGCCGTTTTTCATCAATTTTGAGGATTTGAAGAAAATTCAAAATTTCAAAAAACATGGGTTATAGCCCATCGTTTTTTGAATTTTTGAAAAAATGTTATCCTCATTTTTCATCATTTTTGAACATGGGCTATAGCCCCTACCGTACGGCATACTATAGCACGCCGTTTTTCATCATTTTTGAGGATTTGAAGAAATTTCAAAATTTCAAAAAACATGGGTTATAGACAATCGTTTTTTGAATTTTTGAAAAAAATGTTATCCTCATTTTTCATCATTTTTGAACATGGGCTATAGCCCCTACCGTACGGCATACTATAGCACGCCGTTTTTCATCATTTTTGAGGATTTGAAGAAAATTCAAAATTTCAAAAAACATGGGTTATAGCCCATCGTTTTTTGAATTTTTGAAAAAAATGTTATCCTCATTTTTCATCATTTTTGAACATGGGCTATAGCCCCTACCGTACGGCATACTATAGCACGCCGTTTTTCATCATTTTTGAGGATTTGAAGAAAATTCAAAATTTCAAAAAACATGGGTTATAGCCCATCGTTTTTTGAATTTTTGAAAAAAAAATTATCCTCATTTTTCATCATTTTTGAACATGGGCTATAGCCCCTACCGTACGGCATACTATAGCACGCCGTTTTTCATCATTTTTGAGGATTTGAAGAAAATTCAAAATTTCAAAAAACATGGGTTATAGCCCATCGTTTTTTGAATTTTTGAAAAAGATGTTATCCTCATTTTTCATCATTTTTGAACATGGGCTATAGCCCCTACCGTACGGCATACTATAGCACGCCGTTTTTCATCAATTTTGAGGATTTGAAGAAAATTCTAAGTTTAAAAAAACATGGGTTATAGCCCATCGTTTTTTGAATTTTTGAAAAAGATGTTATCCTCATTTTTCATCATTTTTGAACATGGGCTATAGCCCCTACCGTACGGCATACTATAGCAGGCCGTTTTTCATCATTTTTGAGGATTTGAAGAAAATTCTAAGTTTAAAAAAACATGGGTTATAGCCCATCGTTTTTTGAATTTTTGAAAAAAATGTTATCCTCATTTTTCATCATTTTTGAACATGGGCTATAGCCCCTACCGTACGGCATACTATAGCACGCCGTTTTTCATCATTTTTGAGGATTTGAAGAAAATTCAAAATTTCAAAAAACATGGGTTATAGCCCATCGTTTTTTGAATTTTTGAAAAAAAAATTATCCTCATTTTTCATCATTTTTGAACATGGGCTATAGCCCCTACCGTACGGCATACTATAGCACGCCGTTTTTCATCATTTTTGAGGATTTGAAGAAAATTCAAAATTTCAAAAAACATGGGTTATAGCCCATCGTTTTTTGAATTTTTGAAAAAAATGTTATCCTCATTTTTCATCATTTTTGAACATGGGCTATAGCCCCTACCGTACGGCATACTATAGCACGCCGTTTTTCATCATTTTTGAGGATTTGAAGAAAATTCAAAATTTCAAAAAACATGGGTTATAGCCCATCGTTTTTTGAATTTTTGAAAAAAATGTTATCCTCATTTTTCATCATTTTTGAACATGGGCTATAGCCCCTACCGTACGGCATACTATAGCACGCCGTTTTTCATCATTTTTGAGGATTTGAAGAAAATTCAAAATTTCAAAAAACATGGGTTATAGCCCATTGTTTTTTGAATTTTTGAAAAAAATGTTATCCTCATTTTTCATCATTTTTGAACATGGGCTATAGCCCCTACCGTACGGCATACTATAGCACGCCGTTTTTCATCATTTTTGAGGATTTGAAGAAAATTCAAAATTTCAAAAAACATGGGTTATAGCCCATCGTTTTTAGAATTTTTGAAAAAAATGTTATCCTCATTTTTCATCATTTTTGAACATGGGCTATAGCCCCTACCGTACGGCATACTATAGCACGCCGTTTTTCATCATTTTTGAGGATTTGAAGAAAATTCAAAAAACATGGGTTATAGCCCATCGTTTTTTGAATTTTAAAAAAAATGTTATCCTCATTTTTCATCATTTTTGAACATGGGCTATAGCCCCTACCGTACGGCATACTATAGCACGCCGTTTTTCATCATTTTTGAGGATTTGAAGAAAATTCAAAATTTCAAAAAAACATGGGTTATAGCCCATCGTTTTTTGAATTTTTGAAAAAAATGTTATCCTCATTTTTCATCATTTTTGAACATGGGCTATAGCCCCTACCGTACGGCATACTATAGCACGCCGTTTTTCATCATTTTTGAGGATTTGAAGAAAATTCAAAATTTCAAAAAACATGGGTTATAGCCCATCGTTTTTTGAATTTTTGAAAAAAATGTTATCCTCATTTTTCATCATTTTTGAACATGGGCTATAGCCCCTACCGTACGGCATACTATAGCACGCCGTTTTTCATCATTTTTGAGGATTTGAAGAAAATTCAAAATTTCAAAAAACATGGGTTATAGCCCATCGTTTTTTGAATTTTTGAAAAAAATGTTATCCTCATTTTTCATCATTTTTGAACATGGGCTATAGCCCCTACCGTACGGCATACTATAGCACGCCGTTTTTCATCATTTTTGAGGATTTGAAGAAAATTCAAAATTTCAAAAAACATGGGTTATAGCCCATTGTTTTTTGAATTTTTGAAAAAAATGTTATCCTCATTTTTCATCATTTTTGAACATGGGCTATAGCCCCTACCGTACGGCATACTATAGCACGCCGTTTTTCATCATTTTTGAGGATTTGAAGAAAATTCAAAATTTCAAAAAACATGGGTTATAGCCCATCGTTTTTAGAATTTTTGAAAAAAATGTTATCCTCATTTTTCATCATTTTTGAACATGGGCTATAGCCCCTACCGTACGGCATACTATAGCACGCCGTTTTTCATCATTTTTGAGGATTTGAAGAAAATTCAAAAAACATGGGTTATAGCCCATCGTTTTTTGAATTTTTGAAAAAAATGTTATCCTCATTTTTCATCATTTTTTAACATGGGCTATAGCCCCTACCGTACGGCATACTATAGCACGCCGTTTTTCATCATTTTTGAGGATTTGAAGAAAATTCAAAATTTCAAAAAAACATGGGTTATAGCCCATCGTTTTTTGAATTTTTGAAAAAAATGTTATCCTCATTTTTCATCATTTTTGAACATGGGCTATAGCCCCTACCGTACGGCATACTATAGCACGCCGTTTTTCATCATTTTTGAGGATTTGAAGAAAATTCAAAATTTCAAAAAACATGGGTTATAGCCCATCGTTTTTTGAATTTTTGAAAAAAATGTTATCCTCATTTTTCATCATTTTTGAACATGGGCTATAGCCCCTACCGTACGGCATACTATAGCACGCCGTTTTTCATCATTTTTGAGGATTTGAAGAAAATTCAAAATTTCAAAAAACATGGGTTATAGCCCATCGTTTTTTGAATTTTTGAAAAAAATGTTATCCTCATTTTTCATCATTTTTGAACATGGGCTATAGCCCCTACCGTACGGCATACTATAGCACGCCGTTTTTCATCATTTTTGAGGATTTGAAGAAAATTCAAAATTTCAAAAAACATGGGTTATAGCCCATCGTTTTTTGAATTTTTGAAAAAAATGTTATCCTCATTTTTCATCATTTTTGAACATGGGCTATAGCCCCTACCGTACGGCATACTATAGCACGCCGTTTTTCATCATTTTTGAGGATTTGAAGAAAATTCAAAATTTCAAAAAACATGGGTTATAGCCCATTGTTTTTTGAATTTTTGAAAAAAATGTTATCCTCATTTTTCATCATTTTTGAACATGGGCTATAGCCCCTACCGTACGGCATACTATAGCACGCCGTTTTTCATCATTTTTGAGGATTTGAAGAAAATTCAAAATTTCAAAAAACATGGGTTATAGCCCATCGTTTTTTGAATTTTTGAAAAAAATGTTATCCTCATTTTTCATCATTTTTGAACATGGGCTATAGCCCCTACCGTACGGCATACTATAGCACGCCGTTTTTCATCATTTTTGAGGATTTGAAGAAAATTCAAAAAACATGGGTTATAGCCCATCGTTTTTTGAATTTAAAAAAAAATGTTATCCTCATTTTTCATCATTTTTGAACATGGGCTATAGCCCCTACCGTACGGCATACTATAGCACGCCGTTTTTCATCATTTTTGAGGATTTGAAGAAAATTCAAAATTTCAAAAAAACATGGGTTATAGCCCATCGTTTTTTGAATTTTTGAAAAAAATGTTATCCTCATTTTTCATCATTTTTGAACATGGGCTATAGCCCCTACCGTACGGCATACTATAGCACGCCATTTTTCATCATTTTTGAGGATTTGAAGAAAATTCAAAATTTCAAAAAACATGGGTTATAGCCCATCGTTTTTTGAATTTTTGAAAAAAATGTTATCCTCATTTTTCATCATTTTTGAACATGGGCTATAGCCCCTACCGTACGGCATACTATAGCACGCCGTTTTTCATCATTTTTGAGGATTTGAAGAAAATTCAAAATTTCAAAAAACATGGGTTATAGCCCATCGTTTTTTGAATTTTTGAAAAAAATGTTATCCTCATTTTTCATCATTTTTGAACATGGGCTATAGCCCCTACCGTACGGCATACTATAGCACGCCGTTTTTCATCATTTTTGAGGATTTGAAGAAAATTCAAAATTTCAAAAAACATGGGTTATAGCCCATCGTTTTTTGAATTTTTGAAAAAAATGTTATCCTCATTTTTCATCATTTTTGAACATGGGCTATAGCCCCTACCGTACGGCATACTATAGCACGCCGTTTTTCATCATTTTTGAGGATTTGAAGAAAATTCAAAATTTCAAAAAACATGGGTTATAGCCCATCGTTTTTTGAATTTTTGAAAAAAATGTTATCCTCATTTTTCATCATTTTTGAACATGGGCTATAGCCCCTACCGTACGGCATACTATAGCACGCCGTTTTTCATCATTTTTGAGGATTTGAAGAAAATTCAAAATTTCAAAAAACATGGGTTATAGCCCATCGTTTTTTGAATTTTTGAAAAAAATGTTATCCTCATTTTTCATCATTTTTGAACATGGGCTATAGCCCCTACCGTACGGCATACTATAGCACGCCGTTTTTCATCAATTTTGAGGATTTGAAGAAAATTCAAAATTTCAAAAAACATGGGTTATAGCCCATCGTTTTTTGAATTTTTGAAAAAATGTTATCCTCATTTTTCATCATTTTTTAACATGGGCTATAGCCCCTACCGTACGGCATACTATAGCACGCCGTTTTTCATCATTTTTGAGGATTTGAAGAAAATTCAAAATTTCAAAAAACATGGGTTATAGCCCATCGTTTTTTTAATTTTTGAAAAAAATGTTATCCTCATTTTTCATCATTTTTGAACATGGGCTATAGCCCCTACCGTACGGCATACTATAGCACGCCGTTTTTCATCATTTTTGAGGATTTGAAGAAAATTCAAAATTTCAAAAAACATGGGTTATAGCCCATCGTTTTTTGAATTTTTGAAAAAAATGTTATCCTCATTTTTCATCATTTTTGAACATGGGTTATAGCCCCTACCGTACGGCATACTATAGCACGCCGTTTTTCATCATTTTTGAGGATTTGAAGAAAATTCAAAATTTCAAAAAACATGGGTTATAGCCCATCGTTTTTTGAATTTTTGAAAAAATGTTATCCTCATTTTTCATCATTTTTGAACATGGGCTATAGCCCCTACCGTACGGCATACTATAGCACGCCGTTTTTCATCATTTTTGAGGATTTGAAGAAAATTCAAAATTTCAAAAAACATGGGTTATAGCCCATCGTTTTTTGAATTTTTGAAAAAAATGTTATCCTCATTTTTCATCATTTTTGAACATGGGCTATAGCCCCTACCGTACGGCATACTATAGCACGCCGTTTTTCATCATTTTTGAGGATTTGAAGAAAATTCAAAATTTCAAAAAACATGGGTTATAGCCCATCGTTTTTTGAATTTTTGAAAAAAATGTTATCCTCATTTTTCATCATTTTTGAACATGGGCTATAGCCCCTACCGTACGGCATACTATAGCACGCCGTTTTTCATCATTTTTGAGGATTTGAAGAAAATTCAAAATTTCAAAAAACATGGGTTATAGCCCATCGTTTTTTGAATTTTTGAAAAAAATGTTATCCTCATTTTTCATCATTTTTGAACATGGGCTATAGCCCCTACCGTACGGCATACTATAGCACGCCGTTTTTCATCATTTTTGAGGATTTGAAGAAAATTCAAAATTTCAAAAAACATGGGTTATAGCCCATCGTTTTTTGAATTTTTGAAAAAAATGTTATCCTCATTTTTCATCATTTTTGAACATGGGCTATAGCCCCTACCGTACGGCATACTATAGCACGCCGTTTTTCATCATTTTTGAGGATTTGAAGAAAATTCAAAATTTCAAAAAACATGGGTTATAGCCCATCGTTTTTTGAATTTTTGAAAAAAATGTTATCCTCATTTTTCATCATTTTTGAACATGGGCTATAGCCCCTACCGTACGGCATACTATAGCACGCCGTTTTTCATCAATTTTGAGGATTTGAAGAAAATTCAAAATTTCAAAAAACATGGGTTATAGCCCATCGTTTTTTGAATTTTTGAAAAAATGTTATCCTCATTTTTCATCATTTTTTAACATGGGCTATAGCCCCTACCGTACGGCATACTATAGCACGCCGTTTTTCATCATTTTTGAGGATTTGAAGAAAATTCAAAATTTCAAAAAACATGGGTTATAGCCCATCGTTTTTTGAATTTTTGAAAAAAATGTTATCCTCATTTTTCATCATTTTTTAACATGGGCTATAGCCCCTACCGTACGGCATACTATAGCACGCCGTTTTTCATCATTTTTGAGGATTTGAAGAAAATTCAAAAAACATGGGTTATAGCCCATCGTTTTTTGAATTTTTGAAAAAAATGTTATCCTCATTTTTCATCATTTTTGAACATGGGCTATAGCTCCTACCGTACGGCATACTATAGCACACCGTTTTTCATCATTTTTGAGGATTTGAAGAAATTTCAAAATTTCAAAAAACATGGGTTATAGCCCATCGTTTTTTGAATTTTTGAAAAAAATGTTATCCTCATTTTTCATCATTTTTGAACATGGGCTATAGCCCCTACCGTACGTACGGCATACTATAGCACGCCGTTTTTCATCATTTTTGAGGATTTGAAGAAAATTCAAAATTAAAAAAACATGGGTTATAGCCCATCGTTTTTTGAATTTTTGAAAAAAATGTTATCCTCATTTTTCATCATTTTTGAACATGGGCTATAGCCCCTACCGTACGGCATACTATAGCACGCCGTTTTTCATCAATTTTGAGGATTTGAAGAAAATTCAAAATTTCAAAAAACATGGGTTATAGCCCATCGTTTTTTGAATTTTTGAAAAAATGTTATCCTCATTTTTCATCATTTTTGAACATGGGCTATAGCCCCTACCGTACGGCATACTATAGCACGCCGTTTTTCATCATTTTTGAGGATTTGAAGAAAATTCAAAATTTCAAAAAACATGGGTTATAGCCCATCGTTTTTTGAATTTTTGAAAAAAAATGTTATCCTCATTTTTCATCATTTTTGAACATGGGCTATAGCCCCTACCGTACGGCATACTATAGCACGCCGTTTTTCATCATTTTTGAGGATTTGAAGAAAATTCAAAATTTCAAAAAACATGGGTTATAGCCCATCGTTTTTTGAATTTTTGAAAAAAATGTTATCCTCATTTTTCATCATTTTTTAACATGGGCTATAGCCCCTACCGTACGGCATACTATAGCACGCCGTTTTTCATCATTTTTGAGGATTTGAAGAAAATTCAAAATTTCAAAAAACATGGGTTATAGCCCATCGTTTTTTGAATTTTTGAAAAAAATGTTATCCTCATTTTTCATCATTTTTTAACATGGGCTATAGCCCCTACCGTACGGCATACTATAGCACGCCGTTTTTCATCATTTTTGAGGATTTGAAGAAAATTCAAAAAACATGGGTTATAGCCCATCGTTTTTTGAATTTTTGAAAAAAATGTTATCCTCATTTTTCATCATTTTTGAACATGGGCTATAGCTCCTACCGTACGGCATACTATAGCACACCGTTTTTCATCATTTTTGAGGATTTGAAGAAATTTCAAAATTTCAAAAAACATGGGTTATAGCCCATCGTTTTTTGAATTTTTGAAAAAAATGTTATCCTCATTTTTCATCATTTTTGAACATGGGCTATAGCCCCTACCGTACGGCATACTATAGCACGCCGTTTTTCATCAATTTTGAGGATTTGAAGAAAATTCAAAATTTCAAAAAACATGGGTTATAGCCCATCGTTTTTTGAATTTTTGAAAAAATGTTATCCTCATTTTTCATCATTTTTGAACATGGGCTATAGCCCCTACCGTACGGCATACTATAGCACGCCGTTTTTCATCATTTTTGAGGATTTGAAGAAAATTCAAAATTTCAAAAAACATGGGTTATAGCCCATCGTTTTTTGAATTTTTGAAAAAAATGTTATCCTCATTTTTCATCATTTTTGAACATGGGCTATAGCCCCTACCGTACGGCATACTATAGCACGCCGTTTTTCATCATTTTTGAGGATTTGAAGAAAATTCAAAATTTCAAAAAACATGGGTTATAGCCCATCGTTTTTTGAATTTTTGAAAAAAATGTTATCCTCATTTTTCATCATTTTTGAACATGGGCTATAGCCCCTACCGTACGGCATACTATAGCACGCCGTTTTTCATCATTTTTGAGGATTTGAAGAAAATTCAAAATTTCAAAAAACATGGGTTATAGCCCATCGTTTTTTGAATTTTTGAAAAAAATGTTATCCTCATTTTTCATCATTTTTGAACATGGGCTATAGCCCCTACCGTACGGCATACTATAGCACGCCGTTTTTCATCATTTTTGAGGATTTGAAGAAAATTCAAAATTTCAAAAAACATGGGTTATAGCCCATTGTTTTTTGAATTTTTGAAAAAAATGTTATCCTCATTTTTCATCATTTTTGAACATGGGCTATAGCCCCTACCGTACGGCATACTATAGCACGCCGTTTTCCATCACTTTTGAGGATTTGAAGAAAATTCAAAATTTCAAAAAACATGGGTTATAGCCCATCGTTTTTTGAATTTTTGAAAAAAATGTTATCCTCATTTTTCATCATTTTTGAACATGGGCTATAGCCCCTACCGTACGGCATACTATAGCACGCAGTTTTTCATCATTTTTGAGGATTTGAAGAAAATTCAAAAAACATGGGTTATAGCCCATCGTTTTTTGAATTTTTGAAAAAAATGTTATCCTCATTTTTCATCATTTTTGAACATGGGCTATAGCCCCTACCGTACGGCATACTATAGCACGCCGTTTTTCATCATTTTTGAGGATTTGAAGAAAATTCAAAAAACATGGGTTATAGCCCATCGTTTTTTGAATTTTTGAAAAAAATGTTATCCTCATTTTTCATCATTTTTGAACATGGGCTATAGCTCCTACCGTACGGCATACTATAGCACACCGTTTTTCATCATTTTTGAGGATTTGAAGAAATTTCTAAATTTCAAAAAACATGGGTTATAGCCCATCGTTTTTTGAATTTTTGAAAAAAATGTTATCCTCATTTTTCATCATTTTTGAACATGGGCTATAGCCCCTACCGTACGGCATACTATAGCACGCCGTTTTTCATCATTTTTGAGGATTTGAAGAAAATTCAAAATAAAAAAAAACATGGGTTATAGCCCATCGTTTTTTGAATTTTTGAAAAAAATGTTATCCTCATTTTTCATCATTTTTTAACATGGGCTATAGCCCCTACCGTACGGCATACTATAGCACGCCGTTTTTCATCATTTTTGAGGATTTGAAGAAAATTCAAAATTTCAAAAAACATGGGTTATACTTATAGCCCATCGTTTTTTGAATTTTTGAAAAAAATGTTATCCTCATTTTTCATCATTTTTGAACATGGGCTATAGCCCCTACCGTACGGCATACTATAGCACGCCGTTTTTCATCATTTTTGAGGATTTGAAGAAAATTCAAAATTTCAAAAAACATGGGTTATAGCCCATCGTTTTTTGAATTTTTGAAAAAAATGTTATCCTCATTTTTCATCATTTTTGAACATGGGCTATAGCCCCTACCGTACGGCATACTATAGCACGCCGTTTATCATCATTTTTGAGGATTTGAAGAAAATTCAAAATTTCAAAAAACATGGGTTATAGCCCATTGTTTTTTGAATTTTTGAAAAAAATGTTATCCTCATTTTCATCATTTTTGAACATGGGCTATAGCCCCTACCGTACGGCATACTATAGCACGCCGTTTTCCATCACTTTTGAGGATTTGAAGAAAATTCAAAATTTCAAAAAACATGGGTTATAGCCCATCGTTTTTTGAATTTTTGAAAAAAATGTTATCCTCATTTTTCATCATTTTTTAACATGGGCTATAGCCCCTACCGTACGACATACTATAGCACGCCGTTTTTCATCATTTTTGAGGATTTGAAGAAAATTCAAAATAAAAAAAAACATGGGTTATAGCCCATCGTTTTTTGAATTTTTGAAAAAAATGTTATCCTCATTTTTCATCATTTTTTAACATGGGCTATAGCCCCTACCGTACGGCATACTATAGCACGCCGTTTTTCATCATTTTTGAGGATTTGAAGAAAATTCAAAATTTCAAAAAACATGGGTTATACTTATAGCCCATCGTTTTTTGAATTTTTGAAAAAAATGTTATCCTCATTTTTCATCATTTTTGAACATGGGCTATAGCCCCTACCGTACGGTATACTATAGCACGCCGTTTTCATCATTTTTGAGGATTTGAAGAAAATTCAAAATTTCAAAAAACATGGGTTATAGCCCATCGTTTTTTGAATTTTTGAAAAAAATGTTATCCTCATTTTTCATCATTTTTGAACATGGGCTATAGCCCCTACCGTACGGCATACTATAGCACGCCGTTTTTCATCATTTTTGAGGATTTGAAGAAAATTCAAAATTTCAAAAAACATGGGTTATAGCCCATCGTTTTTTGAATTTTTGAAAAAAATGTTATCCTCATTTTTCATCATTTTTGAACATGGGCTATAGCCCCTACCGTACGGCATACTATAGCACACCGTTTTTCATCATTTTTGAGGATTTGAAGAAAATTCAAAATTTCAAAAAACATGGGTTATAGCCCATTGTTTTTGAATTTTTGAAAAAAATGTTATCCTCATTTTTCATCATTTTTGAACATGGGCTATAGCCCCTACCGTACGGCATACTATAGCACGCCGTTTTTCATCATTTTTGAGGATTTGAAGAAAATTCAAAATTTCAAAAAACATGGGTTATAGCCCATCGTTTTTTGAATTTTTGAAAAAAATGTTATCCTCATTTTTCATCATTTTTGAACATGGGCTATAGCCCCTACCGTACGGCATACTATAGCACGCCGTTTTTCATCATTTTTGAGGATTTGAAGAAAATTCAAATTTTCAAAAAACATGGGTTATAGCCCATTGTTTTTGAATTTTTGAAAAAAATGTTATCCTCATTTTTCATCATTTTTGAACATGGGCTATAGCCCCTACCGTACGGCATACTATAGCACGCCGTTTTTCATCATTTTTGAGGATTTGAAGAAAATTCAAAAATTTTAAAAAACATGGGTTATAGCCCATCGTTTTTTGAATTTTTGAAAAAAATGTTATCCTCATTTTTCATCATTTTTGAACATGGGCTATAGCCCCTACCGTACGGCATACTATAGCACGCCGTTTTTCATCATTTTTGAGGATTTGAAAGAAATTCAAAATTTCAAAAAACATGGGTTATAGCCCATCGTTTTTTGAATTTTTGAAAAAAATGTTATCCTCATTTTTCATCATTTTTGAACATGGGCTATAGCCCCTACCGTACGGCATACTATAGCACGCCGTTTTTCATCATTTTTGAGGATTTGAAGAAAATTCAAAATTTCAAAAAACATGGGTTATAGCCCATTGTTTTTGAATTTTTGAAAAAAATGTTATCCTCATTTTTCATCATTTTTGAACATGGGCTATAGCCCCTACCGTACAGCATACTATAGCACGCCGTTTTTCATCATTTTTGAGGATTTGAAGAAAATTCAAAATTTTTAAAAAACATGGGTTATAGCCCATCGTTTTTTGAATTTTTGAAAAAAATGTTATCCTCATTTTTCATCATTTTTGAACATGGGCTATAGCCCCTACCGTACGGCATACTATAGCACGCCGTTTTTCATCATTTTTGAGGATTTGAAGAAAATTCAAAATTTCAAAAAACATGGGTTATAGCCCATTGTTTTTTGAATTTTTGAAAAAAATGTTATCCTCATTTTTCATCATTTTTGAACATGGGCTATAGCCCCTACCGTACGGCATACTATAGCACGCCGTTTTCCATCACTTTTGAGGATTTGAAGAAAATTCAAAATTTCAAAAAACATGGGTTATAGCCCATCGTTTTTTGAATTTTTGAAAAAAATGTTATCCTCATTTTTCATCATTTTTGAACATGGGCTATAGCCCCTACCGTACGGCATACTATAGCACGCCGTTTTTCATCATTTTTGAGGATTTGAAGAAAATTCAAAATTTCAAAAAACATGGGTTATAGCCCATTGTTTTTGAATTTTTGAAAAAAATGTTATCCTCATTTTTCATCATTTTTGAACATGGGCTATAGCCCCTACCGTACGGCATACTATAGCACGCCGTTTTTCATCATTTTTGAGGATTTGAAGAAAATTCAAAATTTTTAAAAAACATGGGTTATAGCCCATCGTTTTTTGAATTTTTGAAAAAAATGTTATCCTCATTTTTCATCATTTTTGAACATGGGCTATAGCCCCTACCGTACGGCATACTATAGCACGCCGTTTTTCATCATTTTTGAGGATTTGAAGAAAATTCAAAATTTCAAAAAACATGGGTTATAGCCCATCGTTTTTTGAATTTTTGAAAAAAATGTTATCCTCATTTTTCATCATTTTTGAACATGGGCTATAGCCCCTACCGTACGGCATACTATAGCACGCCGTTTTTCATCATTTTTGAGGATTTGAAGAAAATTCAAAATTTCAAAAAACATGGGTTATAGCCCATTGTTTTTGAATTTTTGAAAAAAATGTTATCCTCATTTTTCATCATTTTTGAACATGGGCTATAGCCCCTACCGTACGGCATACTATAGCACGCCGTTTTTCATCATTTTTGAGGATTTGAAGAAAATTCAAAATTTTAAAAAAACATGGGTTATAGCCCATCGTTTTTTGAATTTTTGAAAAAAATGTTATCCTCATTTTTCATCATTTTTGAACATGGGCTATAGCCCCTACCGTACGGCATACTATAGCACGCCGTTTTTCATCATTTTTGAGGATTTGAAGAAAATTCAAAATTTCAAAAAACATGGGTTATAGCCCATCGTTTTTTGAATTTTTGAAAAAAATGTTATCCTCATTTTTCATCATTTTTGAACATGGGCTATAGCCCCTACCGTACGGCATACTATAGCACGCCGTTTTTCATCATTTTTGAGGATTTGAAGAAAATTCAAAATTTCAAAAAACATGGGTTATAGCCCATTGTTTTTTGAATTTTTGAAAAAAATGTTATCCTCATTTTTCATCATTTTTGAACATGGGCTATAGCCCCTACCGTACGGCATACTATAGCACGCCATTTTCCATCACTTTTGAGGATTTGAAGAAAATTCAAAATTTCAAAAAACATGGGTTATAGCCCATCGTTTTTTGAATTTTTGAAAAAAATGTTATCCTCATTTTTCATCATTTTTGAACATGGGCTATAGCCCCTACCGTACGGCATACTATAGCACGCCGTTTTTCATCATTTTTGAGGATTTGAAGAAAATTCAAAATTTCAAAAACATGGGTTATAGCCCATCGTTTTTTGAATTTTTGAAAAAAATGTTATCCTCATTTTTCATCATTTTTGAACATGGGCTATAGCCCCTACCGTACGGCATACTATAGCACGCCGTTTTTCATCATTTTTGAGGATTTGAAGAAAATTCAAAATTTAAAAAAACATGGGTTATAGCCCATCGTTTTTTGAATTTTTGAAAAAAATGTTATCCTCATTTTTCATCATTTTTGAACATGGGCTATAGCCCCTACCGTACGGCATACTATAGCACGCCGTTTTTCATCATTTTTGAGGATTTGAAGAAAATTCAAAATTTAAAAAAACATGGGTTATAGCCCATCGTTTTTTGAATTTTTGAAAAAAATGTTATCCTCATTTTTCATCATTTTTGAACATGGGCTATAGCCCCTACCGTACGGCATACTATAGCACGCCGTTTTTCATCATTTTTGAGGATTTGAAGAAAATTCAAAATTTAAAAAAACATGGGTTATAGCCCATCGTTTTTCATCATTTTTGAACATGGGCTATAGCCCCTACCGTACGGCATACTATAGCACGCCGTTTTTCATCATTTTTGAGGATTTGAAGAAAATTCAAAATTTCAAAAAACATGGGTTATAGCCCATTGTTTTTGAATTTTTGAAAAAAATGTTATCCTCATTTTTCATCATTTTTGAACATGGGCTATAGCCCCTACCGTACGGCATACTATAGCACGCCGTTTTTCATCATTTTTGAGGATTTGAAGAAAATTCAAAATTTTTAAAAAACATGGGTTATAGCCCATCGTTTTTTGAATTTTTGAAAAAAATGTTATCCTCATTTTTCATCATTTTTGAACATGGGCTATAGCCCCTACCGTACGGCATACTATAGCACGCCGTTTTTCATCATTTTTGAGGATTTGAAGAAAATTCAAAATTTCAAAAAACATGGGTTATAGCCCATCGTTTTTTGAATTTTTGAAAAAAATGTTATCCTCATTTTTCATCATTTTTGAACATGGGCTATAGCCCCTACCGTACGGCATACTATAGCACGCCGTTTTTCATCATTTTTGAGGATTTGAAGAAAATTCAAAATTTCAAAAAACATGGGTTATAGCCCATTGTTTTTGAATTTTTGAAAAAAATGTTATCCTCATTTTTCATCATTTTTGAACATGGGCTATAGCCCCTACCGTACGGCATACTATAGCACGCCGTTTTTCATCATTTTTGAGGATTTGAAGAAAATTCAAAATTTTAAAAAAACATGGGTTATAGCCCATCGTTTTTTGAATTTTTGAAAAAAATGTTATCCTCATTTTTCATCATTTTTGAACATGGGCTATAGCCCCTACCGTACGGCATACTATAGCACGCCGTTTTTCATCATTTTTGAGGATTTGAAGAAAATTCAAAATTTCAAAAAACATGGGTTATAGCCCATCGTTTTTTGAATTTTTGAAAAAAATGTTATCCTCATTTTTCATCATTTTTGAACATGGGCTATAGCCCCTACCGTACGGCATACTATAGCACGCCGTTTTTCATCATTTTTGAGGATTTGAAGAAAATTCAAAATTTCAAAAAACATGGGTTATAGCCCATTGTTTTTTGAATTTTTGAAAAAAATGTTATCCTCATTTTTCATCATTTTTGAACATGGGCTATAGCCCCTACCGTACGGCATACTATAGCACGCCGTTTTCCATCACTTTTGAGGATTTGAAGAAAATTCAAAATTTCAAAAAACATGGGTTATAGCCCATCGTTTTTTGAATTTTTGAAAAAAATGTTATCCTCATTTTTCATCATTTTTGAACATGGGCTATAGCCCCTACCGTACGGCATACTATAGCACGCCGTTTTTCATCATTTTTGAGGATTTGAAGAAAATTCAAAATTTCAAAAACATGGGTTATAGCCCATCGTTTTTTGAATTTTTGAAAAAAATGTTATCCTCATTTTTCATCATTTTTGAACATGGGCTATAGCCCCTACCGTACGGCATACTATAGCACGCCGTTTTTCATCATTTTTGAGGATTTGAAGAAAATTCAAAATTTAAAAAAACATGGGTTATAGCCCATCGTTTTTTGAATTTTTGAAAAAAATGTTATCCTCATTTTTCATCATTTTTGAACATGGGCTATAGCCCCTACCGTACGGCATACTATAGCACGCCGTTTTTCATCATTTTTGAGGATTTGAAGAAAATTCAAAATTTAAAAAAACATGGGTTATAGCCCATCGTTTTTTGAATTTTTGAAAAAAATGTTATCCTCATTTTTCATCATTTTTGAACATGGGCTATAGCCCCTACCGTACGGCATACTATAGCACGCCGTTTTTCATCATTTTTGAGGATTTGAAGAAAATTCAAAATTTAAAAAAACATGGGTTATAGCCCATCGTTTTTTGAATTTTTGAAAAAAATGTTATCCTCATTTTTCATCATTTTTGAACATGGGCTATAGCCCCTACCGTACGGCATACTATAGCACGCCGTTTTTCATCATTTTTGAGGATTTGAAGAAAATTCAAAATTTCAATAAACATGGGTTATAGCCCATCGTTTTTTGAATTTTTGAAAAAAATGTTATCCTCATTTTTCATCATTTTTGAACATGGGCTATAGCCCCTACCGTACGGCATACTATAGTACGCCGTTTTTCATCATTTTTGAGGATTTGAAGAAAATTCAAAATTTCAAAAAACATGGGTTATAGCCCATTGTTTTTTGAATTTTTGAAAAAAATGTTATCCTCATTTTTCATCATTTTTGAACATGGGCTATAGCCCCTACCGTACGGCATACTATAGCACGCCGTTTTCCATCATTTTTGAGGATTTGAAGAAAATTCAAAATTTCAAAAAACATGGGTTATAGCCCATCGTTTTTTGAATTTTTGAAAAAAATGTTATCGTCATTTTTCATCATTTTTGAACATGGGCTATAGCCCCTACCGTACGGCATACTATAGCACGCCGTTTTTCATCATTTTTGAGGATTTGAAGAAAATTCAAAATTTCAAAAAACATGGGTTATAGCCCATCGTTTTTTGAATTTTTGAAAAAAATGTTATCCTCATTTTTCATCATTTTTGAACATGGGCTATAGCCCCTACCGTACGGCATACTATAGCACGCCGTTTTTCATCATTTTTGAGGATTTGAAGAAAATTCAAAATTTCAAAAAACATGGGTTATAGCCCATCGTTTTTTTGAATTTTTGAAAAAAATGTTATCCTCATTTTTCATCATTTTTGAACATGGGCTATAGCTCCTACCGTACGGCATACTATAGCACACCGTTTTTCATCATTTTTGAGGATTTGAAGAAATTTCAAAATTTCAAAAAACATGGGTTATAGCCCATCGTTTTTTGAATTTTTGAAAAAAATGTTATCCTCATTTTTCATCATTTTTGAACATGGGCTATAGCCCCTACCGTACGGCATACTATAGCACGCCGTTTTTCATCATTTTTGAGGATTTGAAGAAAATTCAAAATTTCAAAAAACATGGGTTATAGCCCATCGTTTTTTGAATTTTTGAAAAAAATGTTATCCTCATTTTTCATCATTTTTGAACATGGGCTATAGCCCCTACCGTACGGCATACTATAGCACGCCGTTTTTCATCATTTTTGAGGATTTGAAGAAAATTCAAAATTTCAAAAAACATGGGTTATAGCCCATCGTTTTTTGAATTTTTGAAAAAAATGTTATCCTCATTTTTCATCATTTTTGAACATGGGCTATAGCCCCTACCGTACGGCATACTATAGCACGCCGTTTTCCATCACTTTTGAGGATTTGAAGAAAATTCAAAATTTCAAAAAACATGGGTTATAGCCCATCGTTTTTTGAATTTTTGAAAAAAATGTTATCCTCATTTTTCATCATTTTTGAACATGGGCTATAGCCCCTACCGTACGGCATACTATAGCACGCCGTTTTTCATCATTTTTGAGGATTTGAAGAAAATTCTAAATTTCAAAAAACATGGGTTATAGCCCATCGTTTTTTGAATTTTTGAAAAAAATGTTATCCTCATTTTTCATCATTTTTGAACATGGGCTATAGCTCCTACCGTACGGCATACTATAGCACGCCGTTTTTCATCATTTTTGAGGATTTGAAGAAAATTCAAAATTTCAAAAAACATGGGTTATAGCCCATCGTTTTTTTAATTTTTGAAAAAATGTTATCCTCATTTTTCATCATTTTTGAACATGGGCTATAGCCCCTACCGTACGGCATACTATAGCACGCAGTTTTTCATCATTTTTGAGGATTTGAAGAAAATTCAAAATTTCAAAAAACATGGGTTATAGCCCATCGTTTTTTGAATTTTTGAAAAAAATGTTATCCTCATTTTTCATCATTTTTGAACATGGGCTATAGCCCCTACCGTACGGCATACTATAGCACGCCGTTTTTCATCATTTTTGAGGATTTGAAGAAAATTCAAAATTTCAAAAAACATGGGTTATAGCCCATCGTTTTTTGAATTTTTGAAAAAAATGTTATCCTCATTTTTCATCATTTTTGAACATGGGCTATAGCCCCTACCGTACGGCATACTATAGCACGCCGTTTTTCATCATTTTTGAGGATTTGAAGAAAATTCAAAATTTCAAAAAACATGGGTTATAGCCCATTGTTTTTTGAATTTTTGAAAAAAATGTTATCCTCATTTTTCATCATTTTTGAACATGGGCTATAGCCCCTACCGTACGGCATACTATAGCACGCCGTTTTCCATCACTTTTGAGGATTTGAAGAAAATTCAAAATTTCAAAAAACATGGGTTATAGCCCATCGTTTTTTGAATTTTTGAAAAAAATGTTATCCTCATTTTTCATCATTTTTGAACATGGGCTATAGCCCCTACCGTACGGCATACTATAGCACGCAGTTTTTCATCATTTTTGAGGATTTGAAGAAAATTCAAAATTTCAAAAAACATGGGTTATAGCCCATCGTTTTTTGAATTTTTGAAAAAAATGTTATCCTCATTTTTCATCATTTTTGAACATGGGCTATAGCCCCTACCGTACGGCATACTATAGCACGCCGTTTTTCATCATTTTTGAGGATTTGAAGAAAATTCAAAATTTCAAAAAACATGGGTTATAGCCCATCGTTTTTTGAATTTTTGAAAAAAATGTTATCCTCATTTTTCATCATTTTTGAACATGGGCTATAGCCCCTACCGTACGGCATACTATAGCACGCCGTTTTTCATCATTTTTGAGGATTTGAAGAAAATTCAAAATTTCAAAAAACATGGGTTA
Organism: Protomyctophum bolini; assembly: GCF_963924005.1. Classification (NCBI taxonomy): domain Eukaryota; kingdom Metazoa; phylum Chordata; class Actinopteri; order Myctophiformes; family Myctophidae; genus Protomyctophum; species Protomyctophum bolini. The sequence goes on along the minus strand of NC_137871.1, from coordinate 18,038,850 downwards.
TAGCCCATTGTTTTTTGAATTTTTGAAAAAAATGTTATCCTCATTTTTCATCATTTTTGAACATGGGCTATAGCCCCTACCGTACGGCATACTATAGCACGCCGTTTTCCATCACTTTTGAGGATTTGAAGAAAATTCAAAATTTCAAAAAACATGGGTTATAGCCCATCGTTTTTTGAATTTTTGAAAAAAATGTTATCCTCATTTTTCATCATTTTTGAACATGGGCTATAGCTCCTACCGTACGGCATACTATAGCACGCCGTTTTTCATCATTTTTGAGGATTTGAAGAAAATTCAAAATTTCAAAAAACATGGGTTATAGCCCATCGTTTTTTGAATTTTTGAAAAAAATGTTATCCTCATTTTTCATCATTTTTGAACATGGGCTATAGCCCCTACCGTACGGCATACTATAGCACGCCGTTTTCCATCACTTTTGAGGATTTGAAGAAAATTCAAAATTTCAAAAAACATGGGTTATAGCCCATCGTTTTTTGAATTTTTGAAAAAAATGTTATCCTCATTTTTCATCATTTTTGAACATGGGCTATAGCCCCTACCGTACGGCATACTATAGCACGCCGTTTTTCATCATTTTTGAGGATTTGAAGAAAATTCTAAATTTCAAAAAACATGGGTTATAGCCCATCGTTTTTTGAATTTTTGAAAAAAATGTTATCCTCATTTTTCATCATTTTTGAACATGGGCTATAGCTCCTACCGTACGGCATACTATAGCACGCCGTTTTTCATCATTTTTGAGGATTTGAAGAAAATTCAAAATTTCAAAAAACATGGGTTATAGCCCATCGTTTTTTTAATTTTTGAAAAAATGTTATCCTCATTTTTCATCATTTTTGAACATGGGCTATAGCCCCTACCGTACGGCATACTATAGCACGCAGTTTTTCATCATTTTTGAGGATTTGAAGAAAATTCAAAATTTCAAAAAACATGGGTTATAGCCCATCGTTTTTTGAATTTTTGAAAAAAATGTTATCCTCATTTTTCATCATTTTTGAACATGGGCTATAGCCCCTACCGTACGGCATACTATAGCACGCCGTTTTTCATCATTTTTGAGGATTTGAAGAAAATTCAAAATTTCAAAAAACATGGGTTATAGCCCATCGTTTTTTGAATTTTTGAAAAAAATGTTATCCTCATTTTTCATCATTTTTGAACATGGGCTATAGCCCCTACCGTACGGCATACTATAGCACGCCGTTTTTCATCATTTTTGAGGATTTGAAGAAAATTCAAAATTTCAAAAAACATGGGTTATAGCCCATTGTTTTTTGAATTTTTGAAAAAAATGTTATCCTCATTTTTCATCATTTTTGAACATGGGCTATAGCCCCTACCGTACGGCATACTATAGCACGCCGTTTTCCATCACTTTTGAGGATTTGAAGAAAATTCAAAATTTCAAAAAACATGGGTTATAGCCCATCGTTTTTTGAATTTTTGAAAAAAATGTTATCCTCATTTTTCATCATTTTTGAACATGGGCTATAGCCCCTACCGTACGGCATACTATAGCACGCAGTTTTTCATCATTTTTGAGGATTTGAAGAAAATTCAAAATTTCAAAAAACATGGGTTATAGCCCATCGTTTTTTGAATTTTTGAAAAAAATGTTATCCTCATTTTTCATCATTTTTGAACATGGGCTATAGCCCCTACCGTACGGCATACTATAGCACGCCGTTTTTCATCATTTTTGAGGATTTGAAGAAAATTCAAAATTTCAAAAAACATGGGTTATAGCCCATCGTTTTTTGAATTTTTGAAAAAAATGTTATCCTCATTTTTCATCATTTTTGAACATGGGCTATAGCCCCTACCGTACGGCATACTATAGCACGCCGTTTTTCATCATTTTTGAGGATTTGAAGAAAATTCAAAATTTCAAAAAACATGGGTTATAGCCCATTGTTTTTTGAATTTTTGAAAAAAATGTTATCCTCATTTTTCATCATTTTTGAACATGGGCTATAGCCCCTACCGTACGGCATACTATAGCACGCCGTTTTCCATCACTTTTGAGGATTTGAAGAAAATTCAAAATTTCAAAAAACATGGGTTATAGCCCATCGTTTTTTGAATTTTTGAAAAAAATGTTATCCTCATTTTTCATCATTTTTGAACATGGGCTATAGCTCCTACCGTACGGCATACTATAGCACGCCGTTTTTCATCATTTTTGAGGATTTGAAGAAAATTCAAAATTTCAAAAAACATGGGTTATAGCCCATCGTTTTTTTAATTTTTGAAAAAAATGTTATCCTCATTTTTCATCATTTTTGAACATGGGCTATAGCCCCTACCGTACGGCATACTATAGCACGCAGTTTTTCATCATTTTTGAGGATTTGAAGAAAATTCAAAATTTCAAAAAACATGGGTTATAGCCCATCGTTTTTTGAATTTTTGAAAAAAATGTTATCCTCATTTTTCATCATTTTTGAACATGGGCTATAGCTCCTACCGTACGGCATACTATAGCACGCCGTTTTTCATCATTTTTGAGGATTTGAAGAAATTTCAAAATTTCAAAAAACATGGGTTTTAGCCCATCGTTTTTTGATTTTTTGAAAAAAATGTTATCCTCATTTTTCATCCTTTTTGAACATGGGCTATAGCCCCTACCGTACGGCATTTGTAAGTGTAAGGCTTAATTGGGTCGTCCACTCACAGTTAACAGTCTTTGTATTGAGTTTGTGCTTGAAATGTAGGCCTACTGTAATTCTGCAAACTGTTAATAAATATTTCAATCAATCAATCAATCAAAATTGACATTTCAACTATTGATCAGACGCTGTGCATTGACGACACCTAGTGGTCATTCATTTTAATTGCATGCATGCAGAGAAATCACAACATTGTGAGACGCACTGGGTCGTTGCCATGTTTTGCCACGGAAACCAGCGACCTGCCTTGTGTAAGTAAGTAAGTAAATTTTATTTATAAAGCACCTTTCTTAACAATGTTACAAAGTGCTGTACAGTGACACAATAAAATCAATCATAATTAAAACAGGACAGTACAACAAGCAAATAAGAACAACATAATCAAGTCAAATAAAATCAGAAAAATGTTCCCGAAATAAAAACGTTTTCAGTGGACGAAGCCAGGCTTGATACGAGCAGACGTGGCAACGCGATCGAAACACAGGGGCAATCTCCCGTTGGCCGAGAGGTTGGAACTCACGGGCCAATGGGAGCCTGTATCGTGTAATTTCTCCCTTTACACTGACTATAATTCTATCTATTTGAGACAGAAACGGCTAAGCAATACGGCAGGCTGTAGGCTGTAGTCAAAAGCACCGGACGAATGAAGGCAGGCAGAGAGTGTTCTGAAGTGTAGTGCAGAGTCGATCATTTTATTGCAACCGAGACCAAGACAGAGAGCTTCGCCATTATCCTCGTTTCTCATCAACCAAATGGACCCTTACAGGTCCAACACTGGTTATCGAAGCGTGCACACACACACACACACACACACACACACACACACACACACACACACACACACACACACACACACACACACACACACACACACACACACACACACACACACACTGTTGAAATGTAAAATTTACATTTCAACGAAAGGACCTGTAAATGACAACACAAAAACTAAGGCACTGGTGTCGTACTTCTGGTTTACCGGAACGGGGTGCAACTCCCTGCAGTGCCCTGCTCAATTTGTTGTATTTACATGGTTCATTGGTCCATTGCTTTGCACATTGACTTTCAGAAGGACAACTTTAAAGCAGCACAGAAATTCCCCATGATTGTGTGCCTCAGTGGACCAACGGATAAGTCAAATGATATCCGTAGTATACCTTGTAGAAGTGTGCCGGTTCGAACCCCGACATACTCAAATCTTTACTGACACTTTGCATTCCACACTAACATCAACTAGCACAGAAAAGCTGTGTTGTAGTAACCAGCAGTTAGCTCAGTGTGATGAGTGGCTGTACTTAGTTGTGATCCACAGGTCCACGGTTCAAATCCCACATTATTCATGTGTCTCTGTGATGCTTTGCTTTGCACACTGACTTTCTTGAATAAAAACTCAAAAGCACCAGGAGACATCTGCTGAATGCCCCAAGGTGCCTTGGCTCAATGGTGTGGAGCGCTTGACCCAGTTGCCAGCTTCAGACAGTTGGCCGGTTCAAGTCCCATGTCATGACATCAAGGTGCTGGGAAGGACCATCGGGAGACGGTGCTCTCTCCCCCTGTTTCCTAAAAAGTAACGGTTGGGGGTTATGCCGTACGATATAGGCTATAGCCCACTGTCCAAAATGATGAGAAACGAGGATAATTATTTTTTTCAAAATTTCAAAAAACATGGGCTATAAGCCATCGTTTTTTTTTCATTTATTCCGCAATTTCCGCAATTTCCATTTCCGCAATTTCCATTTCCGCAATTTCCACAATTTCCATTTCCGCAATTCCCGCAATTTCCATTTCCGCAATTTCCGCAATTTCCATTTCCGCAATTTCGCAATTTCCGCAATTCCCGCAATTCCGCAATTTCCGCAATTATAATTTCCGCAATTTCCGCAATTTCCATTTCCGCAATTTCCGCAATTTCCGTTTTCGCAATTTCCGCAATTTCCGCAATTTTTTGCAATTTCCGCAATTACCATTTCCGCAATTTTCCGCAATTTCCGCAATTTTGCAATTTCCGCAATTTCCATTTACGCAATTTCCGCAATTTGCGGAAATTGCGGAATAAATGAAAAAAAAAAAAAAACACGATGGGTTATAGCCCATGTTTTTTGAAATTTTGAAAAAAAAAATATCCTCGTTTCTCATCATTTTGGACGGTGGGCTATAGCCTATATCGTACGGCATAACCCCCAACCGTTACTTTTCAGGAAACAGGGGGAGAGAGCACCGTCTCCCGATGGTCCTTCCCAGCACCTTGATGTCATGACATGGGACTTGAACCGGCCAACTGTCTGAAGCTGGCAACTGGGTCAAGCGCTCCACACCATTGAGCCAAGGCACCTTGGGGCATTCAGCAGATGTCTCCTGGTGCTTTTGAGTTTTTATTTTTTATTCAAGAAAGTCAGTGTGCAAAGCAAAGCATCACAGAGACACATGAATAATGTGGGATTTGAACCGTGGACCTGTGGATCACAACTAAGTACAGCCACTCATCACACTGAGCTAACTGCTGGTTACTACAACACAGCTTTTCTGTGCTAGTTGATGTTAGTGTGGAATGCAAAGTGTCAGTAAAGATTTGAGTATGTCGGGGTTCGAACCGGCACACTTCTACAAGGTATACTACGGATATCATTTGACTTATCCGTTGGTCCACTGAGGCACACAATCATGGGGAATTTCTGTGCTGCTTTAAAGTTGTCCTTCTGAAAGTCAATGTGCAAAGCAATGGACCAATGAACCATGTAAATACAACAAATTGAGCAGGGCACTGCAGGGAGTTGCACCCCGTTCCGGTAAACCAGAAGTACGACACCAGTGCCTTAGTTTTTGTGTTGTCATTTACAGGTCCTTTCGTTGAAATGTAAATTTTACATTTCAACAGTGTGTGTGTGTGTGTGTGTGTGTGTGTGTGTGTGTGTGTGTGTGTGTGTGTGTGTGTGTGTGTGTGTGTGTGTGTGTGTGTGTGTGTGTGTGTGTGTGTGTGTGCACGCTTCGATAACCAGTGTTGGACCTGTAAGGGTCCATTTGGTTGATGAGAAACGAGGATAATGGCGAAGCTCTCTGTCTTGGTCTCGGTTGCAATAAAATGATCGACTCTACACTACACTTCAGAACACTCTCTGCCTGCCTTCATTCGTCCGGTGCTTTTGACTACAGCCTACAGCCTGCCGTATTGCTTAGCCGTTTCTGTCTCAAATAGATAGAATTATAGTCAGTGTAAAGGGAGAAATTACACGACACAGGCTCCCATTGGCCCGTGAGTTCCAACCTCTCGGCCAACGGGAGATTGCCCCTGTGTTTCGATCGCGTTGCCACGTCTGCTCGTATCAAGCCTGGCTTCGTCCACTGAAAACGTTTTTATTTCGGGAACATTTTTCTGATTTTATTTGACTTGATTATGTTGTTCTTATTTGCTTGTTGTACTGTCCTGTTTTAATTATGATTGATTTTATTGTGTCACTGTACAGCACTTTGTAACATTGTTAAGAAAGGTGCTTTATAAATAAAATTTACTTACTTACTTACACAAGGCAGGTCGCTGGTTTCCGTGGCAAAACATGGCAACGACCCAGTGCGTCTCACAATGTTGTGATTTCTCTGCATGCATGCAATTAAAATGAATGACCACTAGGTGTCGTCAATGCACAGCGTCTGATCAATAGTTGAAATGTCAATTTTGATTGATTGATTGATTGAAATATTTATTAACAGTTTGCAGAATTACAGTAGGCCTACATTTCAAGCACAAACTCAATACAAAGACTGTTAACTGTGAGTGGACGACCCAATTAAGCCTTACACTTACAAATGCCGTACGGTAGGGGCTATAGCCCATGTTCAAAAATGATGAAAAATGAGGATGACATTTTTTTCAAAAATTCAAAAAACGATGGGCTATAACCCATGTTTTTTTAAATTTTGAATTTTCTTTAAATCCTCAAAAATGATGAAAAACGGCGTGCTATAGTATGCCGTACGGTAGGAGCTATAGCCCATGTTCAAAAATGATGAAAAATGAGGATAACATTTTTTTCAAAAATTCAAAAAACGATGGACTATAACCCATGTTTTTTGAAATTTTGAATTTTCTTCAAATCCTCAAAAATGATGAAAAACGGCGTGCTATAGTATGCCGTACGGCAGGGGCTATAGCCCATGTTCAAAAATGATGAAAAATGAGGATAACATTTTTTTCAAAAATAAAAAAAACAATGGGCTATAACCCATGTTTTTTGAAATTTTGAATTTTCTTCAAATCCTCAAAAATGATGAAAAACGGCGTGCTATAGTATGCCGTACAGTAGGGGCTATAGCCCATGTTCAAAAATGATGAAAAATGAGGATAACATTTTTTTCAAAAATTCAAAAAACGATGGGCTATAACCCATGTTTTTTGAAATTTTGAATTTTCTTCAAATCCTCAAAAATGATGAAAAACGGCGTGCTATAGTATGCCGTACGGTAGGGGCTATAGCCCATGTTCAAAAATGATGAAAAATGAGGATAACATTTTTTTCAAAAATTCAAAAAACGATGGGCTATAACCCATGTTTTTTGAAATTTTGAATTTTCTTCAAATCCTCAAAAATGATGAAAAACGGCGTGCTATAGTATGCCGTACGGTAGGGGCTATAGCCCATGTTCAAAAATGATGAAAAATGAGGATAACATTTTTTTCAAAAATTAAAAAAACAATGGGCTATAACCCATGTTTTTTGAAATTTTGAATTTTCTTCAAATCCTCAAAAATGATGAAAAACGGCGTGCTATAGTATGCCGTACGGTAGGGGCTATAGCCCATGTTCAAAAATGATGAAAAATGAGGATAACATTTTTTTCAAAAATTCAAAAAACGATGTTTTTTGAAATTTTGAATTTCCTTCAAATCCTCAAAAATTATAACATTTTTTTCAAAAATTCAAAAACCCATGTTTTTTGAAATTTTGAATTTTCTTCAAATCCTCAAAAATTATGAAAAACGGCGTGCTATAGTATGCCGTACGGTAGGGGCTATAGCCCATGTTCAAAAATGATGAAAAATGAGGATAACATTTTTTTCAAAAATTCAAAAAACGATGGGCTATAACCCATGTTTTTTGAAATTTTGAATTTTCTTCAAATCCTCAAAAATGATGAAAAACGGGGTGCTATAGTATGCCGTACAGTAGGGGCTATAGCCCATGTTCAAAAATGATGAAAAATGAGGATAACATTTTTTTCAAAAATTCAAAAAACGATGGGCTATAACCCATGTTTTTTGAAATTTTGAATTTTCTTCAAATCCTCAAAAATGATGAAAAACGGCGTGCTATAGTATGCCGTACGGTAGGGGCTATAGCCCATGTTCAAAAATGATGAAAAATGAGGATAACATTTTTTTCAAAAATTCAAAAAACAATGGGCTATAACCCGTGTTTTTTGAAATTTTGAATTTTCTTCAAATCCTCAAAAATGATGAAAAACGGCGTGCTATAGTATGCCGTACGGTAGGGGCTATAGCCCATGTTCAAAAATGATGAAAAATGAGGATAACATTTTTTTCAAAAATTCAAAAAACGATGGGCTATAACCCATGTTTTTTGAAATTTTGAATTTTCTTCAAATCCTCAAAAATGATGAAAAACGGCGTGCTATAGTATGCCGTACGGTAGGGGCTATAGCCCATGTTCAAAAATGATGAAAAATGAGGATAACATTTTTTTCAAAAATTCAAAAAACGATGGGCTATAACCCATGTTTTTTGAAATTTTGAATTTTCTTCAAATCCTCAAAAATGATGAAAAACGGCGTGCTATAGTATGCCGTACGGTAGGGGCTATAGCCCATGTTAAAAAATGATGAAAAATGAGGATAACATTTTTTTCAAAAATTCAGAAAACGATGGGCTATAAGTATAACCCATGTTTTTTGAAATTTTGAATTTTCTTCAAATCCTCAAAAATGATGAAAAACGGCGTGCTATAGTATGCCGTACGGTAGGGGCTATAGCCCATGTTCAAAAATGATGAAAAATGAGGATAACATTTTTTCAAAAATTCAAAAAACGATGGGCTATAACCCATGTTTTTTGAAATTTTGAATTTTCTTCAAATCCTCAAAAATGATGAAAAACGGCGTGCTATAGTATGCCGTACGGTAGGGGCTATAGCCCATGTTCAAAAATGATGAAAAATGAGGATAACATTTTTTTCAAAAATTCATTAAACGATGGGCTATAACCCATGTTTTTTGAAATTTTGAATTTTCTTCAAATCCTCAAAAATGATGAAAAACGGCGTGCTATAGTATGCCGTACGGTAGGGGCTATAGCCCATGTTCAAAAATGATGAAAAATGAGGATAACATTTTTTTCAAAAATTCAAAAAACAATGGGCTATAACCCGTGTTTTTTGAAATTTTGAATTTTCTTCAAATCCTCAAAAAATGATGAAAAACGGCGTGCTATAGTATGCCGTACGGTAGGGGCTATAGCCCATGTTCAAAAATGATGAAAAATGAGGATAACATTTTTTTCAAAAATTCAAAAAACGATGGGCTATAACCCATGTTTTTTGAAATTTTGAATTTTCTTCAAATCCTCAAAAATGATGAAAAACGGCGTGCTATAGTATGCCGTACGGTAGGGGCTATAGCCCATGTTCAAAAATGATGAAAAATGAGGATAACATTTTTTTCAAAAATTCAAAAAACGATGGGCTATAACCCATGTTTTTTGAAATTTTGAATTTTCTTCAAATCCTCAAAAATGATGAAAAACGGCGTGCTATAGTATGCCGTACGGTAGGGGCTATAGCCCATGTTAAAAAATGATGAAAAATGAGGATAACATTTTTTTCAAAAATTCAAAAAACGATGGGCTATAAGTATAACCCATGTTTTTTGAAATTTTGAATTTTCTTCAAATCCTCAAAAATGATGAAAAACGGCGTGCTATAGTATGCCGTACGGTAGGGGCTATAGCCCATGTTCAAAAATGATGAAAAATGAGAATAACATTTTTTCAAAAATTCAAAAAACGATGGGCTATAACCCATGTTTTTTGAAATTTTGAATTTTCTTCAAATCCTCAAAATTGATGAAAAACGGCGTGCTATAGTATGCCGTACGGTAGGGGCTATAGCCCATGTTCAAAAATGATGAAAAATGAGGATAACATTTTTTTCAAAAATTCAAAAAACGATGGGCTATAACCCATGTTTTTTGAAATTTTGAATTTTCTTCAAATCCTCAAAAATGATGAAAAACGGCGTGCTATAGTATGCCGTACGGTAGGGGCTATAACCCATGTTCAAAAATGATGAAAAATGAGGATAACATTTTTTTCAAAAATTCAAAAAACGATGGGCTATAACCCATGTTTTTTGAAATTTTGAATTTTCTTCAAATCCTCAAAAATGATGAAAAACGGCGTGCTATAGTATGCCGTACGGTAGGGGCTATAGCCCATGTTCAAAAATGATGAAAAATGAGGATAACATTTTTTTCAAAAATTCAAAAAACGATGGGCTATAACCCATGTTTTTTGAAATTTTGAATTTTCTTCAAATCCTCAAAAATGATGAAAAACGGCGTGCTATAGTATGCCGTACGGTAGGGGCTATAGCCCATGTTAAAAAATGATGAAAAATGAGGATAACATTTTTTTCAAAAATTCAAAAAACGATGGGCTATAACCCATGTTTTTTGAAATTTTGAATTTTCTTCAAATCCTCAAAAATGATGAAAAACGGCGTGCTATAGTATGCCGTACGGTAGGGGCTATAGCCCATGTTAAAAAATGATGAAAAATGAGGATAACATTTTTTCAAAAATTCAAAAAACGATGGGCTATAACCCATGTTTTTTGAAATTTTGAATTTTCTTCAAATCGTCAAAATTGATGAAAAACGGCGTGCTATAGTATGCCGTACGGTAGGGGCTATAGCCCATGTTCAAAAATGATGAAAAATGAGGATAACATTTTTTTCAAAAATTCAAAAAACGATGGGCTATAACCCATGTTTTTTGAAATTTTGAATTTTCTTCAAATCCTCAAAAATGATGAAAAACGGCGTGCTATAGTATGCCGTACGGTAGGGGCTATAGCCCATGTTCAAAAATGATGAAAAATGAGGATAACATTTTTTTCAAAAATTCAAAAAACGATGGGCTATAACCCATGTTTTTTGAAATTTTGAATTTTCTTCAAATCCTCAAAAATGATGAAAAACGGCGTGCTATAGTATGCCGTACGGTAGGGGCTATAGCCCATGTTCAAAAATGATGAAAAATGAGGATAACATTTTTTTCAAAAATTCAAAAAACGATGGGCTATAACCCATGTTTTTTGTAATTTTTAATTTTCTTCAAATCCTCAAAAATGATGAAAAACGGCGTGCTATAGTATGCCGTACGGTAGGGGCTATAGCCCATGTTCAAAAATGATGAAAAATGAGGATAACATTTTTTTCAAAAATTCAAAAAACGATGGGCTATAACCCATGTTTTTTGAAATTTTGAATTTTCTTCAAATCCTCAAAAATGATGAAAAACGGCGTGCTATAGTATGCCGTACGGTAGGGGCTATAGCCCATGTTCAAAAATGATGAAAAATGAGGATAACATTTTTTTCAAAAATTCAAAAAACGATGGGCTATAACCCATGTTTTTTGAAATTTTGAATTTTCTTCAAATCCTCAAAAATGATGAAAAACGGCGTGCTATAGTATGCCGTACGGTAGGGGCTATAGCCCATGTTCAAAAATGATGAAAAATGAGGATAACATTTTTTTCAAAAATTCAAAAAACGATGGGCTATAACCCATGTTTTTTGAAATTTTGAATTTTCTTCAAATCCTCAAAAATGATGAAAAACGGCGTGCTATAGTATGCCGTACGGTAGGGGCTATAGCCCATGTTCAAAAATGATGAAAAATGAGGATAACATTTTTTTCAAAAATTCAAAAAACGATGGGCTATAACCCATGTTTTTTTGAAATTTTGAATTTTCTTCAAATCCTCAAAAATGATGAAAAACGGCGTGCTATAGTATGCCGTACGGTAGGGGCTATAGCCCATGTTCAAAAATGATGAAAAATGAGGATAACATTTTTTTCAAAAATTCAAAAAACGATGGGCTATAACCCATGTTTTTTGAATTTTCTTCAAATCCTCAAAAATGATGAAAAACGGCGTGCTATAGTATGCCGTACGGTAGGGGCTATAGCCCATGTTCAAAAATGATGAAAAATGAGGATAACATTTTTTTCAAAAATTCAAAAAACGATGGGCTATAACCCATGTTTTTGAAATTTTGAATTTTCTTCAAATCCTCAAAAATGATGAAAAACGGCGTGCTATAGTATGCCGTACGGTAGGGGCTATAGCCCATGTTCAAAAATGATGAAAAATGAGAATAACATTTTTTCAAAAATTCAAAAAACGATGGGCTATAACCCATGTTTTTTGAAATTTTGAATTTTCTTCAAATCCTCAAAATTGATGAAAAACGGCGTGCTATAGTATGCCGTACGGTAGGGGCTATAGCCCATGTTCAAAAATGATGAAAAATGAGGATAACATTTTTTTCAAAAATTCAAAAAACGATGGGCTATAACCCATGTTTTTTGAAATTTTGAATTTTCTTCAAATCCTCAAAAATGATGAAAAACGGCGTGCTATAGTATGCCGTACGGTAGGGGCTATAGCCCATGTTCAAAAATGATGAAAAATGAGGATAACATTTTTTTCAAAAATTCAAAAAACGATGGGCTATAACCCATGTTTTTTGAAATTTTGAATTTTCTTCAAATCCTCAAAAATGATGAAAAACGGCGTGCTATAGTATGCCGTACGGTAGGGGCTATAGCCCATGTTCAAAAATGATGAAAAATGAGGATAACATTTTTTTCAAAAATTCAAAAAACGATGGGCTATAACCCATGTTTTTTGAAATTTTGAATTTTCTTCAAATCCTCAAAAATGATGAAAAACGGCGTGCTATAGTATGCCGTACGGTAGGGGCTATAGCCCATGTTAAAAAATGATGAAAAATGAGGATAACATTTTTTTCAAAAATTCAAAAAACGATGGGCTATAACCCATGTTTTTTGAAATTTTGAATTTTCTTCAAATCCTCAAAAATGATGAAAAACGGCGTGCTATAGTATGCCGTACGGTAGGGGCTATAGCCCATGTTAAAAAATGATGAAAAATGAGGATAACATTTTTTCAAAAATTCAAAAAACGATGGGCTATAACCCATGTTTTTTGAAATTTTGAATTTTCTTCAAATCCTCAAAATTGATGAAAAACGGCGTGCTATAGTATGCCGTACGGTAGGGGCTATAGCCCATGTTCAAAAATGATGAAAAATGAGGATAACATTTTTTTCAAAAATTCAAAAAACGATGGGCTATAACCCATGTTTTTTGTAATTTTTAATTTTCTTCAAATCCTCAAAAATGATGAAAAACGGCGTGCTATAGTATGCCGTACGGTAGGGGCTATAGCCCATGTTCAAAAATGATGAAAAATGAGGATAACATTTTTTTCAAAAATTCAAAAAACGATGGGCTATAACCCATGTTTTTTGAAATTTTGAATTTTCTTCAAATCCTCAAAAATGATGAAAAACGGCGTGCTATAGTATGCCGTACGGTAGGGGCTATAGCCCATGTTCAAAAATGATGAAAAATGAGGATAACATTTTTTCAAAAATTCAAAAAACGATGGGCTATAACCCATGTTTTTTGAAATTTTGAATTTTCTTCAAATCCTCAAAAATGATGAAAAACGGCGTGCTATAGTATGCCGTACGGTAGGGGCTATAGCCCATGTTCAAAAATGATGAAAAATGAGGATAACATTTTTTTCAAAAATTCAAAAAACGATGGGCTATAACCCATGTTTTTTGAAATTTTGAATTTTCTTCAAATCCTCAAAAATGATGAAAAACGGCGTGCTATAGTATGCCGTACGGTAGGGGCTATAGCCCATGTTCAAAAATGATGAAAAATGAGGATAACATTTTTTTCAAAAATTCAAAAAACGATGGGCTATAACCCATGTTTTTTGAAATTTTGAATTTTCTTCAAATCCTCAAAAATGATGAAAAACGGCGTGCTATAGTATGCCGTACGGTAGGGGCTATAGCCCATGTTCAAAAATGATGAAAAATGAGGATAACATTTTTTTCAAAAATTCAAAAAACGATGGGCTATAACCCATGTTTTTTGAATTTTCTTCAAATCCTCAAAAATGATGAAAAACGGCGTGCTATAGTATGCCGTACGGTAGGGGCTATAGCCCATGTTCAAAAATGATGAAAAATGAGGATAACATTTTTTTCAAAAATTCAAAAAACGATGGGCTATAACCCATGTTTTTGAAATTTTGAATTTTCTTCAAATCCTCAAAAATGATGAAAAACGGCGTGCTATAGTATGCCGTACGGTAGGGGCTATAGCCCATGTTCAAAAATGATGAAAAATGAGAATAACATTTTTTCAAAAATTCAAAAAACGATGGGCTATAACCCATGTTTTTTGAAATTTTGAATTTTCTTCAAATCCTCAAAATTGATGAAAAACGGCGTGCTATAGTATGCCGTACGGTAGGGGCTATAGCCCATGTTCAAAAATGATGAAAAATGAGGATAACATTTTTTTCAAAAATTCAAAAAACGATGGGCTATAACCCATGTTTTTTGAAATTTTGAATTTTCTTCAAATCCTCAAAAATGATGAAAAACGGCGTGCTATAGTATGCCGTACGGTAGGGGCTATAACCCATGTTCAAAAATGATGAAAAATGAGGATAACATTTTTTTCAAAAATTCAAAAAACGATGGGCTATAACCCATGTTTTTTGAAATTTTGAATTTTCTTCAAATCCTCAAAAATGATGAAAAACGGCGTGCTATAGTATGCCGTACGGTAGGGGCTATAGCCCATGTTCAAAAATGATGAAAAATGAGGATAACATTTTTTTCAAAAATTCAAAAAACGATGGGCTATAACCCATGTTTTTTGAAATTTTGAATTTTCTTCAAATCCTCAAAAATGATGAAAAACGGCGTGCTATAGTATGCCGTACGGTAGGGGCTATAGCCCATGTTAAAAAATGATGAAAAATGAGGATAACATTTTTTTCAAAAATTCAAAAAACTATGGGCTATAACCCATGTTTTTTGAAATTTTGAATTTTCTTCAAATCCTCAAAAATGATGAAAAACGGCGTGCTATAGTATGCCGTACGGTAGGGGCTATAGCCCATGTTAAAAAATGATGAAAAATGAGGATAACATTTTTTCAAAAATTCAAAAAACGATGGGCTATAACCCATGTTTTTTGAAATTTTGAATTTTCTTCAAATCCTCAAAATTGATGAAAAACGGCGTGCTATAGTATGCCGTACGGTAGGGGCTATAGCCCATGTTCAAAAATGATGAAAAATGAGGATAACATTTTTTTCAAAAATTCAAAAAACGATGGGCTATAACCCATGTTTTTTGAAATTTTGAATTTTCTTCAAATCCTCAAAAATGATGAAAAACGGCGTGCTATAGTATGCCGTACGGTAGGGGCTATAGCCCATGTTCAAAAATGATGAAAAATGAGGATAACATTTTTTTCAAAAATTCAAAAAACGATGGGCTATAACCCATGTTTTTTGAAATTTTGAATTTTCTTCAAATCCTCAAAAATGATGAAAAACGGCGTGCTATAGTATGCCGTACGGTAGGGGCTATAGCCCATGTTCAAAAATGATGAAAAATGAGGATAACATTTTTTTCAAAAATTCAAAAAACGATGGGCTATAACCCATGTTTTTTGAAATTTTGAATTTTCTTCAAATCCTCAAAAATGATGAAAAACGGCGTGCTATAGTATGCCGTACGGTAGGGGCTATAGCCCATGTTCAAAAATGATGAAAAATGAGGATAACATTTTTTTCAAAAATTCAAAAAACGATGGGCTATAACCCATGTTTTTTGAAATTTTGAATTTTCTTCAAATCCTCAAAAATGATGAAAAACGGCGTGCTATAGTATGCCGTACGGTAGGGGCTATAGCCCATGTTCAAAAATGATGAAAAATGAGGATAACATTTTTTTCAAAAATTCAAAAAACGATGGGCTATAACCCATGTTTTTTGAAATTTTGAATTTTCTTCAAATCCTCAAAAATGATGAAAAACGGCGTGCTATAGTATGCCGTACGGTAGGGGCTATAGCCCATGTTCAAAAATGATGAAAAATGAGGATAACATTTTTTTCAAAAATTCAAAAAACGATGGGCTATAACCCATGTTTTTTGAAATTTTGAATTTTCTTCAAATCCTCAAAAATGATGAAAAACGGCGTGCTATAGTATGCCGTACGGTAGGGGCTATAGCCCATGTTCAAAAATGATGAAAAATGAGGATAACATTTTTTTCAAAAATTCAAAAAACGATGGGCTATAACCCATGTTTTTTGAAATTTTGAATTTTCTTCAAATCCTCAAAAATGATGAAAAACGGCGTGCTATAGTATGCCGTACGGTAGGGGCTATAGCCCATGTTCAAAAATGATGAAAAATGAGGATAACATTTTTTTCAAAAATTCAAAAAACGATGGGCTATAACCCATGTTTTTTGAATTTTCTTCAAATCCTCAAAAATGATGAAAAACGGCGTGCTATAGTATGCCGTACGGTAGGGGCTATAGCCCATGTTCAAAAATGATGAAAAATGAGGATAACATTTTTTTCAAAAATTCAAAAAACGATGGGCTATAACCCATGTTTTTTGAAATTTTGAATTTTCTTCAAATCCTCAAAAATGATGAAAAACGGCGTGCTATAGTATGCCGTACGGTAGGGGCTATAGCCCATGTTCAAAAATGATGAAAAATGAGGATAACATTTTTTTCAAAAATTCAAAAAACGATGGGCTATAACCCATGTTTTTGAAATTTTGAATTTTCTTCAAATCCTCAAAAATGATGAAAAACGGCGTGCTATAGTATGCCGTACGGTAGGGGCTATAGCCCATGTTAAAAAATGATGAAAAATGAGGATAACATTTTTTTCAAAAATTCAAAAAACGATGGGCTATAACCCATGTTTTTTGAAATTTTGAATTTTCTTCAAATCCTCAAAAGTGATGGAAAACGGCGTGCTATAGTATGCCGTACGGTAGGGGCTATAGCCCATGTTCAAAAATGATGAAAAATGAGGATAACATTTTTTTCAAAAATTCAAAAAACAATGGGCTATAACCCATGTTTTTTGAAATTTTGAATTTTCTTCAAATCCTCAAAAATGATGAAAAACGGCGTGCTATAGTATGCCGTACGGTAGGGGCTATAGCCCATGTTCAAAAATGATGAAAAATGAGGATAACATTTTTTTCAAAAATTCAAAAAACGATGGGCTATAACCCATGTTTTTTAAAATTTTGAATTTTCTTCAAATCCTCAAAAATGATGAAAAACGGCGTGCTATAGTATGCCGTACGGTAGGGGCTATAGCCCATGTTCAAAAATGATGAAAAATGAGGATAACATTTTTTTCAAAAATTCAAAAACAATGGGCTATAACCCATGTTTTTTGAAATTTTGAATTTTCTTCAAATCCTCAAAAATGATGAAAAACGGCGTGCTATAGTATGCCGTACGGTAGGGGCTATAGCCCATGTTCAAAAATGATGAAAAATGAGGATAACATTTTTTTCAAAAATTCAAAAAACGATGGGCTATAACCCATGTTTTTTGAAATTTTGAATTTTCTTCAAATCCTCAAAAATGATGAAAAACGGCGTGCTATAGTATGCCGTACGGTAGGGGCTATAGCCCATGTTCAAAAATGATGAAAAATGAGGATAACATTTTTTTCAAAAATTCAAAAACAATGGGCTATAACCCATGTTTTTTGAAATTTTGAATTTTCTTCAAATCCTCAAAAATGATGAAAAACGGTGTGCTATAGTATGCCGTACGGTAGGGGCTATAGCCCATGTTCAAAAATGATGAAAAATGAGGATAACATTTTTTTCAAAAATTCAAAAAACGATGGGCTATAACCCATGTTTTTTGAAATTTTGAATTTTCTTCAAATCCTCAAAAATGATGAAAAACGGCGTGCTATAGTATGCCGTACGGTAGGGGCTATAGCCCATGTTCAAAAATGATGAAAAATGAGGATAACATTTTTTTCAAAAATTCAAAAAACGATGGGCTATAACCCATGTTTTTTGAAATTTTGAATTTTCTTCAAATCCTCAAAAATGATGAAAAACGGCGTGCTATAGTATACCGTACGGTAGGGGCTATAGCCCATGTTCAAAAATGATGAAAAATGAGGATAACATTTTTTTCAAAAATTCAAAAAACGATGGGCTATAACCCATGTTTTTTGAAATTTTGAATTTTCTTCAAATCCTCAAAAGTGATGGAAAACGGCGTGCTATAGTATGCCGTACGGTAGGGGCTATAGCCCATGTTCAAAAATGATGAAAATGAGGATAACATTTTTTTCAAAAATTCAAAAAACAATGGGCTATAACCCATGTTTTTTGAAATTTTGAATTTTCTTCAAATCCTCAAAAATGATGAAAAACGGCGTGCTATAGTATGCCGTACGGTAGGGGCTATAGCCCATGTTCAAAAATGATGAAAAATGAGGATAACATTTTTTTCAAAAATTCAAAAAACGATGGGCTATAACCCATGTTTTTTGAAATTTTGAATTTTCTTCAAATCCTCAAAAATGATGAAAAACGGCGTGCTATAGTATGCCGTACGGTAGGGGCTATAGCCCATGTTCAAAAATGATGAAAAATGAGGATAACATTTTTTTCAAAAATTCAAAAAACGATGGGCTATAAGTATAACCCATGTTTTTTGAAATTTTGAATTTTCTTCAAATCCTCAAAAATGATGAAAAACGGCGTGCTATAGTATGCCGTACGGTAGGGGCTATAGCCCATGTTCAAAAATGATGAAAAATGAGGATAACATTTTTTTCAAAAATTCAAAAAACGATGGGCTATAACCCATGTTTTTTGAAATTTTGAATTTTCTTCAAATCCTCAAAAGTGATGGAAAACGGCGTGCTATAGTATGCCGTACGGTAGGGGCTATAGCCCATGTTCAAAAATGATGAAAATGAGGATAACATTTTTTTCAAAAATTCAAAAAACAATGGGCTATAACCCATGTTTTTTGAAATTTTGAATTTTCTTCAAATCCTCAAAAATGATGAAAAACGGCGTGCTATAGTATGCCGTACGGTAGGGGCTATAGCCCATGTTCAAAAATGATGAAAAATGAGGATAACATTTTTTTCAAAAATTCAAAAAACGATGGGCTATAACCCATGTTTTTTGAAATTTTGAATTTTCTTCAAATCCTCAAAAATGATGAAAAACGGCGTGCTATAGTATGCCGTACGGTAGGGGCTATAGCCCATGTTCAAAAATGATGAAAAATGAGGATAACATTTTTTTCAAAAATTCAAAAAACGATGGGCTATAAGTATAACCCATGTTTTTTGAAATTTTGAATTTTCTTCAAATCCTCAAAAATGATGAAAAACGGCGTGCTATAGTATGCCGTACGGTAGGGGCTATAGCCCATGTTAAAAAATGATGAAAAATGAGGATAACATTTTTTTCAAAAATTCAAAAAACGATGGGCTATAACCCATGTTTTTTTTTATTTTGAATTTTCTTCAAATCCTCAAAAATGATGAAAAACGGCGTGCTATAGTATGCCGTACGGTAGGGGCTATAGCCCATGTTAAAAAATGATGAAAAATGAGGATAACATTTTTTTCAAAAATTCAAAAAACGATGGGCTATAACCCATGTTTTTTGAAATTTTGAATTTTCTTCAAATCCTCAAAAGTGATGGAAAACGGCGTGCTATAGTATGCCGTACGGTAGGGGCTATAGCCCATGTTCAAAAATGATGAAAATGAGGATAACATTTTTTTCAAAAATTCAAAAAACAATGGGCTATAACCCATGTTTTTTGAAATTTTGAATTTTCTTCAAATCCTCAAAAATGATGATAAACGGCGTGCTATAGTATGCCGTACGGTAGGGGCTATAGCCCATGTTCAAAAATGATGAAAAATGAGGATAACATTTTTTTCAAAAATTCAAAAAACGATGGGCTATAACCCATGTTTTTTGAAATTTTGAATTTTATTCAAATCCTCAAAAATGATGAAAAACGGCGTGCTATAGTATGCCGTACGGTAGGGGCTATAGCCCATGTTCAAAAATGATGAAAAATGAGGATAACATTTTTTTCAAAAATTCAAAAAACGATGGGCTATAACCCATGTTTTTTGAAATTTTGAATTTTCTTCAAATCCTCAAAAATGATGAAAAACGGCGTGCTATAGTATACCGTACGGTAGGGGCTATAGCCCATGTTCAAAAATGATGAAAAATGAGGATAACATTTTTTTCAAAAATTCAAAAAACGATGGGCTATAACCCATGTTTTTTGAAATTTTGAATTTTCTTCAAATCCTCAAAAGTGATGGAAAACGGCGTGCTATAGTATGCCGTACGGTAGGGGCTATAGCCCATGTTCAAAAATGATGAAAATGAGGATAACATTTTTTTCAAAAATTCAAAAAACAATGGGCTATAACCCATGTTTTTTGAAATTTTGAATTTTCTTCAAATCCTCAAAAATGATGAAAAACGGCGTGCTATAGTATGCCGTACGGTAGGGGCTATAGCCCATGTTCAAAAATGATGAAAAATGAGGATAACATTTTTTTCAAAAATTCAAAAAACGATGGGCTATAACCCATGTTTTTTGAAATTTTGAATTTTCTTCAAATCCTCAAAAATGATGAAAAACGGCGTGCTATAGTATGCCGTACGGTAGGGGCTATAGCCCATGTTCAAAAATGATGAAAAATGAGGATAACATTTTTTTCAAAAATTCAAAAAACGATGGGCTATAAGTATAACCCATGTTTTTTGAAATTTTGAATTTTCTTCAAATCCTCAAAAATGATGAAAAACGGCGTGCTATAGTATGCCGTACGGTAGGGGCTATAGCCCATGTTAAAAAATGATGAAAAATGAGGATAACATTTTTTTCAAAAATTCAAAAAACGATGGGCTATAACCCATGTTTTTTTTTTTTTTGAATTTTCTTCAAATCCTCAAAAATGATGAAAAACGGCGTGCTATAGTATGCCGTACGGTAGGGGCTATAGCCCATGTTAAAAAATGATGAAAAATGAGGATAACATTTTTTTCAAAAATTCAAAAAACGATGGGCTATAACCCATGTTTTTTGAAATTTTGAATTTTCTTCAAATCCTCAAAAGTGATGGAAAACGGCGTGCTATAGTATGCCGTACGGTAGGGGCTATAGCCCATGTTCAAAAATGATGAAAATGAGGATAACATTTTTTTCAAAAATTCAAAAAACAATGGGCTATAACCCATGTTTTTTGAAATTTTGAATTTTCTTCAAATCCTCAAAAATGATGATAAACGGCGTGCTATAGTATGCCGTACGGTAGGGGCTATAGCCCATGTTCAAAAATGATGAAAAATGAGGATAACATTTTTTTCAAAAATTCAAAAAACGATGGGCTATAACCCATGTTTTTTGAAATTTTGAATTTTCTTCAAATCCTCAAAAATGATGAAAAACGGCGTGCTATAGTATGCCGTACGGTAGGGGCTATAGCCCATGTTCAAAAATGATGAAAAATGAGGATAACATTTTTTTCAAAAATTCAAAAAACGATGGGCTATAAGTATAACCCATGTTTTTTGAAATTTTGAATTTTCTTCAAATCCTCAAAAATGATGAAAAACGGCGTGCTATAGTATGCCGTACGGTAGGGGCTATAGCCCATGTTCAAAAATGATGAAAAATGAGGATAACATTTTTTTCAAAAATTCAAAAAACGATGGGCTATAACCCATGTTTTTTTTTATTTTGAATTTTCTTCAAATCCTCAAAAATGATGAAAAACGGCGTGCTATAGTATGCCGTACGGTAGGGGCTATAGCCCATGTTCAAAAATGATGAAAAATGAGGATAACATTTTTTTCAAAAATTCAAAAAACGATGGGCTATAACCCATGTTTTTTGAAATTTTGAATTTTCTTCAAATCCTCAAAAATGATGAAAAACGGCGTGCTATAGTATGCCGTACGGTAGGGGCTATAGCCCATGTTCAAAAATGATGAAAAATGAGGATAACATTTTTTTCAAAAATTCAAAAAACGATGGGCTATAACCCATGTTTTTTTTTATTTTGAATTTTCTTCAAATCCTCAAAAATGATGAAAAACGGCGTGCTATAGTATGCCGTACGGTAGGGGCTATAGCCCATGTTCAAAAATGATGAAAAATGAGGATAACATTTTTTTCAAAAATTCAAAAAACGATGGGCTATAACCCATGTTTTTTTTTTTTTTGAATTTTCTTCAAATCCTCAAAAATGATGAAAAACGGCGTGCTATAGTATGCCGTACGGTAGGGGCTATAGCCCATGTTAAAAAATGATGAAAAATGAGGATAACATTTTTTTCAAAAATTCAAAAAACGATGGGCTATAACCCATGTTTTTTGAAATTTTGAATTTTCTTCAAATCCTCAAAAGTGATGGAAAACGGCGTGCTATAGTATGCCGTACGGTAGGGGCTATAGCCCATGTTCAAAAATGATGAAAATGAGGATAACATTTTTTTCAAAAATTCAAAAAACAATGGGCTATAACCCATGTTTTTTGAAATTTTGAATTTTCTTCAAATCCTCAAAAATGATGATAAACGGCGTGCTATAGTATGCCGTACGGTAGGGGCTATAGCCCATGTTCAAAAATGATGAAAAATGAGGATAACATTTTTTTCAAAAATTCAAAAAACGATGGGCTATAACCCATGTTTTTTGAAATTTTGAATTTTCTTCAAATCCTCAAAAATGATGAAAAACGGCGTGCTATAGTATGCCGTACGGTAGGGGCTATAGCCCATGTTCAAAAATGATGAAAAATGAGGATAACATTTTTTTCAAAAATTCAAAAAACGATGGGCTATAAGTATAACCCATGTTTTTTGAAATTTTGAATTTTCTTCAAATCCTCAAAAATGATGAAAAACGGCGTGCTATAGTATGCCGTACGGTAGGGGCTATAGCCCATGTTCAAAAATGATGAAAAATGAGGATAACATTTTTTTCAAAAATTCAAAAAACGATGGGCTATAACCCATGTTTTTTTTTATTTTGAATTTTCTTCAAATCCTCAAAAATGATGAAAAACGGCGTGCTATAGTATGCCGTACGGTAGGGGCTATAGCCCATGTTCAAAAATGATGAAAAATGAGGATAACATTTTTTTCAAAAATTCAAAAAACGATGGGCTATAACCCATGTTTTTTGAAATTTTGAAATTTCTTCAAATCCTCAAAAATGATGAAAAACGGTGTGCTATAGTATGCCGTACGGTAGGAGCTATAGCCCATGTTCAAAAATGATGAAAAATGAGGATAACATTTTTTTCAAAAATTCAAAAAACGATGGGCTATAACCCATGTTTTTTGAATTTTCTTCAAATCCTCAAAAATGATGAAAAACGGCGTGCTATAGTATGCCGTACGGTAGGGGCTATAGCCCATGTTCAAAAATGATGAAAAATGAGGATAACATTTTTTTCAAAAATTCAAAAAACGATGGGCTATAACCCATGTTTTTTGAAATTTTGAATTTTCTTCAAATCCTCAAAAATGATGAAAAACGGCGTGCTATAGTATGCCGTACGGTAGGGGCTATAGCCCATGTTAAAAAATGATGAAAAATGAGGATAACATTTTTTTCAAAAATTCAAAAAACGATGGGCTATAACCCATGTTTTTTTTTATTTTGAATTTTCTTCAAATCCTCAAAAATGATGAAAAACGGCGTGCTATAGTATGCCGTACGTACGGTAGGGGCTATAGCCCATGTTCAAAAATGATGAAAAATGAGGATAACATTTTTTTCAAAAATTCAAAAAACGATGGGCTATAACCCATGTTTTTTGAAATTTTGAAATTTCTTCAAATCCTCAAAAATGATGAAAAACGGTGTGCTATAGTATGCCGTACGGTAGGAGCTATAGCCCATGTTCAAAAATGATGAAAAATGAGGATAACATTTTTTTCAAAAATTCAAAAAACGATGGGCTATAACCCATGTTTTTTGAATTTTCTTCAAATCCTCAAAAATGATGAAAAACGGCGTGCTATAGTATGCCGTACGGTAGGGGCTATAGCCCATGTTCAAAAATGATGAAAAATGAGGATAACATTTTTTTCAAAAATTCAAAAAACGATGGGCTATAACCCATGTTTTTTGAAATTTTGAATTTTCTTCAAATCCTCAAAAATGATGAAAAACGGCGTGCTATAGTATGCCGTACGGTAGGGGCTATAGCCCATGTTCAAAAATGATGAAAAATGAGGATAACATTTTTTTCAAAAATTCAAAAAACGATGGGCTATAACCCATGTTTTTTTAAATTTTGAATTTTCTTCAAATCCTCAAAAATGATGAAAAACGGCGTGCTATAGTATGGCATGAATTGAACAAAGGGCATTGTTCAATTCATCAAAACATTTAGAGACAAACAAATAGACACTTATATGTAGTTAAAGCAACAGAGTTAAGCAACAGAAACAAACAACAATGGATTCTACAGTGTAAAGACACCAATTTAATTATAAATGTCAATAAAGTTGAATATCTAATAATATCAATTTAAAATGTATTATCCAATACAAATTTCCTTACCATTTTTAATGTTTTAGTTTTGTATTGCTATTTTTATTTGCTAATTGTAGATTGACCTACTTTTTGTTTCTGGCATTCCGCTGCTTGTTATTTTTTATTTTATTTTCATGTGAAGTACTTTGAGTTGCATTTTATGTATGACATGTGCTATATAAATAAAGTTTAATATGTTAAGTACTTTAGTTGTCAAGGATGCAGACAGAGTTGAACCCAGGAGCAAAGTCACAACAAACTAGAGTATAATAATAAAGTATTTAATAAAGAATTACGAGATATCTTACACAGGGGAATGCAGGTAGGAATCAGGCATGAATCAGAATGACATCAAAGTCAACACATGAACAGGCAGGACATCTGTGACACAGGTTATGAACTGACAATGAGTGTTTGTACTGAGTCCAGTTTTATAGTGAGCAGGTTGATTGGAGAAGTGTTCACTGCTGGGCTGATTAGGTAGTTGACAGGTGTGTAAATGGAACTGGGTGTGCTGGAATGGGATATGGGAGGCCAGTGTGGAGACTGAGGGAGAGACAGAATGTGACAGAGTTGCATTTTATGTATGAAATGTGCTATATAAATAAAGTTTACACCACTGACTGTCCCTCCATATAAAATAAAGGCGAAAGTCACAAAAGAGAATTGATCAGTTACAATTCCAGACTATGAAGAATCATTTAATAAAGGAATACTTCCAGATTCAGTTAAAGATTAGCTACAATAATTGTGATATTAAAAGTTAAATGCTCGTCATATGACATAACAGAGAGGAATGGGCCGGACCCTGCGCGCAAGGGGACAATTTACAATTTTACAATTTAGGCATTTAGCAGACGCTCTTAATCCAGAGCGACTTACATTAAGCAAGAACAAAAGCATGGGAATACATCACATAAAAGCATTTATCATGAAACATGCGTGCGTATATATAATTGCACCACTGAAGAATCCCAACAATGTGAAGTGAGGGGCGCTCTCATCGTCAGATTCGCTGCATGGAGCTGGGGGGCGATGGGCTGAAGTCCAGGGGCGATGAGCTGGATAGGGGGAGGAAGAGGAGGAGGAGGAGGAGGAGGAGGAGGCAGCAGGTAGGCTGGCGGATGATGAGTGGACGGAGACTGATGGCAGCCATTGGACGGTGAAGAGAGAGGCTCGGAGCTAATGTCAGAGACACTGGGCTGGTCCACAGTCAGGTGAAGGATCATTTAAAATCACAGTAAAGTGGAAAACAGGAAACAAGAAATGGGTAATACATTTTAAATTGATATTGTAATCACAGACTATCTTCTTGGTGTCTTTGAACTATAATTTTACATTTGATTTAAACATACAAAAGGACAAAAGTGTCATCAAAGCAGGTTATTGAGCAATGCAGGGCCTCGCACCCCATATAGGTCAGCAGAAGCTGGCTAATAGTACTATTACCATCGCTTTTCGTGTTGCTTTGCTTTGTGACACTTGAGTTCATTGCATGTGAATAGGCCTAGACAGTTAAATAAATAAAACAAGAAAAATACTAAAATAGCCAATCTACAATCTGGCTCATATTACATAATTTTCACATTTTGTGCCCATATATGGAGCTGAGTGGACCTGGCCCCTTTTGTGGCCATATATGGAGCTGAGTGATTGCTGATGCAACACACTCCATATTTGGATAGCGGGACAGACACACACACAGACAGACAGACAGACATGATCTGCTAGGTCTCATAGTAAGTGCTCACTGAGTTCGCAATCACTGCGTTTGCAATAATGAGAAGAACCCATTGCAGCTAATGCTAACATATGCTGCAATGTCCATGTCTATGCCAAAATGAACCAAAAATGTTCCAAATTAAAGTCGATTCCTTGGTGAGACCTGGTTGACGCCACGGTGCCTTTCACTAATTTCCAAACGCCTTGTACGATTTAATAAAAAAATATGAAATATTCACACATAATAAGAAGAACCCATCATCATCATCATCATCATCCAGCAGCTAGCTAACATGCTAACAGATACTATACATGTCCATAACTAAGCCAAAAATGGACAGAAATGTTCCAAATTAAAATCGTTCCCTTATTGGCCCCTGGAGAAAGCCCTGCTGCCTTTAAATATTTTCCAAACGCCTTGTACGATTTAATAAAAAAATATGAAATATTCACACATAATATTAAGAACCCATCATCATCATCATCATCCAGCAGCTAGCTAACATGCTAACAGATACTACATGTCCATAACTAAGCCAAAAATGGACAGAAATGTTCCAAATTAAAATCGTTCCCTTATTGGCCCCTGGAGAAAGCCCTGCTGCCTTTAAATATTTTCCAAACACCTTGTACGATTTATTAAAATTATGAATACCTCCATCCACCGCACACTGTAACAAGATGGCCGCCGCCGTGCTGTTTTGGAATTACTGAGAGGTAGGGGCGGGACCATGCCCCCATTGGCTCCTGGGTTGGAACCCCAGTTGGAACCAGCCAATGGTAGCCTGCACGATCCGGGCACCGGCCAATCGGTGGCCCGGAAGTTGCAACATTGTTGAAACACTTGGAACAAAAAAAGGACGAAGATGGAACTCGACGAAGCGCGCAAAGTGTCAGTAAAGAATGGGGTGGGATTGGCCCCTTTATTTTTTTGTTTGAACCTGAGCGGGCTTTGAACCCACCATCTCCCGTTCATGTGGCAGCGTTCTAACACACTGAGCCACTGGCTCCAGACAATTCACACTTATTTTTTGTTTCTTTTGTTCTTCTGTAAACTCATAAAGTTTTTCACTCCGTGAGATCAGCCAAAGAGTCGAAGGGTTTTCTGTACCTCATTTGAACTGCCTAAATCCAGGATTGAAACAGGGACCGACCTTTAAATCTTCAGCAGGTTCGAACTTGATGCAGTTGAGAATGTCTGACTTAACCCACCTTTCAGAATATAGAGGTTCTTTAGGTTAAAAAACAATGCACACTTTAGACATAAAAGCCCTAAAGGAACAGGTGTATTTTGTGGAGGTGCTCTAGGTGATCGAGTTCTAGCGTGGCTACCTATGCGACTGTGTACCGAGGTACATAGCCAAAGCAGGTTCAAGGCCAGCCTGGGGGACCAAGCTGTAACCAAGCACTGAAGCCAATACTCATCGATGTACTCTGTTACCCTGGGTCTACTGGGATGCAGTACAGTGGGGCCGGGGGGGGGTATTTCCCCCCCGGTGTTTCCACACAGTAAAATGTGGGTGTTATGGCAAAATAAACTAGAACTGCACCCTATCGAGTGCCTACTTGCTTGTTGCACACAAGTAGGCCTACTAGTACGGACATTTATACAATATTTAGCTCACTCTTACATCAAGGATGTTTTTCCAAGTTTGTATGTGTATTACAAAGAGCAGTTATTCTTTTTTCATTTTGCATCTTTGCAAGGTTGTACCTTTGTAGGCCTACCTGTCTCTAATGTATAAGCAAAGTTGTAGTAGCGGTTAAGACACAGGCTTCAAAAACAGAAGGTTCTAGGTTCAAGCCCAGCAAGGGGCTTTTTACAACTGTTATCTTAGTCTTACCCAATATTTCACTCCTAATGAAGAGTGTGATTTGTTGTTTCAGTTTTTATATTGACTCATTTTTGAACCTACAACATTCGGTTTATACATCCTTGTCTTTATGTTTATGCCACAAAGGCATGTGAGATGCATGGTGCAGAGTTCTGTCTCCATGCGAAGATGGGTTATAGCCCATGTTTTTTGAATTTTTTTAGTTATCCTCGTTTCTCATCATTTTGGACCATGGGCTATAGCCAGAGTTGGGGTCCGTTACTCATAAAAGTAAGGCACTACATATTACATATTACTTTTGAAAAAAGTAATGCCTTACATTACTTTATTACTCCCTGGAGAAAGTAACTAGTTACATTACTCGTTACATTACTTTTGCGTTACTCCATAAAATCGCCTGAGATGCATTGTCAAATAATTTGCACTGAACTGCCACACAACAACATAATATTTAGTTTGGGGTCTGTGAGGCCAAATCTCATCAAATGGTGGTCCATGGCTAAAATGCAGAATACATACTGGACCTTGATATGAAAATGGTTGAAAACCACAGTACCACGTGGTTCTAGGCAAATATTAACTTTCCCAACAATATATATTCAAATAAAATAATGAGACTGAGATAAATCAGTAGACTATAATTATGTTCACAGTGCTTTAGGATCCCTTTCTTTATGATGTGGAGTCCCCTGCACCATTGCTCATTAAATGTAGTTTTTCATTTCGGCATATTTGGTTTATTTATCTCTACATTAACTAACTAGTGATTGTGAGAGCACACGTTCTACAACAAACAAACGGACCCTCCCATTGGCAGTGTTGCCAGGTTTTAGAAGAGAAACAAGCAGCCATGTCTATGAAAACAGCCCAAAAGAAGCCTGACTGGGCTATCATAAAACAAGCCCAAAGTCGCTTGTAATAAGCGGACATGGCAACACCCCAACGCCTGCTCTGTCTCTGTGACAGTGGGGAGACTGGGAGCTTTCTGTGCAGCGGAAAAGTGCTACGGAGATTTTAATACAGAGACGACTTAAATGACAGTTATGACACAAGCACTGTAGGCTATATCACAAAAAAACGGACAATGATGTGTCCGGCCAGAGGTTGAGTTGGGAGGAGGAAAGGTGGGTCTAAAACCGGACGTCTGGCCACCCTACGAGTCCACGACAGTAACGAAAAATGCTGTGCTGCTGATGATCTGACACCGGTTTGACATGTTCTAGTCCGTACTGCGTACTGCGTTGCCAGCGCACCATTATTGTTCATGTTCAACTCATCTCCGTTGTGTGCATTATTCTCTAAAGCAACACTGCTGAAAGCAGCCACATGACGCAAGTAGCGAGTAACGGCAGCGCTAAAGCGACCAGTAACTGTAGTGTGATTATCAATTTTGGAGGAGTAGTGTCGTTATATTACTCGCTACCGACCAAAGTAGTGTCGTTACAGTAACGATATTTTCCGTTACTCGTTACACCCAACTCTGGCTATAGCCCATATCGTACGGCATACTATAGCACGCCGCTTTTCATCATTTTGGAGGATTTGAAAAAAATGAAAAAATGAAAAAAACTATGGGTTATAGCCCATGTTTTTTTTTATTTTGAAAAAAATAGTTAGCCTCGATTCTCATCATTTTGGACCATGGGCTATAGCCCATATCGTACGGCATACTATAGCACGCCGTTTTTCATCATTTTAGAGGATTTGAAAAAAATGAAAATATAAAAAAACGATGGGTTATAGCCCATGTTTTTTGAAATTTTGAAAAAAAAAGTTATCCTCGTTTCTCATCATTTTGGACCATGGGCTATAGCCCATATCGTACGGCATACTATAGCGCGCCGTTTTTCATCATTTTTGATGATTTGACAAAAATGAAAAAATGAAAAGA